>NC_077229.1:123151242-123475711 GCF_027887165.1 Monodelphis domestica
TGGAAGCTAGATGATGACTTACTGAGAATGCTATAAAAATGAATCCGCTAAACTAGGGGTTAGACTAGGTGATCTCTAAATGTTTTTTTCTGAAATTCTTGATTTCGATGGTTTCTGCCTTTTACATTTTTGTTAAGTGACTTGCTAAGGTCAGTAGCCAAGATAGTATCTCTCCCCTTTCTGATACATCCTCCACAGAGCTGCCAAAGTATTTGTTGAATGGATGGATGGATAGATAAATGAACAAAGACCCTAGCTACAACATGGAAGAGTAACATTTTTCTGATTAGTGCTAAAGAAAAGAAAGAAAATTAAACTGGTGTTAGAAAATAGAGATTGGGAGGAGAGAAGGTGCTAACTCCTTCTCCTGACCTCCTCACCAAGCCTGAAGACATATGGTGGGGCAGAGGAAAAAAGGAAACAAGAGAAAAGAATCTTTAGCTTCCACTGATACTAGAATAAAATGATCTGATATGTCTTGAATGATATTTATCCTACATATCTATCTCTGTCATTTTGTCTCTCTCCTTGTTACTCTTTTCTCCTTCATTCATTCTCTCTCTCTCTGTCTCTCTTTCTGTCTCTCTGTCTCTGTCTTTTCTTTCTCTATCTCTGTGTATCTCTCTTGCTTCCCTCTATCTGTACCTGTCTGCCTGTTTCTTTCTTCTCTGTCTCTCTCTGTCTCTGTCTCTTTCTTCTCTCCTCCTACCTCTATCTCTTATTCTCAATTCATTTCTATAATTTTCCCCCCTTGCAAGTTGCTATGCAAATGTTTTTAAAGTATCCTAAAAGAAAACAAAAAAATGAAGGCAGTCAGAATGTGTATTTGGGAATGTGCATTGGTGAATTCCCACTGAGGAATCTCTAAAAGGACAAAATATGAGAATGAATAAAAACTTTAATATCCACCAAGGCCTGCACACTGGCGGACCAGCCTCCTATTGTGATAAGTCACATTTGCCTCTACTATTCTGGAAAAAAAAGGGGGCTTCCCAGGAATCACCATTCAGGGCACATGTTCTAAACAAGAAGGCTCTTTAAAAAATAGATTAAAGCCATAAAGATGGTATTAGATTTCCCTGCAGAGTGAGGCCTGTCAGATTCAGGCTTACAAAGTGAATTGCTTCAAGTCCATGACTGGAATGAGTCACTACTGACGGGATGAGTTACGCTGATCCCTCATGAAAAGGCAAACTAGGAGCCATTGTTTGCTTCAAAATATTTCTAAAGGGGCTGCTGAAATCAAAAGATGCCAAACATGCCAGCATCTAGAATGCAGAGGGGGATGAGAGGCAAGCAATTTGTAGTTTTACCCACATTCATGGAAAGCAGGTGGGAGGGATATGAGGGCAGCAGGGGAGCCTTTATTTGGCAAGTACGAGCTTCAAAATATTAATCCTGGCTCACATTTCTCTAATACTTCAGGGTTTATAAGACACTTTTCTTACAGCCACCCTGTGAGGCAAATAGCGGGAAAAAAAATAGTATTTCCCTATTTCAGAGAGAAAGAAATTGAGGCTTAAGGAACTGAAATGACTTCCCTTGATAGGAAGTAGCAAAGGAGAGAGGAGGAGGCAGAAGAATATAGGGAAAAGACCATTTCTTTTGGTCTTTTGGTCTTTTGGTCTCAAGGCTCATTTCTAACACTTACTACTTCTGGGCTGTACAGAGTCTGCCTTTCCCCATCTGAAGCCTGAGCAGGGTGGAGGAGATGACCTCTGTAGTCTTTCTTTGTTCTATTCCTCTGATCCTACAAAACTTGTGTGCTCTGACTCTGCCAAGCACTGTATTACCTGCCATAACATGGCATTTATATAGTACTTTATGATTTACAAAGCATAATCATATCAATTAACTGATTTCCCAAGGTCAAACAGCTTGGAAGTGGTGGAGCCAATGCTTGCAGCCCAGCCTTTGGGTTCCAAGAGCTGAAGGGCCCACGTCAAGTAAGCTGATGGCTATTTCTTTTCATATAGGGATTAGACTATCTAGCCTCTGAGCTCCTTTAAAATAAAATTCAATGATTCTGTTACTCCAAGACTGTGTTGTCGGGCAGCTAGGTGGCACAGAGTGCTGACAAAGACGCCTGAAAGATTCACCTTCCTGAGTTCAAATGTGTCCTCAGACACTTCCTAGCTGTGTGATCCTTTGCAAATCACTTAATCCTGTTTGCCTCATTTTCCTCCTCTGTCAAATGATCTGGAGAAGGAAATGACAAACCACTGCAGCATCTTCACCAAGAAAATCCCAATGGGGTCATGAAGAGTTGGACAGGACTGAAACAAACAAACAAAAAAAAGAACATTAAATACTATGTTGTCTTTCAGGGGTATGTTCCCAAACTGGGATATTAAGGGCAATTTTTAAGAGTTCATCTCCTGGAAAAAAAATAATATACAGAACACAAAAAATAATAATATACAGAACACATTTTTAAGTCTAATCTCCATCATTAACATTTTTCTCTGTACTCTATTGTCTAGGAAATTCAACAAAACAATGAATCAAGCCTTGATTTGTAATGCTGGCTGATTTCCAAGACCTAAATGCTTATGCTGAAAATTTAACAATCAACCCTCACTATCAAGTTGGCTCCAGCACACTCCTATTGCTATACAGCATTGAAATAAACAGGTTTTTTCAGTGCCAGGTAGGGGAACTGAGGTTGAGAGAAATTAGTGTAAAGGTCCTTGATTTAGGGTCCAATGCCTAAGTTTTAATCCTGGCTCTTCTATGTATTAATTCTATGACTTCATCTCATCTTTTGAGTTTTGGTTCCTCAATCTTCCAACAAGGGTTTTGGAACAGATGACTTCTAAAGTCTCTTTCTTCTTTATATAGTCTGTATTTCTTTGATTTTTGTTCCCACTTTTCATTTTCCTAAAATTAGAGGCAATTTTTTAATAGAATTGTAGCATTTAGTTTGAAGGGGACTTGGTAATCAACTAGGTTAACCCATCTTTGTGCAGGTGAAGAAATTGCATCTTATTAGCTCTCTGAGACTCAATGGGTCATGTCAAGTGAAGGGTTTAGTCTAGAAATCTTCTAAGGTCCCTTTCAGTTCTAAAGCTTTTGTCTTATAAAGCCCAGAGAGGGTAAGTGATTTACTCAAGGTCATAAAAACAGTTCTCCAAGTCTACCCTTCCACATAACAGGACAAGTTAGCTAGTAATGGGGCAAACATCTAGGAAAGCCAAACAGAGGTGCTGAATGAATGAGCAATGTGTGTACAACTCTTCATAGTTTACAAAACACTTGCATATTCATTATTTCTTCTTAACCTTACAACAGCACAGAAAGACAGGGGATCTGTACAGAATTATCTTGCTGATTTTCAAAACTGAAATGGGTACAGAAAGGACTTATTCAATAAAATCATTTTCTTGGATCAGTTTTGTGGGCCTTTATAGGAAAAAAATGGCAATAACTTTGTTCTCTTGGAATTCAGAGAAGATTCAATGAAAATCATAAATGTGGACAGAAATTACAGTCTTACCTTCTTAGGGATATTCTGCCTCTCTCTGATTCTATATGTATGTCTCTAACTTCTTTTCTTCCTTCCTTCTTGTCTCTGTCTGTCTGTCTCTATCTCTCTCTGTCTTTCTGTCTCTCTCTTTTCATATCTATCTCATCTCCTGTCTCTTTTTACTCTCTATTTCTATTTGTCATTCTTTATCTTTCTCTCTCCCTCTTCCTTCTCCCTTCTTTTTCTTTCTGTTTCGCTGTCTCTGTCTCAATACACATACATATGCATCTACAGCCACATATGCCCATATCCTGGAGAGGATATATACTCACAGTTCAATTAATATTCATTTAAGGTTTCATTGAGTTTCATTTCCTATCCTGTCTGCTATTGATTCACTCATTAAGGAGCACAGATTAAGGTCACAGATTTACCTTAATGTCAGTCATTCTTGGACTTTGATAAAGCAAACATGGTGACTTCAACAAGCTGTAGAGAAAAAAGAAAACTTTTCCTTCCTCTCATTCATTTTTATAGATTCCTAAAATTATTTCCTTCTCTCCTTCAGAGACACGCCTATTGCTTGTTAATTTTATTTAAGCACTTTCAGGGAGGCATAAGGGAAGAGGGAGGTTGGAAGAAATATTTATGCAAAGCAAAGAAAAAATACTTGGTTAAGTTTGGTATATTTATCCAAAACAATATTGAGGTTTTGGGCTACTCTGAACTTATTTCTGTTTTTCTTGACTCATAATCTATTTGGATATGTTTCACTTCAAGATTTATTTTTGTCGGTTTTTATTTTTAATTTTGGTCAATGTGAGTTAACCTAAGTGTTTGTCAAATTATTATTCTAGGAAACATACCTCTATAGAGTCATAGAAAGCTCAAAGATACTACCTATGCACTCTTGAGAAAGTCTCTTCCCTTCCCAAGGCCTCAGTTTCTCCATCTATAAAATGAGACTTATCTTCCTGAGTTTAAATCTGGCCTCAGACACTTAGTAGCTGTCTTACCCTGGAAAAGTTCCTTGACCCTGTTGGTCTCAGTTTCCTCATTTATAAAATGAGCTGGAGAAGGAAATGGTAAGTCACTCAAGTATCTTTGCTGAGAAAACCTCAAATGGAGTCAAAAAGAGTTGGATACAACTGAGAATTCCTGAACAACCACAAAAAAAATGAGAAGATTGTCCTACCTATAGAATCTCTAAAGTTCTTTCCAGTACTCAATGTGATGATTCTAAAAAGTGCTTTATATCTACACAAAGCACTTTTACCTATACTTCCATTAAATCAATGTAAATCTAGCATCAGAGAAATTTGAGAGATCTTATCTAATATCAGAGGAACTTAAGAGATCCTCTTATCATCTCCACATTTGCCTGTAGGTAGGCAAAAATAAAAGCATTTATTAAGAACTTAATATGTGTAAATACAAGTAGAAAGACAGCCCCTGCCCTCGAGAAGCTTATGTTCTAATGAGGAAAGACAATACATTAAAAATTAAACTGAAATAGAGACAGAGGAGAGGAGGTACCATACTAGGGCTTGATGGTGAAGTCCAGAAAATCAGAAGCACAGTCCTAGAGTGGAAAGGATGCTTATTGGAGGAAGCAAGGTGGTACAGTCAGGGAGCACTTTTATGTGAATTATTGGTGTGAAGATTAAAAGATTTTGTGATCCCAAGGAGTGAAGAACCAATAAGCTCCTCTAAGGCATAGCTTTCAGTAGTCTCATTTGAAGGGGAGAGTGGCAGCCAAAGAGATTCTGAGCAGAAAATGGCCAAGGTAAAAGGGCAGAGTGCAGAAATAAGTAGCTTAGAGGGAACATACATAATATATTCCACATAGAGTGAAAATAACCTCAGTGGTGATGTGGTCCAACCTTCTCATCTTACACATGAGGAAACTAAGGCTCAGGAAACTTACATGATTTGCCCAAGATCACACAAGCACTGAGTACTAAGCAATCTGACCCTTTCTTAACTGAGGTTCAAAGAAACTAAGGATGATGTTTTTTTCAGTGAATAGCTTTCAAGGGATATGTAGACTTGAATGAGGGGGGAAATACATCTTCATTTTCACTAACTTCTTAGCATTTCCTTCAGTTATTTGAAAACCTTATCCCGAGAAGGGATCCCAAGGCTTCACCAGACTGCCAAAGGGGTCCATGACACACAAAAAGTTAAACTCTGCTTTATAGCTGTAAAAATTAAAATTAATCATCAATAATTAAAATATCATATTTTAAGAGATTTATTAATGATCATTAGAAATAAAGGAATAAAAAGGTAACAAAATAAAAAAAAACCTTGTACCCATGGCTAATCTGCCTGTTAAAAATCCCCACTTACCACCAGTCACCGACAGGAAGCAAAGAGAGCCCAGGACAAGCAATCCCACTGCCTAATATCCCCTGTCTACAGGAAGTACATAATGACAGGAAGTCAGTGGGCTCCTGGGAAATATAGTTTTTAGGGTAACAGATTTCCAATTATACATAGCTAACATTTTCTCCTCTGCTACATACATGGAGTCAGGTGGTACAGCGATGAACTGGAAGTCAAGGAGATCTGAATTCAAACCTTGTCTCAAACACTTTCTAGCTGTTTAACCCTGAGAAAATGACTTAACTTGTCTCAGACACCATTTCTTCATTAGTAAAATGAGCATATCAATAGTTCCTCCCAGAGTTGTTATAAGAATCAAGTGAAAACACAGGTAAAGTGCTTAGCAAACTTTAAAGCACTACAGAAATGTTCACTATATATATATATATATATATATATATATATATATATACATAGTTCATTTTATATATGTATATATATATTTTTTATATTGGTTGTTATTGTTCAGTCCTTTCAATTAATGTCTGATTCTCCAAGACCCCATTTGAGGTTTTCTTGGCAAAGATACCGAAATAGTTGGCCATTTATTTCCTTGTCCAGTTCATTTTACAATTGAAGAAACTGAGGCCAACACATTTAAGAGACATACACAGGATCACATAGCTGGTAAGATCTGAGGTCAGATTTGAATTCAAGTCTTCCTGACTCAAGGCCCTGTGCTCTAGCCATTGTACCACCTTGTTGCCCCTATATATACATAATAGCCATCTTCAAATATTCAAAGAATTCTCATGGAAGATGCATTAAATTTGCCCTCCTTTATCACAGAATTGGAAACAATTAAGATGGAGATTTTTGACTCTATTTTTTTAAAGTTTCCCAATAATAAGAGCTATTCTAAAATGAAATGGAATGCCTCAGGAAAGAGTTTGTTTCCCTTTCCTTGGGAGTCTTCAGTCAAAGGCTGATCACTTGAGGTTTTATGAAGAGGATTCTTCTTCAGCTATGAGATGGATTAAATGGCTTCTATGGTCTCTACCATTGTTGACTTTCTAGGATTCTGGGATCATGCTATGGGAAGATTTGAAGCCAAAACCAAGGGAATACAAACTTGGTTGTTTCCTCACAAGTGGGCAAAGACTTCAAATACAAGCTAGTGAAGAGCTAGACTTTCTGAGCCCCCAACGTCACTAAGGTAGGAGTTGTTCAACATAAGCTCACTTTAATCTGATGAATTATATAATTAGTATTATTATTGCCACAGTCATTCACGAAACCCCACACAAAGCAATAAACAAGTTGTGATCATATGTCGCATCAATTTATTGTTTCAAGATGTCACCCTTTACTGAAAATCTCCCTTGAATTTTCTTTTTCTTTTTCCTTTTAAATGGGTGAGAGAACTTTTGAGTGTGCAGGAAAAATAATGAAAGCTTGTTGACTGAAAAATGAAATAATATGAAAAAAAAAGAAAACATCTAAGAGTAGAGGGTCTAATTCTTCCTCTGTGATCATTCCAGTATCTAATACATTTATAGGAAAGGCCTTTTTTTCCCCCTCTTTTTACATTTAACCTCAATATCTCCTGAGGGGAGAAAACACACACACACACACATCACAATATAGTCTGTTTTCTGTTTGATCATCAGTGAAAAACTAAGGGCAAATAGAATCTCTTTTATTGAAATGTCAAATTCACTCAATTTTTTCAATTCACTTTTCTATTTTGAAAGATAACTAAGTTACCTCAAGTAAGGATATCCAATAAAAACTGAAAGAAAAAAATAGTCTTCCCTGTTTCCCACTTGTTAATGCTCTCTTCCACATACAATTACCTAGATTTTTCTCATTTACATGCATGTTAAGTCCTTCACAATAGTAGAATGTAAAGTCTTGAGGGCAGAGTTTTGAATCATTTTGGTGCTTGGAACCTCTTTGCCCAGCACAGTGCCTTGTAACTAACAGCCATGCCATAGATATTTGTCCAGATGAATTGCATTGACTCAGTGCCACCCTTACAACAACAAACCTTTACAGACAGGGTCACTGAGGCTCAGCAATTCTGTGATCAGTACCATCCAATGAGCAAGAAGTAAGGCTAATATTCAGCCCCAGCCCTTACTCCACTACACCAGGCTGCCTTCTCTGATCATCACATCATAGTGTTTTGAGGGGTTAAAGTGTCCCTTGACTTCTGTCCTTCTGCTAATTGGAAAGTTCTATGAGAAAAGAACTCTTTTCTCATCTTTAATTTCCACATTAGCCAGGCAAATAATAGAGGACTAATAATTTTTTCAAACTAATGAATGTTTAACTAATATTGGTCAAAATTCTTTCCCAAACAGAATATAATTCTCTGTTCCAGGGTTCTTGGGATGGGGCAAGATGAGTTCAAAACAGTATTTGAAAATCTCTGTTTTGCACCTAGGCTAAACTGTCTTGCTGAAAGGGAATTAAAAGATGGAACTGACAGCAGCGGTGTGTAAACTGAAGAACGAGGAGAAATGGGAGAATGAGTGAGGAACATGATTGCAACCTGTTCAGTGGAACCCAATATACACTCATTGTGGGGAATCCCTGGCCAGCTTGAGTGTTAATGCTTGATTAGGAGCTTTTGATTAAATCCCTCTATGGAAGGAAGGACATACCCCTTGACCCTTCACTGAGAATAGACTCTGTGATTGGCTTGCATTTCTGTGAGCAGAGCTATCCCCTTGGGTTGTCCTATAAAATGGAACCTTCAGTGGCAGTGTAATGCTTTTATCAGGCCAGAGATCAGAAGAATTAAGAGCCCACCAAGCATTGTGTTAGGCTTTGGGCTTACAAAGACAGAAATGAAATGGCTCCCACTCTCAAAGAGCTTATATTATATTGGAAAATACAATATGTAGGTATGTAAATATACATATAAATATGCAAAATCAACTTAGCAGGTGTTCAATTCAATGTGAGTTCATTCCAATGGGTGATTTTAAGAATGTACAATGTGAAAGGGAAATTGTTAAGCTGTGAGAACACAAAGACAAAAATGATAAGTATTTATAGAGCACTTCCAGATTTGCAAACCCCTTTGCACATATGTTATAAAATCCTCACAACAACCCTGCAAGACAGTGCTATCTATTATCATCATTTCACTGATGAGGAAACTAAGGCAGAAAGAGATTAAGTGACTTGCCCAGGGACACTCAGTTTAGAAAATGTCTGAGACCAGATTTTAATTACAGTCTTCCTGACTCCATGCCCAATGGCTCTATCCACTGTGCCATTTAGTTCCTATCCTTAGATGCTTATATTCTCATTGGGAGAAAGACTTGATAAAAAGACAAAGAAATTCAAAATACATGCAAAAGTAATTCAAAGTATTTGGAGGGAGGGAGAGACTAATAACTGGGGAAATCAGGAGTCTTGCATTAGGCAGCTGAGCTGAGCCTTGAAGGAAGCATGGCACTCTTAGAGCTAGAGGTGTAAAGAGAACTCATTTAAGGGTAGATAGGTGGCTCAGTGGATAGAAAACCAGGCCTGGAGATGTGAGGTCTTAGGTTCAAATGCAGCCTCAGATCATATACAAGTCACTTAATCCCAATTGTCCAGCCCTTACCATTCTTTTGCCTTGAAACCCAGATTTAGTATCAATTCTAAAACAGGAGGAAAGGGTTCAGATTTTGAATTCCAAATTTTCTTCCTTTCTCCTGCTCTGCCTTCATCCATTGAGAAGGCAAACAACATATCAATTATACATGTGAAGTCAAGCAAAACATATTTCTGTATTAGCAATCCTGCAAAAAAATACATACATAAAAATAAGAAAAATAAAGAAAAATTTAAAAAGATGCTTTAATCTGCAGTCAAGAGTTCATCACTTGGAATCTCCTGGATCACTGTCTTGATCAGAGTAGCCAAGTCCTTCACAGTTAATATTTCTTAAATTATTACTGTCAATGTGTACAATGTTCTCCTGGTTCTGCTCATTTCATTTAGCGTCAGTTCATATGTCTTCCCAGATTTTTCTGAAAGCATCCTACTCACCATTTCTTATAGCACAGTAGTACTCCATCACAATCATATATCACAACCTGTTCAGCCATTTCCCAATTTATGGGCATCTCCTTAATTTCCAGTTCTTTGCCACCACAAAAAGAATTTATATATATATATATATATATATATATGTATGTATGTATGTATGTATATATATATATATATATATTTGTACGTATAAGTCCTGTTCCCTGTTTTTTTAATCTCTTTGGGATACAGACTAAGCAGTGATATTGCTGGGTCAAAGAGTGTGCATAATTTGATAATCCTAGTTTCAAATTGTTCTCCAGAATGGTTAGATTAGCTCACAACTCTACCAACAATGAAGCGGGGTCCCCTTCTTTTCTACATCCCCTCCAACATTCATCATTTTCCTTTTCTGTCATATTAGTCAATCTAATAGGTATGAGGTAGTACCTCAAAGTTGTTTTAATTTTCATTTCTCTAATCAATAGTTATTCAGAGGATTTTTTCATAGGATTATAGATAGCTTTGATTTCTTTTTCTGAAAACTTCTTATTGTTATCCTTTGACCATTTATCAATTGAGGAATGGCTCTTATTTTTATCAATTTTCCTCAATTTCATATATACTTCAGAAATGAGGCTTTTTTCATATTCCTTCTATAATTTGTGTCACTTACCATCCACATATAACTAGGTTCTTGCTCATCTCCCAAAGTGAGGAAAAAGACGCTCCAGGTTAGACATACAAGATCTTCTCTTTAGTATAATGCTAAAAGAACAAGGGTTAGGTAAGGTCACCTCTTGGTCACCTAGGCTGATGCCAGTCAAAACTATAAAGCAGCTTTTGTAAGAATTAAATGTGATTCCTCTTAATTTTAATGGATAATACTCCAGTGATAAATACTGAATTATCATTCAGAATAAATAGCAAAAGTAGACAATTATTAATGGGGCGGAAGGAGTTACCCCTTAATTGGGAAAAACTCTTCCTGGTTAAGGGGCTAAATAATACTTGTCCATTTAGTCTGACTTCCCTAGACAATTGAGAAGGCAGGGACCATGGTTAATTCTGAAATCATAAAAGCTCTAGGGTCTATGTTAGACTTTTCCTGCTTATAAAGCACTTTCTTTATATTTCTTTGTGTGGGAATGAGAGGGTGAGGGGATACAAGTATTATTGTCCTCATCTTAAAGGAGAAGACATTAATAGTCAAAGAGAGTAGTGACTTTCACAAGGTCACACATCTAGTAAATGTTAGAGCAGGGACTTGCACACAGGACTCTTACTATCAAGTCTAATACCCTTTCCTCTACTAGCTTCAAAAATAATGTCACATTGTTAGGTAGTGTTGAATATTTAAACTGATGTGTAAAAAGGTATTTTCTACCCCCACATTATGGGCAGCTAGATGACCCAGTAGGTAGAGTGCAAGGCTTGGAGTCAGGAAGAATCATCTTCCTGAGTTAAAATATGGCCTCAGACACTGACTAGCTATGTGACATTGGGCAAGTAACTTAACCTTGTTTGCCTCAGTCTCCTCATCTGTAAAATGAAATTGAAAAGGAAATGGTAAACCACTCCAGTAACTTTGCCAAGAAACCCCCAGATGGAGTCATGAATAGTTGGACATAAATGAAAAACAACCAAACAACCCCCATACTAGGGGAGGGAGGAAAGGAAGAAACATGCATTTATTAAGTGCTTTCTTAAGTTCCAGACACTGGGATAAGTATTTTACAAATATTATCTCATTTGATCTTTACAACAACCCTACTCTGAAGGATGCTATTGCTCTGAATTATGGACTCTGGCTTAAGAGTCTTGGCTCTTCCATTATATAATCTTAAGTAATTGCAGGAACTGAGGATATCTAGGTTGGAAAAGAAAAGACTTGGGGATGGGGAGGATAAATTATGGTAACTATTTTTAAGTATTTGAAGATCTCTTATGTGTTCTGTCTAAACCCAGAGGGCAGAAATGGGAACAACCAGTAGAGTTGCAAAGAAGCAAATTTAGGCTTGGTTTATTAAAATCTTTTTAATAAAAAAAAAACCTTACTAATAATTAGTTTTCTATAAGTGGAAGGGGATGTTCTGACCAGCAGTGAGTGGGTTCCTCATCCCTGGATGTCTTTGAGAAGAAACTAAATGTCCAGATGTCAGTTATAAACATTCAGTCAGTTATGGTACCTTCCCCTTCCCTGTGTTGCCTTTCTCCTAACCCCCTTCCCACCATCCCATCCCTGTAGTACCCCAGAGTCCATCCAGGATGCTTGACTATTTATAGCACTTGGATGAAATAATACTCACTAGATCTATTATTTCCCATAATGTGGAAAATCAACCAGTTTATCATTTCTCCTATCATTGACTCCTAAATTACTCTAGGACTTGCCAACATTCCTGCCTTTACATCCTGAAGATCATTTGCACTGTCACCTGAACTACCAATGTAAACTAAGGACCTCCCTGGTCCTTGCCATCTGCCCTTCTCCTGCCCCCTTATGACTTGCAGACCTCTCCATCTGCTTTGTAGGCGATCATTCTTTTATGTATCATCTTCTCCTATGAGAGCTTCATGAAAGCAGTAGCTCTGTTAATTTTTCATTTGTATCTCTCATGGTTGGCTACCAAGTACACTACTTGATAGAGCACTTAATAAATTCTTTCTAATTTATTTCATGTTATAGGAGAGAGTTCATTTATATACAATTTGGACTAGATAGCAGCTAAGGTCCCTCCCCATTCTCAAATCTGAATAAGTGACTTTTTTTGACTGGATTTCAGTTTCAGCTATAAAATAAAACTGTTGGATTAGGTGATTTCTAAAGTCCCTTCCAACTCCACCATTCCATGACTATTACACAAAGGCATAGTCCCTGCCCTCTAGGAAGGTTACAACCCATGAATAGTTATTTTACAAAATAGCTCTAGTAAGTACAGAGAGGAAGAGAGTACTATGAAAAGTCATAGCTAATATTTTGGGCACCTATGCCAGGCACTGGGCTAAGCACTTTGTAATCATTATCTCAATTGATCGTCACAATAGCTTCAGGAGGTAGGTGCTATTATTATCTTCATTTTATAGATGAGGAAACTGAAGCAAATAGAAGGTAGGTGATTACCAATGTCACCCAGCTAGAAAGTGTCTGAGGTCAGATCTGAACTCAATCCTTTCTGTGTCCAGCCCCGGTGCTCTATCTATTGTACCACCTAGCAGTGAAGTAGGAAAGAATTCATTAGAGATGAGGCAATAGCAATGAGTATGTGCAAGTTTCAATAGAGCAATGCTATCAGAGTAGGGAAGAGCATTTCAAACACAGGAAATGATATGAGAAAAGCACAAAGAATGGAAAATGCTGAATGAGTTCAGAGGATGGTCAATAGCCTAACTGTACAAAAGCAAAGAGTGAAAGAAGGTGTGGAAAGGGGGATTACATGGGCAAAGGTCAGAAATACAACATGAGATCTGCTAAAGGAACAACTATGATAAAGAATTGAGCTTACCACTGCTAAAAATAAAACTACCAACATCTTGAAGCAGAGAGATTTCCCAGAGGTTCTCCAGCCTTGCCTTTCTGAAAATAATATAACAGAAGTCCACAAAAATGATCAGAAGTGAGGAAGTATATTTGTGTAAAGAAGTGACGTGGCTTGTTTGGCCAAGAAGCAAACTTTGCTGACTGGCTCCTAAAAAAAGTATGAGGGTTTGGTCAATGCTACAAAATGCCTCATATGTGGAATTAGTGATGGGGCTCATTGCTAAGGTCAGCAGAAACATTTACACTTAGCAAAAAAAGATGAAAATTAATTCTTTGGCTTATTTTCTGAGCCTACACACACACACACACACACACACACACACACACACACACACACACACAACACACTCATCTTCCTTGGGTTCTATTTTAAGTCTCCTCTTTAAGCTGGTGGAGTCTCCTCTTTGAGCTGAGTACCAGACTCCTCCCAATGCCTTCCTTTATAGAGGGCAAAAAGTAGACTTTCAAATCACTTTTCATCTGTTGCCCTGCCAGGTTTCAATTCCACAGAACATAATACTCCTATACCAGATACCTCCTGGTATCTCATTTCCCCCCATCGCCTTTTTGATCTCCTTTTGTGTGATGTCTCACCTTTAGATGAAAGCTCTTTGAGAGCATAGACAGTCTTTAATTCATTACTTTTTATTAATTATTTATTAATTCAGGTGCCTGGCATATCATAAGTACTTACTAAATATGTCTGTTGAATTTATTGAAATGTCCCACTGACAGATAGCCATTGATCCCTTTCATTAGTTTAAGTTCATTTTACTCCCCAAGATAGAAGGATAAGTGGAGACAACTTGGAGAATCACAGAATGCTTGCAGTAGAAGGGAAATAACTTAGAGATCATTTGGTCCAATCCCTGAATTTTCCAGGAAGGGAAAATGACGCTTGGTGAGATACTGTGATGTGCCCAAGGGCACATCATACTATCTAATGTGGTGTCCCACTCTCTGATGGCTATGACCACTCAGGACACTCACCTACCCAAATATCTTTCAACAAGTGGCAAAAGCACACAGATCCTTTCGTTCATCACCAGGCTGATGACAAAACAAGTCACGACTCCCTCTACATTGGCAATAGAATATGCACTTGCTTTTGACAAATCTTCAGGGGGAAAAGTCTTTGCAGTTCCTAATAATTACTCCATACATATGTATACATTCTACACAGATCCTGTTTATTTTCAAAATCAATTTCTCCTCTGCAGATGGCACATTGAAAAAAGGAACCGGGAAACTAGCAAACCTGCCACAGGCAATCTTGATCACTGCTCCATGCTGGCTAGACACGCTGAGCAAAAAACTGTCTAACAGTGGTAGGATGTGGTCATGCTGAAAAAGGGATAAACTCCCTGGGTAGGGCCTCTTTTGGTAAACACAATGATCCAAGAGTATTTTTAATTCTGACATGAGAAGGCGTACTGTTAGGGTTTCTGCAGCTCCACCTGCCATTAATCTATTATGTCCTGGCTAATGCCATTGGTGTTCATAAAGCAGAAGTCATTGGCATGGACAGTAGCCTTTCTGAGTTCAGCCAACAAGCCAAGACCGGACGATATGAGGATGGAGTTGTACTCCAGGAGGCATGGATGGCTCAGTCCTAGTTCAGGCCCCCATCCTCTTGCCTGGACAACTGCCTAATTTTTCTTCCTGTTTCCAGCATGTACCCTTCCTGTTCCACCTCCACACAGTTGCCAAATTGGTATTCCTAAAACATAGGTATGCTAAGTTGCTCCTTTGCCAGAAACTCTAGTGACTCCCCTTTGCCTCTGGGATAAAATACAAACTCCAATTTGTGGCTTTGAAAGATCTTCACAATCTGGCTCCAGACTAACTCCCCAAATTATTCTTCTTTCACATTACTCTCCTTCACACACTCCACTTTACAATCAGATTGGTCTTTTATATTTCTTATACATGGCATTCCACATCCCATCTTTAAGCTTTGGTATTCTTCCTCCACATTTCTGTAGCAACCCCCACCAAAAAGAAAACAAATGGCTTTCACTCTGGAGGGATACAAATTGGATACCAAAGGGCTTTCATAAACCATGGATTCAAGGTACTTTGTGGTGCCATATTCCTAAAACTATAGCCCAAGAGTCCCTCTCAGTGGGCTTACTTTAATAGTTACTCAGTAAGCACAATTAACTCAAAACAAAAACTCGACTAAGATGAAATAGGAAGAAGAGCACCTACAGAATTTTCTACCACTGCCCCTAAAAACCTAGGTTATATTTTATTTTAATTAATATATTTTAAGGAATAATAGGTAATAAAGAGATGCTAAGTGGCTCTGGGGAGAGAGATCCTGGAATCAGGAGGACATGGGTTCAAATCTGGCCTCAGATACCTGCTGTAATAATGGTATCTTTTGAGTACTGTTATAAAGGTACTTTCTCACTAACTTGATGTTAGTTTAACTGGCTGACGTAGTTGTCACTCAAGCCCCTCATGCAAAATTCCATTTCTCTCTCCCTTGTACCCTTCCTTACACTGCATGACCCTGGGCAAGTTGCATAACCCTCACTGCCTAACCCTTACTGCTCCAGTGCCTGCAAAATTATGCTTAATTATCAATACTAAGACTTATAAAGATAAAGGCTGGTTTTTTTATGAATCAAAAAGAATGGATGCGTCCTTAGTTTGGCAGCAAAATACATAGTGAAGTACACAATTAGAGAATTTGGCCCAAGTTGTAATTCACTCTTCTGGCACTACATGAACCAAATCTTATGCTGTATTTCCCTGGGAGTATTGCCACTGCTGGTCATCTAACTCTGGCAAATCCCCAGGGCACGTTCATCTCTGCACTTTGGTTCCTGATTGCTAGGGCTCTTTCTCTCTTGAATATATATATAAGTGGTTCTATTTTCTACTGCCAAGCCTCAAACTCCTCAGAGTTGCCTCCATGGACTGTCTCTGCTCCTTGTTGTGTGTAATCTTTCCTTCTGTGCAAGTAGCCTTGGTGTAAGATATCATGACCCAAGGAAAAGAGAAGAAAGTCCTCCACTGGGGAGGAAAAGATTAATTCCCTCTTAAGAGCTGGGTTCTTCCCTAATACCTGACTCTCCTCTAGACAGCCAGGGAGGGGAATATTCCTGAGGGCTGCTTACTACCTAGACAATCTATAGCTAGAGAATGGGTCTTGCTTTTTAAAGGCTCCTGGTCAATTGCTAGCTGTGCTCTTTTGTTGGCTTGTCATGAACATTTTGACCCTTAAATCACTGTTTATGAAAAGAAATGTCAGGAGACGTCCAGATCATGTGAGCATGGGAGTGTGGTTTGTTGTGTTCTTGGCTCAATCTGACTCAGATGTGTTTCCAGGTAATTTGGGTTTGAAAATGGAACACTCATAGGCCATTTGACTGCTAACAAAAGGAGATAAACTTAGTCATAGCAGAATATCCAACCAGGATATGTCTTGGGGATACCATAAGTTCATTCATTTTAGCTGAGCTCCTACCAGGAGCCACCAAGCAAGCATCTAAATGTATCTCCAACTCCTCGTATTTACTTTGTACTCTGACTGTAGAATAATAACATCAGTAATCTTATCCCTCAGTCCCAAAACTATTATGCTGAAGAGATTGTTGTATTTTTAGCATAAAGAGAAAAATCTGATTCAAATAAACCTCTTACCAACTTTGCATTTTTAGAATTCACTTTTGCTATTTGTTTTTCTTAAAAATGAAGTTTTGTTAAGTTTTAGTTGGGAATAAAAATAATGTCTTTTGTGATTGAGTAGTCAATAAAAATTCAATTTAACCAATCAACAAGCATTTATTAAGTACTTTCCATATGCTGGACTCTTTGCTAAGTACTGAGAATATAATTACAAAAAAAAAAATAAAACAATCTCTACTTTCAGGGAGCTTTCATTCAAATGGGAGAGATAAGTACATAATAAAATAAACACAGAATAAAACTAAAGAGACTATATATAGGAGGCAGCTAGGTAACTCAGTTCATTGAAAACCAGGCCTAGAGTTGGAGGTCCTGGATTCAAATTTGACCTTAGACAATTTCTAGATTTGTAACTATGGGAAGGTTACAATGCCCATTGCCTAGCTCTTCTACCTTGGAACCAACACACAGTATGAATTCTAAGACAAAAGGAAAGGGTTTAAAGAGGGGGAGGGAGAGAGAGAGAGACAGAGAGAGAGAGACAGAGAGAGAGACAGAGACAGAGAGAGAGAGAGAGACAGAGACAGAGACAGAGAGAGAGAGAGACAGAGAGAGAGAAAGAGAGACAGAGAGAGACAGAGACAGAGAGAGACAGAGACAGAGAGAGAGACAGAGAGAGAGAAAGAGAGAGAGACAGAGAGACAGAGAGACAGAGAGAGAGAGAGAGAGAGAGAGAGAAAGAGAGAGAGAGACAGAGAGACAGAGAGACAGAGAGACAGAGACAGAGAGAGAGAAAGAGAGAGAGAGAGAGAGAGAGAGAGAGAGAGAGAGAGAGAGAGAGAGAGAGAGAGAGAGAATATCTATCTAAATGTATATAAAATCTGTGGATGTGTGTGTGTGTTGGTATAAATACAAATACGTATAAATGGTTAAATGCAAGGTAATTTGGAAGGGACGGCACTTACACTTGCAGGAGGAAATCAGGAAAGGCTCAACGCAGAAAGTAATCACCTCAAGCTCAACATGTCCAAAATAGAATCTACCTTACCCCTAAAATCAACTGGCTCTTCCCAACTTTCCAGTACTGTCGAGGGCACAGTGGTACTGCATTCATTCAGGCTCATAACTTCGACTCCTCTCTCACACTCACCTCACATAACCAATCTGTTATTTAATTTTATTGTTTCTTCCTTCCCAAAATTTCTCCTATACAAATTCTGCTCACCAGTCACACAGTCACCATTCCTGAATAGGTTCTTATTATCTCTGGCCTGAACTATTGCAATAGCTTTCAGATTGGTCTCCCTGCTTTGTCTCTTCCCACTTGAAACCACGCTCTATTCAGCTGCCAAAGTCATCTTCCTAAAGTACAAATCTGGCCAGGGAACCTCCCCTCCCCTACTTAATAAACTCCAGCAACTATGATCTCTTGGATCAATAAGAAATCCTCCGTTTGGTATTTAAAGACCTTCCAAATTTGGCTCCTTCCCACTGTTCTGTTTTCCTCAAACCTACCCCCTTCCCCAGCTTCTCTGTTTGCTTTTCCTCACAAATGATGCCATGTCCTATTTCTTTGTATTTCCATTGGCTCTACCCCATGCTTATAATTCTCTACCTCCTCACCTCCACCTCTCAGTTTTTCTGGCTTACTTTAAGACATAGCTCAAACATCACCTTCAGCCAGAAGTCTTTTCCACCCATTTTCAAGTCTCTTCTTATCTCTCCAATTGTTTTCTACTTACATTCTCTGTAAACTATTTTCATATTGTCTCCCATTACAATGTGAGCTCAGAAACTATCTATTTTTGTTTTCTTTTTATTTTCCTGGTACCCCTAGCACTTAGCACAGTGACTTATTAATAGTAAGAATTTGTTGATTGTTAATTTTAACAAAATATTGATTTAACTTATAAATTCAATTTTTTTAATTAATTTTTCAGTGTTAAACAAAAAAGTAACTGTGAGATAATGGTAAGTATTCCACACAAGTAGGAAGAGACAGAGATGGGAGATGGAGGGTCATGTGTGAGAAACAGGAGTAAGAATCACAAATGTCCAATAAAGATGTCAAGAAAGGTTTGGGCTAGGCTATGTAGGGCTTTGAAAACTAAACTGAGAAGTCATTTCTTTATTCTGAAGGCATTAGGAAGCCCCTGGAGTTAATTGAGTAAGGGAGTACATGATTAGATCTGTACTTAAGGAAAATTCTTTCTTGGTTTTAATTTCCTAGGTGCACACCCTAATAAAATGTGCTGTTCATGTCTATGAAGAAAAAAAGACAACCAACAACTTAAGTTATGAGGGAAGAGTTCATAAAGGAGGCATGTGTAGGAAAAGTTATCAGTCCTAATAGCACTATTCACAACACCAGAAAAAAAAACAAAAACCTAGAAATAAATGTGTCCAATTATGGGGAAATGATTAAACAAATTATGATGTAGAATGGAATATTATGGAATAAAAAGTGAAAAATAAGAATTCCCAGATAGATAAAAGGACTTCAATGGAGTCTAGCAGAGCAAAGTATGCACAGAACAATAGAATGATATGCACAAAGAATACAATTTTGTAATTAAACACAACAATCGCTGCCAACAAATCTGTGTTAAAAATAGAGAAAAGAAGCTGAGAAGGGGTCAGGAAAGCAAGTGGGATGATTCAGTTGACAGAGTGGCAAAGTCAATATAAGCATAACAGGGTTCTGGCAGAGTAATCACTATGATATACATATCTTCTGTTTTGAATTCTACAACCAGTAAAGAAGGAATGTTTTCAGAACACCTGGGCAATCCTTTACAATCCTCCTTGGGGTCCTTTTTTTTGCAATTTTCTCCTAAGACATTCTTCTTCATAGACTTGAAAACTTGTAGGTGTCAATAGAGTTGACATTGCAATTTAAAAGTTTGTAATGCCAAAAATAAAATAAAGACAAGGCATCTAACAAATGGAAATGGAGAAATGGAGAAAGGCATTTCCAGAGCATCAAGGCAAGAGATGATGAACAGAATACATGGAACAGCTAATAGGCTTGTTTGGCTGGAAGCAACAGGGCATGAAGGGGAATACTGTGCAATAAAATTGGAAAGGCAGGGGAAAACCAGAATCTGAGAAGCCTTAAATTCCTCTTAAAGAGTTGCATTTTATGCCAGAGATAATAGTGACACTGAAGATTTTTGAGCAGGGAAATGGTACAATCAAGCCTATTCCTTAGAAAAAATGATTTTCACAGCTACGTGGAAGATAAATTGAGGGGAAGGAGGGAGGCTAATCATGAGGCTATCATATCCATTCAAGCAAATAAGATACACTTTTCAGGGAAAGGGTATTTACATACTCCCCCCTTGACATTTCCAGATTGTCTCTGTTGACATCACTCAACCTCTCCTCCTTTGATGTTTACTATATACAAATTGATTACCCAATGCATATGATAATAAATATAACAATAATAATAACTAGAGTTGTGTAGATCCTTAAGATCTGAAAAGCACTTCACAAATATCATCTCATTTGTTCCTTAAAATAGCCCTGGGAAGTAAATGATATTATTATGTACATTTTACAGATAAGGAAATTAAAACAGATGGAGGTTAAATGACTTGTTTAGGATCACACAACAAGTAAATGCCTGAACCCAGGTCCAGTACTTTAGCTACATCTCATGGTGATTCTCCTATCCTAGAGACTCTAATCTACCTGTTTCTAGAACTCATGCTCTTTCTCTCTGTCATTACACCTGTCCTCATATTTGGAGACTTCGGCATACATGTTGACGTTTCTTCAAATATTTTATACTACCTAGCCCTCCAACCATTTGACTTCCATCACCTACTCTTCCAACCCAACTACCCATAGGGATGGTTATACTGTCATCTTGCTGTCATAAACAATTATTTCAATTCTATGATTAGAAGAATTTTCTGGAGAGAAGGATTTTAATTCATATATCAGTAAGAAACATTATAAAAAGAATTCTTGAGAAGATAATTTAATTATTACTTTGTGAGAAGTGAATGGCAGGACTGTTTCCAGAAGTGGGTAGGAAACATCAGTAGCAATGGCTGACTACCATCTTTCTCACAGCTGATCTACCATATGTCTTTTGTTATTTGTTACACTGTTAACAAAATGTTAAGGAAATGTTGATCTTTTATTGTTAATTTTTGTCTCTTGTATACCTATCTCCAGCACCTAGCACAATGCCTGGCCCAGAATAGGTACTTAATAAATGATTATTGACTAACTGAATGACTAATGATACATACATAGAAAAAGGTAAGTTTATAAATATAAGGAGAGGGAGGTGAGTCAAAGCCTAAGGGAAAAGAAGTCTTATTCAAGTGATTTAATAAATTGGAGTACAAGTTAAGAGCTAGTTGATTAATTAATAAGAGATATTGCAATTTTAATAATTTATGAAGAAATATCAGAACATATCCTTTGATTGCCTGAGAACCCAGAATGATAATGAATAAGAAAAATGAACCACAAGCAATCTAAGGGGTAGTTGGTGTGGTTGTTAACTAGTGCATACAACTGATACTCATATAGGTCAAACATGGCATAGTTGTCTTTAAGAAGCCTTTGTTAGGAAGGAAGGAAGGAAGGAAGGAAAGAAAGAAAGAAAGAAAGAAAGAAAGAAAGAAAGAAAGAAAGAAAGAAAGAAAGAAAGAAAGAAAGAAAGAAAGAAAGAAAGAAAGAAAGAAAGAAAGAAAGAAAGAAAGAAAGAAAGAAAGAAAGAAAGAAAGAAAGAAAGAAAGAAAGAAAGAAAGAAAGAAAGAAAGAAAGAAAGAAAGAAAGAAAGAAAGAAAGAAAGAAAGAAAGAAAGAAAGAAAGAAAGAAAGAAAGAAAGAAAGAAAGAAAGAAAGAAGAAAGAAAGAGAGAAAGAGAGAGAGAAAGAGAGAGAGAAAGAAAGAAAGAGAGAAAGAGAGAAAGAGAGAAAGAGAGAAAGAGAGAAAGAGAGAAAGAGAGAAAGAGAGAAAGAAAGAAAGAAAGAAAGAAAGAAAGAAAGAAAGAAAGAAAGAAAGAAAGAAAGAAAGAAAGAAAGAAAGAAAGAAAGAAAGAAAGAAAGAAAGAAAGAAAGAAAGAAAGAAAGAAAGAAAGAAAGAAAGAAAGAAAGAAAGAAAGAGGGAGGGAGGGAGGGAAGGAGGGAGGGAGGAAGGGAGGAAGGGAAGAAGGAAGGAAGGAAAAGCTAATTTCTCTATCAAGGCATTTACATTTAACTTTTATGAGAGAAAATAGCATATACAAATTTCTGGTGGTGGGGTTCAGGTCTAATATAAAGAATATCTTGTTAACACTAGAAATGGGCTTCTAGAAGGCATAAATGATGGGTAAGAAAGAGTAAGGAAGGTACTTCAATTCAGTAAACATTTATTAAGTATCTTCTTTGCATCAGGCACCAATTAAGTTCCAGAGATACAAAAAAGAAAAAGAAAACCAGTTCCTTCTTTGAAGGAGCTTAGTCTAATGGGAAAACACAATCCATCACAAGGAAGTTGAAAGGGGGTAGGAGGACCATCACAGGCTATGATATTCTTAGAGAGTAGAAACCAAGATTGGTGGAAAATGGAGTTACCCAGAAAGTTCTGATACAAAGAAAGACCTTGAGGGGAATTTATTGGTCTGTCTTTGAGACTTCCAACCAGAGGGAAGAGGCAACTGAAGGTTTTGAAGTGATGAGCTTCAAAAACTGAGTCTATCTGCATAGTGGTGAGATTTCAAGTGATTAACTTATCCTGGGGTAGGTATGATGTTCCAAGCAGAATTGTTGACTTAAATTGGAAAATTACCTGGAAAGGTATACAGAAGGGATAAAGCTGGCATATATGGGAGCAGAAAAGTGATTGAAAAAGGGAGTTTAGGCCTAGGCAACCTACCACTCCACATCACAGTGTCCCTGGAAAGAGCCATAGTTGGATAGATGCACATGCCTTTTACAGTAGCAATGATAGTGTAATATTGATTTGATTATTGGTTTCAAAGCAAGAAAAAGAGGAGGGGATAGTTTCCCAAATGACAAGCAGATAGTGAATCCCTAGTACTGCTTGAAGGTCAAAAAAAGAGTTCCAAAGAAACCCTAGGATCTGGATGATTATAGAGGAATAGATTTACTCACCTTCTAATCCTCAGCTCTTTCCCAGGCCTAATATCTCTCCCAGAGTGGGAAATTGAAAATGGTTTTTGGTTTTGAACAGATGATCATTGGGTGGAGGTATTAAGGAAAGTGCAGGCACACAGTTATGCCTTGGTAGTGCCTGATATTCAAAGGTAAAGAGATTGTAGCCCTGGGGAGTATAATTGAAGTACTCACTCTCTAAACCTCAGCCAGGTCAGCTCAGGGGAGGAGAAAGAGAAGAAGGAGAAGGAGGATGGGGAGGAAGAGGAGGAGGAGGGAAGGAGGATGGGGAGGAGGAGGGAAGGAGGAGGAGAAGGAGGGAAAGAGGAGGAGGAGAAGGAGGAGGAGGAGAAGGAGGAGAAGAAGAAGAAGAAGAAGAAGAAGAAGAAGAAGAAGAAGAAGAAGAAGAAGAAGAAGAAGAAGAAGAAGAAGAAGAAGAAGAAGAAGAAGAAGAAGAAGAAGAAGAAGAAGAAGAAGAAGAAGAAGAAGAAGAAGAAGAAGAAGAAGAAGAAGAAGAAGAAGAAGAAGAAGAAAAAGGAGGAGGAGGAGGAGGAGGAGGAGGAGGAGGAGGAGGAGGAGGAGGAGGAGGAGAAAGAGGAGGAAGGGGAAGACAAGAAGGAAGAAGAGAAGGAAAAATGTTTCTATAACACCTACTATGTGCCAGGCATCTTGCTAAACATTTTATAATTATTAGCTCATTTGTTATCCTCACAACAACCCTGGAAGGTTGGCACTATTGTTATCCCCACCTGTAAAACATAAAACTGAAGCAGTGTTAAGATGGCCTCCCTAGTGTCATGTAGCTAATAAGAATCTAAAGCTGAATTTGAATTCAAATCTCCCTTACTCCAGGCTGACATTCTACCTAATTCTAGTCTTGTCTGTATATGTTCCATGCTTTAAGTTCTATAGAAATGTAAATTATTATTAACCTAACCTTTAAAATCTGATTCTTACATGAGTTCCTGGCACCATGTCACTTTATTTGTATATGATTTAAAACTATAAGCCCTGACTTTCTTTGTTGTTCTGAGACAAGCAAATGCCTGCACATGGGTAAACATGAAGAAACACTCTCACACCAACACTCCCCTCTGATCTTCCCGCACTAGTGACCTTCAAGATTTCTGAGTCCTTTCTACCCTGGTCCCATGCCTGAGCTCATTCTGACAAGGTTCTCCACCACGATAAAGTCAGAATGACCTCCACGCTGGCCCCCCAGCTCAGCTATTACTGGTTCTCTGCAATTAATTTCAACATGCAAATGTATTTTCCTTTTGTGTTGCCTTTATTAAATAAGCAACAAACTCAGAAGGAAAAGAACCTTTTCTTTTTTTCCCCCACAATTATAAACCCGGAAGGGGCCTCAACAGTCAGGAATGAAATGTCAATTCTAACAATGGCATAATAGCTTCAAATGCAATGCACGTCAGGCTCATTAAAAGCTAACGGTGTTATACTGGAAGGCCTCTAAATCTAAGGGGATGGGCTGGGGAAATTGAGAGTGGATAAGAAGGGTCAGAACATCTGGCCCTCCAGCCTGTGCAGGCTAAAGCAGACGGGAGGATGATAAGAGACAGAGGCTGTCACATGACAGACTACCAAACCACAATTATAATCATTATCCCAGTGGAGATGAATTGACAGTCTTGGTAAAGGAGCCTTGAAGGATAAGCAATGAGAGGGGCTGCGCCCTGAAAAATGAGCTTCGGATTCCTTGTTGTATATAACAATTCAATGATTCCTGTGGAGGGAAAATAAAAATCTGGTGCTTAGTGGACCACAAACTCAAAATGAACCAACCATATGACTTCACAGCCCAAAAAGCTAATGTGAGCTCAAGCTGCACTGACAGGATCATCATATTTAAATTCAATCAGTCAATTAATTTATTAAGCCCCAGTGCTAGGTGGTGGGGACACAAGTACAAAGAATGAAACAATTCTTCTTCATAAGGAGCTTACAACCCAATGGGGAAGACAAGAAGGATATAGGAATATGTAATGTGAAAATAAAGATGCCATTAAAATAAATTCCAAAGTAATTAAATGGAAGGTATTTGGGAGGAAACACTAGCAGCTGCAGGGAACAGGAAAGGCTCCATTTAGAAAGTGAAGTTTGAACTACATTTTGAAGGAAGAGAGGGATTCTATGAGATGTGAATCCATTCCCAATGTCACAGAGAGCCTGTGCAAAGGCAAGAAAATGCGAAGATGCTGTGTTATACTTGAGGAGCACAGAGAAGGCCCATTTGACTGGAAAAGGGTTGGGAGAAGAGAGTAGGAAAACCATGCAGGGAGTAGCTTCCTATCCTTTGCTGATCAGGCCCATCTGGGGTATTACGCTCATTTCCAGGTACCATGTTTTTAAAGGGAGAGAGAGCTCTCTGGAGAGGTTCCAGAGGAGAAGAACTAGCCTGCTGAGAAGACAGGAGATACGTCATAGAAGGGTCATTTGAAGGAAATGAGATGTTTAGCCTGGAGAAGAAGAGACTTAATGAGGAAATCATCACTGCCTTCAAGTATTTTAAGAGCTAAGACTTGAAAGAAGAAATAGATGCTCAATAAATATCTGCTGGATGAATTGATTGAATAAACAAAATAAATATAAATATATTTTAAAATTAAATTTAAAAAAATTAAAAAAAATTAAAAAATATAAATAAATAAACAAAAGTGGGGTGAGACTTATTGTATGTGGAGTTCAGATCAGTAAGAAGACTATTTATGAAATCAGGGTTGAACTCAATACAAGAAAAAAAAACTCATGATAGAGTTGTCCAAAGTGGACGTAAGCTTCCTAGGATAATAAAGAACATTTTCAAGCAGTATTTCGGAGATGACTTAATAGGGAATCATATTTTTTTTTATAGATTTAGACCAGATTTACTCCCAGATCTCATCCAGCTTTGGATTTCTATTAATCTCTGAACTCAACAAGTATTGGTAGAGTCCCTACAATGTGTACAGCATTATAGAGATGAGAAAATAAGTAGAACTGGTCTACATTCACTGGCAAGGGGGCAAGCAAGCACACACCCTATAAAAAAGTTCACAAAAGAAAGTGGTCTTTGCTAAGCACCAACTGACTGGTCCACATAGTAAAAGCTATATGCACTCAGGAATCACAATAATAATAATAATAATAGCTAACAGTTATGCAGGCAGCTAGGCATTGTAATAAAGAGAATACTGGCTTTAGAATCAGGAAGACTCAACTTTATGAGTTCAAATCTGATCTCAGACACTTACTACCTGTGTGAGCCTGGGCAAGTCACTTAATCCTGTTTGCCTCAGTTTCCTCATCCATGAAATGAAATGGAGAAGGGAATAGAAAACCAGTCTTTGCCAAGAAAATTCGAAATGAGGTCACAAAGAGCCAGACACACCTGAAATGACAGAACAACAAAAATGTGCCAGGAGTTGTACCAAGAATTTTATAAATTCTATCTCATTGGATCCTTACAACCACATTGGGAGGTAGATGCTATTATCTCCATTTTACAGATGGGGAAACAGGCAGAGAGTTTAAGTGACTTATCTAGGGTCACTTAGCTAGTAAGGATCTAAAGCTAGATTCGAATTTAGGTTTTCTTGACTCTGGGTCACGTAGCTGCCCCATGTGAAGTATAGGGAGCAGGGACAATTTGGTAACAGAATGGATAGAGAGCCAAACCTGGAGCTGAGAGAACCTGAGCTCAAATCTGAACCCAGATGCTTCCCCCATTTGTGATGGCAAGTCACTGAACCTCGATTGCCTAGTCCTTGATGCTCTTCTGTCTTAGAATTGATGCTAAGGGGGGACAGCTGGGTAGCTCAGTGGATTGCAAGGCAGGCCCAGAGATGGGAGGTCTTGGGTTCAAATCTGACCTCAGGTACTTCCCAGCTCTGTGACCCTGGGCAAGTCACTTGACCCCCATTGCCTAGCCCTTACCACCCTTCTGCCTTGGAACCAACACCTAGTATTGATTCCATGATGGAAGGTAAGGGTTTAAAAAAAAAAAGAATTGATACTAAGACACAAAGTAGGGATTGAAATTTTTTAATATAATTAGGAAATGTTTGACAAAATGAATAAAAATACAATATGATATAGATATTGTTAACTTACAGTTTTCTAAGACTGATGTGCAGCCTGCATAGATCTATTTTCATTTGAGCTTCACACTACTTGGACTACACTACTGAAATAACACACCCAAATGAGGAAAAAGGGAAAGAAATTCCTTATCTATTTGAGCCTTGGTTTTCTCCATGGTAAAACAGTGTAGCATCAAGGGAGACAATTGCAGAGAAGCAGCCTCAAAATCAGACAGACATGAGTGCAAGAGTAACCTCTGACAGCTGAAAGTTATTTTACCTTCAGAATCCCCAGGAAGCCAGCTTAGACGCTGATCTACCAAAGGGCTGGACAGCCACATAATAAAAGAATTTCCCTACATCAGTAAAATCACAAGATTGGACAAAAAAAATGGAAGCATCAACAGAACTGTTATGACTCAAATGACAATGGTGCTCAGAATTAGTAAAAATACTGCTATTATTTTTATAACAACAGTTTTAATTCTATTGTTGGCAAGAAGCCTTGTAGGAAGACAAGATAAACACAAATTCATACCAATTAGAAAACAGTAATCGGAAGTGCCTAATTGTAAGTTAACAGACAATAAGCTGTACGGGAGCTCAGAGTGTATCTGGCACAGAGTGGGTACGCTCTAAATAGTCACTGGATTTTTTGCATTTGAGTTCGACTTTAAATCCATACAGATTCAGCATTCAGAGAAAACTTCATGGAAGGGGGAGGAACGTTGATTCTCAAAGGACAAGCAGGATGAGGGTTGGCTCTGAAGAGCCCTTTTCTTCTGGTTCTGTTCTTTAAAGGGGCCCGATGTGGCTTGGGTTGAAAGGGTTTTTTGTTTGTTCGCTTTAAAGAAAACTCTCCTTCCTCTGATGGTTTTTATTATTTAGGGGGAAATATACCCAGAATGAGGCATTTTTTCAGGCATTCATTTTTTAAACTCATTATGTCAACCCACTTCCATTGCAGCTATTAGGTTGGTGGGACTCTTCTCTCTCCCTGGGCTCATTTTATGATGCCAATTAGAGATACAAGTAAACTGAGATTAAAAAGTAATGAGGAGTAAGTGAACATTGGGATTTTTCCCCTGACTCTGCACTGTCTGCTCCCACCAGCTCATCAGCAAAGAGCTGATCCTCAATGAAAAATCAGCTCTTGTATCAGCAGGTGGCTTTGGGATCCCACAATTGAAAGGTTGTTATTGTAAACTTGGGGGTCTGCATGCCATAAGAACCAAAAGTTCCAGATGAATCTTTGCAGCCACAGAATAGCTCTCTTGAATTATTATACTCATCTGATATGAGAGACGATATTGCAGAATACTTAAAGAACTGCCCTTATAGAGGTAGGCAGCTAGGTGGCACAGTGGATGGAGTACAAGATATGGAGTCAAGAAGTCCCGAGATTGAATCCTGCCAAGGTCCCTTACTAATTGTGTGACTTTGGATAACTCACTAATCACTTTGTGCCTCAGTTTCCTCATCTGTAAAATCAAGATAATAATAGAATCTATCTCAGAGAGCTCTTAGGATCAAATATGCTAACTAAATAAACTAAAGCCATTTGCAAAATGTAAAGCATGGTCAGTTGGCTAAGTGGATAGAGAGCCAGACCTGGAGAAAGGAGGTCCTGAGTTCAAATCTGATCTCATTTACTTCCTAGCTATGTGACCCAGAGCAAGTCACTTAACCCCTATTGCCTACCCCATTACCACTCTTCTGCCTTAGAACTAGTATATAGTATTGATTCTCAGACAGAAGGTAAGAATTTTTTTAAAACCATAAAGTACTATGAAATGCTACCTAAGATTATGATATTATTTCCCAAAGTATAAAGAAATTACCTCTAGTTATCTTACAACCTTGAGTACCACTTAGGCTATCCATCTAGTACAACTCTCTTTCTGGACTTAACTTGACCTCAAAAATGTATAAATGATTTTGAGCAATTTTATTCAATTCATCAAACATTTATTAAGATCCCCCTTTATGTAACCTTTATGTTAGGTACTTGGAATACAAAAGCAAAAATGAAACAATATTTGATCTCAAGGAACTTACATTCTATTTGCAAGATTCATCTTATGTGGAGATAAGTAATACAAAGACATGTCAGGACAGAGAAGGCACTAAAATGCTGGGGATTTTTAATTGCTTCAAGCCAACATTTCCCTGAATTTGAAGTTAAGAATTGTTAAGAGGCAGAGGCAAGGAGAGAGTAGAATCTGGGCATGCAGGCCTCAGGGTTCTCGTTTGCAAAATGAGGGGTTAAACTAAATGACAGGGAAAGCCTCAACCAACTCTAAATCTACTATGTATAATTTCACTTATGTCACTTTAATACAAGGCATCATTGGTAACATTAAATGCACTATTTAAGCCCACCATGTATTTTCCTTTATCCTTTTGGACTATCTACAGTTTTGATTCTTCCTGGATCATGGAATCCCAGAGTTTTTTAATTCATATAACATTACAGAGAGATTATTAGCATTTAATGAATTCAAATTATTTTTTTCATTTAACTTCATTTTTTTCAATTGCAGGTAAACTAAAATATTTAACATTGTTTGTGTTGATCTCCCTCTTCCTTGAGAAGGTAAGCAATTTGATATAGATTATACATGTGTAATCATGCAAAATATTTCCATGTTAGTCATACTGAAATAAAAACAACAGATCAGAAAAAAACAAAAAATAATATAGTTTTAAACGTATGCTACAATCTGCATTCAGACTCAATCAGTTCTTTCTCTGGACATGGATAGCATTTTTTTTTTCATCATAAATCTTTTGGAATTATCTTAGATGATTGTCTTGATAAGATTAACTAAATCTTTCACAGTAGATTATTATACAATATTGCTTTTACTGTGTATAATATTCTGGTTCTGCTCAATTCATTTTGCATTAATTCAAATAAGTCTTTCAAAGTTTTTTCTGAAAAAATCCTGTTTTATTATTTCTTATAGTTTAATAATATTCCATCACAATCATATACTCCAACTTGTTTAGTCTTGCTCCTATTAATGGACATCCCCTCAATTTCTAATTCTTTGCTACCACAAAAAGAGATTCTATGAATTTTTTACCTATAGATCCTTTTCCTGTTTCTTTGATCTATTGGGGGTACAGAACTAGAAGTGGTATTGTTGAATAAAAGGGTATGTTTGATTGCCCTTTGGGCACAGTTCCAGATTTCTCTCCAGAATATTTGGATCAGTTCACAACTCCACGAATGGTGCATTAGTTTCCTTATTCTTTCATATCCTCTTCAACATTTGTCATTTTCATTTTTTGTTATATTAATTATTATTATAGGTATGACTAGTTTTAATTTGCATTGCTCTAATCAATAATGAAGGTAGCTAAGTGTCACAGTGGATAGAATGCCAGACCTGGAATCAGGAAGATTCATCTTCCTGAGTTCAAGTCTGGCCTCAGATACTTGCTGAACTCTCTCCCTCAATTTCCTCATCTGGAAAATGAGCTGGAGAAGGAAATGGCAAACCATTCCAGTATCTTTACCAAGAAAATCCTAAATGGGTTCATAAAGAGTGGACCCAATTAAAAATGACTAAACAGCAATAATAATCCATAGTAATTTAGAGTATACATATATATTTATTTATAATTTATCAATTGGGGAATGGCTCAGTTTTTATGAATTTGACTCAATTCTCCATATAGTTGAGAAATCGTTTATCAAAAAAACTTGCTATAAATTTTTCCCCAAAGGAAACTCAACCTAGCCTCAAACTCTTTCTTTACAATTCTGAGTCTAAATCATTGTTTGTTGACCACAGATAGACAAGAACCCATCAATCCATCAACAAGGATTTATTAGTCACTTACTAAGTGCCAGGAATAGATAGATAGATGATAGATGGATGGGTCACTGGATAGATAAATAGACAGACAGACAGACAGACAGAGATAGATAGATAGATAGATAGATAGATAGATAGATAGATAGATAGATAGATAGACAGATTTATGTGGTAGAGGCATGGAGAGAGAGAGAGGACAGGCAGGTTAGGTCCCCAGCCTTGGTTCTTGCATCTTGGCTTACTAGTCCTCTCTCTCTCTCCATGCCTCTACCACATATAGATAGGGTAGGTAGAGAACAATCATGCTGTCATTCTTTCATTTTTATATCCCCAGAACCTAATTCATTTTCTTGCTCTAATAGGCAACTAATAAATGATTATTTACTTGAATTGTCATGTTTTATATCCATTTTGGTTTTTCTCTTCTTCATAGTTAGACCAATCCCATTATTTACTGGGATTTCCCAGAGAAGGCTCTGTAGGGCTAGCACCATGTCTGTCAGTGAGAAGAGGTATGATGTCAAACACCTGAGAACCCTACTCGTGGGGAGGTTAAGGCTGGTAGACTACTTGAGTTGGGGAATTCTGAGCTGCAGTTCAGTTAAAGCCTAGGAGCATCAGCACTAAAACTAGCATCAGTATGATGAGCCCTCAGGAGCAGAGGGCCACCAGGCTGCCTAAGGAAGGACAAACCATCCCAAGTCAGAAATAGTGTGTCAAAGTGTTCATGTGATCAGCAGTGGGGTTGCCTCCAAGAATGACCGCTGTACTCCCATCTTGGCGGAGATAGCGAGACCCAGTCTCAAAAAGGCAAAGGAAATGGGGTCACAATGCAAGAAAGAGAGGAAGGTCAATAGGAACTCTGAACAGGTGTGACAGCTTCGAAAATAGCATGTTGAGTATATTACATACTTAAACCAAGAAGCAAGCTATATATAATTCAGATGGACAGTCTCATGTACTCCTTTAATGCAGAAATGTTTACTTTATTGAATGTTTATTTGATTCAGAAAGGAAAAAGGGAGGAAACAGAATTCGATTCAATCAGTAATTATTAAACCTCCTCCTGCCATGCTTCTGGGATCCACTCTTGACCTCTATTTTGGCACTAAGCTTTCTACCTGGAGCTTAATAAAGTCTTATGCCAACTGCTTCTGACCAGGGTAGTGCCTGATGAGGCATGTTCCCAGCCACAGAGAGTATTAGGCTTTTTCAGCTGCCAAATGCCCAGGTTCTCAGACCTCCCCCTATTCTCTCTACTCTTCCCCTGACACATATACAACTCTACCTCTAAACAACTCAGCAGCTGTGGCCCAGCTAACAGCTAAATTATAGGCATAACTATAAGGATTATAAGACTTTCCCACATCTAGTGGGACCCAGACCCACCGTGCTACACTCTAGTCATCTTCCTTTGAGAGTATCCCCTCCTCATATTTGATCTAGTAACAGTAATAAGATTGATACTAATATTCCTGAAAAGCTATATTAACCAATCATTCTATAATTCACTCAACCTTGGGACTTTCCAAAACAAAACACCCCTCCTAAAATACCACTCCTTTATGTGGATTGTTTTCATCTACTAAAATATAAACTCCTTGAGGGCAGAAATAGTTTATTTTATTTATTCATATCCCCAGTCTTTGGTCAACAAATATTAATTTGGCATTTACTGTGTGCCAAGCACTGCCTTAGAGCTGAGGATACAAATACTAGCAGAAAGAAAGTCTCTGCTCTCAAAAAGTCTACATTTCGATGGAGGAAGATGGCACATTAAAGGAAGCTGAAAAGAGTTGAGGGGAGGTACCTACAAGGGGGAACAATAGAGAGGAGAGAAGGGAATACGCATTTATTAAGCACCTACTATGTTCCAGGCAATGTGCTAAGAGTTTTGCAAATATGATTTCATTTGATAGAGAAAGTCTAGGGTCAGTTGTAGAGTTTAGAAAGAATTAAATTGTTTCCTAAATTGTATCCTGGCCTAAATTGTATCTGAGAAATCAGCCAATTAGAGGAAGGGGAGCAGGGGAAGAATTTTCATCCAATATGAGAAATCCAGAGGCAATGTGAACTTCCAAGGTGAGGAAGCTGCTCTGACTTGGGAGAGAATATCTGGAGAATCTGGAACAATCCCTAGAGAGAAAGACCTGGCACATAGTAAGTACTTAATGAGTCCATTCCATTTCTTTTATTCAAGCATTACAGAAAAAAAATATTTTTACACGCAATTGGGAAAAATAAAATATTAGAACAACTTACAGAATGTAGTAGTATAGAGGACAGAGAGCTGGTCTTGGATGCTGGAAGACCTTTGTTCAAGTCTGACTTTAACCTCTGACACATACTGACCGTGTAAACACAGACAAACCATTCAATCCATTTGTGCCAAAACCTATAATTTGCGGACAAGTTGCTAATCTTCAGTGAAAGAGACAGTTTTCCTCACCTAAAGTTTCTTAGATCAATGAAATTGTAAGTTCTGAATAATATTGTGTTAGCCGGTGAGGATACAAAGATAGAAATGAGAGTGTTTGCCTTTGAGGAGCTTAAATACCACTGGAACACTTAGAGGACCTCTCATCTACAAATAGATGGAGACATCTCAGCAGTAGTGCTTCCACTGGACCTGTCAGAAACCTGGTTTTCTAGCATTTTTGTTCTGGTTTCTGCTAGTCGTTGTCTCCCAGTGAAAATCTGCAAAGAGTAGAGGACCAAGAGTCAATAGATGTAAGAAGGAGCTCTGCCTCCAAGACATATAAATTCTATTACACTGGGCAAGTCCCTTCATCTCTCTCTGAACCTCAGATTCCTCATTTTGTAAAATAGGGTTCATAACTGGCTGTATCTATCACAGGATTATTCCGAGGACAAGATTTTGTGCACAGCTAAGTGCTATTGAACTTTTTTTTATTGCTGTCCACCCTGGAATGAGACAATTGGTCCCTTCAGACAATTTCTTTCTTTCTATTTTTTCCCTGGTCTGAGTATTTAACATTGCAAAGGAAATGGAAAATCCCAGCACTTTGGGGAATACAACAGGTGTGAGATGCTGCCTGCTTTCCTGAAGGAAAGTAATCAAGTCTTGGCCCCAGTCTATAGCTGGGGGAGCTGAACCCCCCTCCCCAGCCAGGGAAATAAAACAGGTGCTACGAGACAAATGCTTTCCTAATGGAAAGTCCCTGTGTGTTGGCCACGTTCCCCTACAGAAGGGCTACGTGCCTCAGTGAGTTCTGGGGAAACATTCTAATATGTCTGTTTCCTTTAGAACTGACAGCTCTGCCAAACAATCACAGTCGCCCTCAGATTGCCAGAGAACCACACCAGGCACATTTTGCCCAAGTACTCAGCCTCCAGGTGAGCCAGAAATCCTCCAAGGTCTGTGGTGCTTGGCTGGGACAGTTCATGTCATGCATGCCAGATGGGGATTGGCCACCATCCATGTTCTGGCTAAAGGAGAAAGAAGCCTTAGTAGCCAAAAGTGCTGAAACCATCATCCTCTGGGAAAATGGCGCAGAACTTAAGCATACTCATCCTTCCCTTTTCTCCTCTTTTTGAACCCCTACTTTCCATCTTAGAACTAATATTCTGTATTGGTTCCAAGGGAAAAGAACAGTATGGGGTTAAGTGAAATTCCAGTATGTGGGGCAGCATTTGAACTCAGGACCTCCTATATCTAAGTCTAGCTCTCCATCCATTAAGTCACCCACCTGCCTGCCATCCTTCCTTTTTTCAAGTTAGCATTTGGCAGTGACTTTGGGCTTTTGTTCTCCTGGACTCATAGAACCATCAGAGCTGGAAGCAAGGTAGAAGAGATTAGATATTATTTCTGACTTAGAGCAGAAAGAGGAGTGTTTGAATCCCACTTCAGACTCTTTTTAGCTGTGTGACCCTGGGCAAGTCACAATATCTGTCAAGCTCCATTTCCTCATCTGTAAAATGTGAATAATAATAGCATCTATACCAAATAATTGTTAAGAGGATTTATATATATACATATATATTCTATGTGTATGTTATATATAATGTATTACACATAATATATATAAATTAAACATATATAATACATATAAATTTGAGAAGGATGTATACACATATACATATAATATGAAGACAATACAAGTGATAATATATGAATTATAATAATAGCCAACATTTATGTAACACTTTTTATGTGCCAAGCACTCAGCTGAGTACTTTACAATGATTATTCACTTAATCCACACAATAGCCATGGGAGGGAGAGGCTCTAATTAATCCCAGATAATAGTTCTGGGTCTGGAGTCTAATGCACTTCCTTCCTTGCTCTCTCTTTTTTTAAGCCCTTGCTATCTATCTTAGAATCCATACAGTATTGATCCCAAGGCAGAAGAGTGGTCAAGGCAAGACAAGTGGGGTTGAGTGACTTGCCCAGAATCCCCCAGCTAGGAAGTGTCTGAGACCAGATTTGAGCCTGGGTCCTCTTTAACTCCAGGTCTGCCACTGTACCCACTGTGCCTCCTAGCTGCCCTTCTATTGCACTTTCTGCCTTGTTCCTCACTGTCCCCGCCAGTAAGTACTAGAGGAAGCATTTCAACCATTCCTTATATGTATTTTCTCCCCTTGTTAGAGTGTAAATTCCTTTAGGGCAGGGTCTGTTGTGCCCTTGGTCATTATAGCCCCAGTGTTAAATACTGTGCTTGGCACATAGCATTTAGTGAATATTTTAAATTGATTCACTCATTTATTCATTTATTCGATTCCATTCATTTCAACAAAGCATCCCTTGAAACAGCAGCTATGAGTAGCAAGGCATTATTCTTGGTAGCTATACAAAGAAAGATGCAGCATAAATTCTCCTCTCAAATAGCTCACAGTGTAAGGAGAATGGAGGAAGAGAATGGACAGAGACAGACATACACAGAATGCTGGAATGGCCAAAGAAGGGAAAAGGAAGAATGGAATCAATTCAAAGGATTGGCACATGGACCTATCATATCTAGTGCTAATTCCAACAGTACTGACCACTCATCACTCAGAGTTAAGTGACTCACCCAGGATCACCCAGCTAGGAAGTGTCTGAGGTCAGATTTGAACCCAGATCTTCCTGACACCAGACTTGTCACTCTATCCATGGTGCTGCTGAATTACGCCTATTCTTTATTTTTTCTTCTTGTCAAATCTCCTACCTTCATGCTTTTGCTCAAGCTATACCTTGTGTCTGAAATGGTCTTTTCCTAATGACTAACTCTGGTTGAACTCCTTCTCTTTCTTCAAAATGCCATTCAGTTGCCACCTCCTCCATTGAATCTTTCCTAACTGATCCCCCTTCTCTAGATGAAAGTACTCTTTCCTTCCTCAAATTCCTCCAAGGCACTTTGTTAGTATTAGGAGGTCATGATTTGTGTAAATAATTTAAAAAAATACATGGGTTCAAATCTGACCTCAGACACTTCCTAGTTGGGTGACCCTGGGTGAGCCACTTAACTCTTATTGCCTAGCTCTTGCTTCTCTTCTGCCTTGAAACCAATAAAAGAATCAATTCTAAGATGGTAGGTAAGGGTTTAAAAAAAAAAAGAAAACAGAAGGACAGGTATGCTTAAGGTCTGAGCCATTTTTTTCTAAGACAGAAAGCAAAGGTTTAAAAAAGAAAAAAGAAAAGTTAACACTTTAGTTTAACAATAACACAAAATATATTTTGGGGAGTAACATGATATAGGATCAGAAAAGTCAAGAGGTATCAAATTTTGAAGGTCCTTCAACAGCAAGAACAAAAGTTTATTCCTTATCTTTGGGGCAGTTAATTTTTTGTGGTTTGTCATTTCATTTTGTTTTGTTTGTGGAAGCATAATAGGGTCCAAGAAGTACATTATGAATTTCTAAAATTTCCAATATACATTGATATGAAGAATGGATTACAAAGAGGGCACAGAAATTCCCTACATCTTTTGCACTGTAGTTTTAAGTGCAAAGATGACTTGTATAATAATGGAAGGATGGATTAGAAAGAGGATGGAGGAAGACCGATTAGGAGACTTTGCAAAGATTTAGGCAAAAGGAAACAAGAGTGGGTTGTGAATCTTGAAATTTCTCAGACTCTACCTTAGAACATTTGGTTAAGACCATTCCCCATTTTAAACAGTGAAGCTACTTAGATCTAAAATGTGAGAACTCTACTTGGATCAGAAATGGGAGGACCTCTACTCCACCAGTACTTAGGAAGGACTGCTTTAGGGAAGAAAACTCCTTGCTGAACAATGAGAAATGCTTACACCCATACTTAAGCCATGCCTATTTTTAGAATTTATACAATAGGGTGCTAAGTACCTATAAAGGTCAGGCAACTTGTGAATTTACGAGGAACAAAGAGGTGAAAACGTATTCAGAAGTTTTTTCTGGTTCAAACTTACTAAAAGGATTAGTTGACTCAGCTGTGAATTCAGAATGGGCTGTCCTTTGGAAAACATCTACTGTGATTGGTAGATGGAAGAACTTAGGGGAGGTGACATAGGAGAAAACCCCCTATATAAGAAAAAGGAATCTCTTGAAAAGGGCTCTTGAGAAAAAAAAAAAGCTCTTGAGAGACAGGCTCTAAGGAGGATCGCTTGAGAAAGAATCCCTTGGAGGAAATCTCTGAGGAGGTCTCTCAAGGGAGGCTGACTCTGACTGGAACTCCCTCTGGGGAGACTCTGTCCCTCTGAATCCCTTGCTTGGACAAATCTTATGGTGAGTGATTAAGGACTGACTGGTTTCTCTCTTAAGGCTTAGGCCTGGGTTGGCCAGGGCTGCCTGGGCCGGCCTATTCTTTTCTCATTTATTTCCTTTTCTCTCTCTCTCTCTCTCTCTCTCTCTCTCTCTCTCTCTCTCTCTCTCTCTCTCTCTCTCTCTCTCTCTCTTTCTTTGATTCCTCATGGTATTATTAATTAAATTCTCTATAAAACCCAGTTAACTTGGGTATATTTCATAATTGGGAATATTTCCCTGGCGACCACCTTATATTTGATTTAAAAACAAAACACTGTGGTGAAAACATATTTTCTGCGGTCACAAATTTACTCACCCACTCTTATACCTACTATAATTTATATCTTCCACTATTTTACTCACTATAGTTTACAACCTCAACCATTTTAACTCTTACAGTTTATGGCAGACAACTATTTTAATTATAACAGGGTATAGTGGTAGTACAGGGCACCTACAATGAATCCAGTCTTCTTCTAGTGCCTGGTGAAAGATGCAATTTAAAAAAATTTAGACTTCTGGGTAAACATGGATGCAATTTAGATGCAGGAATCTACCTCTCCTCAGTGCCTACCAATATAGATAAGAAAAATTCCCCAGGGCCTGATGGATTCACAAGTGATTTCTATCAAACATTCAAAGAACAACTAATCCCAATATTATACAAACTATTTGACATAATTTTCAAAGAAGGAGTTCTACCAATTTCCTTGTTTGACATAAATATGGTACTGATTCCAAAGCCATGCAGGTCAAAAACAGAGAAAGAAAACTATAGACCAATCTCCTTAATGAATATAGATGCAAAAATTTTAAATAGAACACTAGCAAAAAGACTCTAGCAAGTGATCACAAGGGTTATTCATTATGATGAGGTAGGATTTATACCAGGAATGCAAGGATGGTTTAATATTAGGAAAACCATCCACATAATTGACCATATCAACAAGCAAACCAACAAAAATCACATGATTATCTCAATAGATTCAAAAAAAGCCTTTGACAAAATACAACACTCATTCCTATTGAAAACACTAGTGTTTTGTAGTTGTGTTCATATAGTTCCTGTGTTTGTCTAGGCAGATAGATTCCTAAGTATTTTATTTTGTCTAAGGTCTATCTGCCTAGACAAACACAGGAACTATATGAACACAACTACAAAATACTCTCCACACAATTAAAACTAGATCTAAATAATTGGAAAAACATTAATTGCTCATGGGTAGAATAGGCTAACATAATAAAAATGACAATCCTACCCAAATGAATTTACTTATTTAGTGCCATACTGATTAAACTACAAAGAAACATTTTTACTGAATTAGGAAAAAAAACTATAACAAAGTTCATTTGGAAGAACAAAAAATCAAGAATATCAAGGAAAATGTTGAAAAATGTGAAGAAAGGTGGCATAGCAGTATCAAACCACAAACTATTCTATAAAGCAGTGGTCATGAAAACAATATGGTACTTGCTAAGAGACAGAAGGGAGGATCAGTGGAATAGACTTAGCGTAAGTGACCTCAGCAAGACAGTCTGTGACAAACCCAAAGATCCCAGCTTTTAGGACAAAAATCCACTATTTAACAAAAACCGCTGGAAAAATTGGAAGACAGTATGGGAGAGAATAGGTTCATATCAACATCTCACATGCTATACCAAGATAAACTCAGAATGGACGAATAACTTGAATTTAAAGAAGGAAACTATAAGTAAATTAGGTAAACAATGAATAGTATACCTGTCAGATCTTTGGTAAAGGAAAGATTTTAAGACCAAGAAAGAATTAAAAACAATTACAACATGTAAAATAAACACTTTTGATTACATTAAATTAAAATGTTTTTGTACAAATAAAACCAATGCAACTAAAATTAGAAGAGAAACAACAAATTGGGGGAAAAATCTTCATAAAAACTCTAACAAAGGTTTAATTACTAAAATTTACAAAGAGCTAAATCAATTGTACAAAAAATCAAGCCATTCCCCAATTGATAAATGGGCAAGGGACATGGATAGGCAATTTTCACATAAAGAAATCAAAACTATCAAGAAACACATGAAAAAATGTTCTAAATCTATTATAATCAGAGAAATGCAAATCAAAACAACTCATAGGAATCACCTCACACCTTAAGTAGATTGGCTAACATGACAGCAAAGGAAAGTAATAAATGTTGGAGGGGATGTGACAAAATTGGTATATTAATGCATTGCTGGTGGAGTTGTAAACTGATTCAAACATTCTGGAAGGCAATTTGGAACTATGCCCAAAGAGCACCAAAAGACTGCCTACCCATTGATCCAGCCATTTGTACAAGAATATTCATAGCTGTGCTTTTTGTGGTGGCAAAAAAAAATTATAAAATGAGGGGATACCCTTCAATTGGGGAATGGCTGAACAAATTGTGGTATATGTTGGTGATAGAATACTATTGTGCTCAAAGAGACTTGAGGAATTCCATGGGAACTGGAATGACCTCCAAGAATTGATGCAGAGTGAAAGGAGCACAACTAGGAGAACATTGTACACAGAGGCTGATACACTGTGGTACATTCAAATGTAATAGACTTCTCTACTAGTAGCATAGCAATGATCCAGGACAATTCTGAGGGACTTATGGAAAAGAATGCTATCCATATCCAGAGAAAGATCTGTGGGAGTAGAAACACAGAAGAAAAACAACTGATCACATGGGTCAATGGGGATATGATTGGGGTTAAAACCCTAAATGATCACCCTAATGCAAATATCAATAATATGGAAATAGGTCTTGACCAATGACACATGTAAAACCCAGTGGAATTGTGCATTGGCTATGGGAGGAGCTTGGGGAGAGGGGAGGAAAAGATCATGATTTTTCTAGTTCTGGAAAAATACTTTAAGTTAATCAATTTAATACAATTTTTAAAATATTTTAGTTGAAGAGATTTTATATGACCTAATGACAATATGAAAAATTAGAGTCATAGTTCATATTCTAGTTAACAAAATTAACTAGGAACACATAATTATTTAATGTTATATACTTCTGCTCCAAAGAAAGGGTCCAAACCAAAATTTACGTATAAAACAAACTTGGTTTTTCATAGTCCAAAACAATATGGTCCAGATTAAAAGTGGAAATAATGAATATTTATGATCTGTTTGTGGTCAGTGCTTGATGTTTACAGTCTAAAGAAGAAAGTAAATTCTACCCCAGTTAGTAACAAGTAAAATAGTATATCATTCTCTATAAAACTGGATGAAAGATCTTTGAAGGATAGCATAAACAGGAAAGTCAGAATGGAGCCAATATTTGAGCTGGTCCTCAAAAATGCATACCAGGTTCAGACAAGCAGACGAAAGAAAGAATAATATACCAGGCAATTTGAATTAAGGCAAGGAGGCCAGAACAGTGTAGACACCAGTCTATCTAGAGCACAGGCAGAGTATATGTGCTAAGGAGTAATTAGATGTCAGAATGTTTAGGATTTGGTGAGATTTTATTCAGGACCTAAAATGCTGAGCCAAGGAGTTCGTAGTTCATCTGACAGGCATGAGAGAGTATTTGGGCATTGAATGTTGATTATTAGTCAATAAACAGTCAGCCAAGCATTTATTAAATGCCTACTATATGCCAGACACCATGACCATGAAGATCACTGTATTTGGAATCAGATGCCATATTGATTTTGCTGTCTACTAAATTCCCAGTTATTTTTTCAAATAAACCAAGGGAATAAGCATGACCCTCTATCTAATATTTGTTTACTTGAATTTTAGAACTGAAGTGTAAGATCATTAGGAACTATTTGACAAAGTAAATAAAAATACAATAAAACAGAGTAAAAATATTTTAAAATAAAGTCAACATGTACCCACAGGGATCCTTTTGTACAGCTTATGGACTGTATTTTTATCTGAGTTTGACATCCCTATTCTAGCCTGTCAAGATTCTCTTTGATCCTCGCCCTGACATCCAGCATGTTAGTTATCCCTCTCAGCTTTGTGTCATCAGCAAATTCAGTAAGCATGCCATCTATGCATTTATCCAGGTCATTAATGAAAATATTCAATGTTATAAAGCCAAGAATAGATCACTGGGGTACTCCAGTGGGATTTTTCAGTTGTTCTTAGTTAAGTCCAACCCTTCATGACTCCATTTTGGGTTCTCTTGGCAAAGATATTGGAGTGGTTTGTCATTTCCTTTGCCAGCTCATTTTCCAGGTGAGGAAACTGAGTCAAACTGGGTTCAGTGACTTGCCCAGGCTGTATTTGAGGCTAGACTTGAACTCAGGAAGATGAATCATCCTGACCCCAGGCCCAGCACTGTGCTACGTAGCTGCCCCACTAGAGCTATAATTAAAGATCCCCGTAACTACTAGTTTAAAAGCATTATGGGAAAAGATACCTAAATAAGGATACCTACAAGGGGCAAAAGCAAGATGGCAGAGAAGTTAAATGGACTCATCTAATCTGTTTCAAATTGTTCTCCAAAAAGTCTATGATATAATGCCTTAGAATGAATTCTGGAGAAGCATAACTTACATACACACACACAAAAGACAAGGTAATGTAATTTTTTATCCCAAAACAATGTAGAAGGTCAGCACTGGAGACCTAGTGCACTTGGGTAGAGGTGGAACAGAGGGTGCCAGGGAAGGCCCCACTCAGGCAACAGACCTTGAGCCCAGCTGAAGCAGCCACAAAGGCTTCTGGAGCTCTCCACCACAGATGGTAATGGGGGTCAACTGCTCAGAAGGAGAAAAAGGGGTCTCTTTGCTGGCTCTGGGTGCAAGACTCTTGTTGCATTGCCCATATACAGAGTCAAGGAGCATAATACAGAGTCCAGGAGCACAATCTCAGAGTGAAAAGGAGCACTAGCAGACACCAGAATTTGAAGCCACAGGGGAGCAGGGGACCCTGGACACAGTAATGAGAGGGAAAAGACTACTGGGGACTACTCACAGACCAGAGCACCTGAATATTAGAACAGTGCTTCCTTTGCCACAGTCACAAAGCTCAACATTAATTTTTTTTAAAGAAAAGAAAAGAAAACGGTTGGAGAATGAACAAAAAACAAAAAAAAATGAAACTCAATATAGAAAGTCATTTTAGTAACAGGAAAAAACAAAAAACAGTCAGAAGAAAATAATAAAGACAATATAAGAAAAACAGGAATTGCTCTTAAGTCCAAAAAGGAAATATTGGAAGTGCTCAAAAAGGATTTAAATTTTTTTTTAATTTAGAATATTTTTCTATGGTTACATTTTTATGATTTCCTCCCTCCCTTTCCTCCCCCCTCCTGGAGTTGACAAGCAATTCCACTGGGTTGGGTTATACATGTGTCATTGTTTAAAACCTATTTCCATGTTATTCATATTTGCAGTAGAGCGATCCTTTAACATCAAAACCCTAATCACATCCCCAATGAACCAAATGTTGTGGAGACATAGTCAGCAAAACAGAAGTTTAGCAGCCTCTACATTAAAGGACTGGAGGGACTGGAATATAATATTCCATAAGACAAGGAGCTAGGACTTCAACAAAGAATCATTTACCCAGCAAAACTGAGTAAAAATGGGCATTCAATGAATTAGAGGACTTTCAATCATTCCCGGTGAAAAGACAAGCACTGAATGGAAAAGTTGACTATCAAATACAGGACTCAAGAGAAGCATAAAGAGGTAATCAGGAAAGAAAAATCAAGAGACATTCAATAAAGTTAAACTGTGTACATCCCTACATGGGGAGATGATTCTTGTAATGCCAAAGAACTTTGTCATTATTAGGGCAGTTAGGAGTGAACATAGACAAAGGGCAAGTGGGTAAGTTGATTATGATGGGATAATATAAAAAATTAAATTAAATTAAGGCATGAAAAAGAGGAGTGAATTGGCTCAATGAGGGGAGAACATACACAATCAATTGACTATAGAAAGCTATGCTATCTCACAGGAAAACAGGAGAGGAAGGTAATAAAAGAAGGAGATTGGGGCTGATAGAAAAGAAGTCAAGTTGGGGGCAGGGGGTCAGAAACTAAACAGGGGTAAATAGGATGGAAAGTAATACACAGTAATAATAATGGTGCAAAAAATTTACAAGTCTTCTTAATAAAGGCTTCGTTTCTTAAATGCATAGAGAAATGGATTGAATATATAAGAATACAAGTCATTCCCCAATTAATAACACAGTCAAAAAATATGAACAGGAAGTTCTCAGAAAGAGTAATTAAAGCTCTCTATAGTCAAGCAAAAAAAAAAAAGCTCTAAATCACCATTATTTAGAGAAATGAAAATTAAAACAACTCTAAGGTACTACCCCACACCTATCAGATTAGCTATTATGACAGAAAAGGAAAATGACAAAATTTGGAGGGGATATGGCAAAACTGAAGCATAAATGTTCTATTAAGGAAGAGTTGTGAATTGATTTGATCATTCTGAAGAGCAATTTGGACCTATGTCCAAAGGGCTATTAAATAGTACATACCTTTTGACCCAGCAATAACATTTGACCCAGCAATAACATTTGACCCAGCAATAACATACAAAAACTAGATTTGTATCCAAAAGAGGTAAAAGGCAAAGAGGGGAAGGACCTATCTATACAAAACTATTTAAAGCAGTTCTTTTTGGAGAGGTAAAGAATTGGAAAATGGAGGAATACCCATCAATTGAGGAATGGGTGAGTAAGTGATAGTATATGATTGTAATGGAATATTATTTTGCTGTAAGAAATGGCAAGCAAGAGGAGCTCAGAAAAACCTGGAAGACTTTCATGAACTGAAGTAGAGTAAAATAAGCAGAACTAAAAGAACATTGTACATAGTGACAACGAAGAACTAAGGATAACTTTGCTATTTTCTGCAATACAATGGTCCAAAACAATCTCAAAGGACTCATGGAAAAAAATGTCATCTGCTTCCAGAGAAAAAAATCTGATAGTCTGAACCCAAACCAAAATAAACTTTTTTCACTTTCTTAATCTTTTTATTTTAAGTTTCTTTCAGCAAAACGATTAATATAGAAAGTGTTTTAAATAATTATACATGGAAAATCTAAATTAGATTGCTCACCATCTCAAGTTGGAAAGTTGAGACTCAATATTCTTTAAAAATTTTTGGAAACTGTTTTTACATGAAATTGGGAAAAAATAAAAAATAATTTAATTTAGAAAAGAAAAGAAAAGAAGACAAGTCAGGCCTGTTCCAGTCATGCTGGCTCTTTTTAATCACCACTTTGCTTTGTTATAGATCCCCTAGTGATTTCTTTATTGAAATTGAAACTAGAATTTTCCCAGGAATCTAAGTCAACTTTACCAGCCTATACCTCTCTTCCCTTTTTCAGAAAGTTGGGACATTTGTCCTTCAAACTTTGCTTACAGTGATTCAACAATGACATCTACCAATTCTTTTAGTACCTCAGGATGTAGTTCATCTGGGACAGATGTGATGAATTTATCCAGAACAATTAACTATTTTCTTTCTATCTCCTTATCTTGGAAATCAGTTTCCTACTAACTATTTTTGTCTATCATTTCCTATACATGTCATTCTGCTTGGAAGAGAAAGCAATAAAATTGGTAAAGAAAACAAAAAAATTAAAAACTAAAAATTAGACAGATCTGTAGTAGTTATACTATCCATCCCAAGCAGAAGTCTTATACTTTCTTCAGTCATTGTTCTTCTCTCAAACCCATTTCTATTTGTCCTTAGCATGCTTTATCAGCTTCAGCTCACTTTGAGCTTTAGTATTCTTGAAACTAATTTTAAAGGATGATGCTATTTTCTTATATTAATCCTCTATTCCTTGACTTTGCTTCCATCTTCAGTACATTTCTTTTTAAAATCTAATTTAGCTTGTGTGTTCTTTGTGTGCCCATTTTTGTCTCTTCAGACAACTTCTGCCTTTTTTCCTCATTGAGATTAGTATCTTCCTGGCTTTAGAATTCCAATCTTAAACCATTCCTAGTCCTCCTGGGCTGACTCTTTTGTAGATTTATTTGTTTATGTGGATATATGATTCGGGGTTTTGGTTTTAAAAAGATTGCCGTATTGCAAAAATGAATAATATGGAAGTGGGTATAAGTGATAACATTTAAATAACCCAGTAGAAGTACTTATTGGATCTGGGAGTGGGGAGGGAAAGAAAATAAAATATTTAAACATGGAAAAATATTTTAAATATAATGTTTTTAAAGAGAATAAGAAATTTCCTGAAGAATGAAATTCTAATGAAACAAACATTTCTAATAAGAGTGAAATGTAGAGAAACATTTAAGGGGTAGAAACACAGGGAATTTATTGACCAATTCAGATTTCTTTCCAAAGATGTGTAAAAAATAGCATGATGAGCCAGTTGAATGTTTAGGAAGAATAGAAAAGAATAGCACAGTTCCATAAGCATAATCAGGAGTACTAAAGATCTGGGATCTGGGATAGAGGATGAATGTGGAGGAAGGCTAGCAAGCTTTTGTTTTGATAAGATGGAACAAGTGAGATGGAAAGAAAAGATCAAAGAAGGCATAAAGTTATTCTGATATTCTAAACAATGTTCTAAGCACTTTACAAATATTATATTTGACTCTCACAACTCTTTTCTATTATCATACACATTTTACAATTTAGGAAACTGAGATTAAATGATTTCCCCAGGATCATACAGCTAGTAAGTGGGACTAGATTTGAACTCAGCTCTCCTAGTTTCAGGACCAGCACTCTATCTGCTGTACTAACTACCTAACTCTGGTATAGCCCTAAAGGAAACATTCATTAGTCAATTATTCAATCAATAAGTATTTAAGTAAAAGATTAAAGTGAAACACTCCCTTCCCTTATGGAATTTACATCTTATTAAGAAGGAGAGAAAAGACATAGCCTTGTAAGTAGATACAAAATATAAACAAAATGCTACATTTCAGGGGTTTTGTTTTTGTATGAGAAGCACCAACAGCTAGAGGCATTAGGAAAGCTTCTGGTAGGAGGTAGTAGGAGATATCTGAGCAGTTAGTTGGCTCAGTGTACAGAGTTCTGGGTCTGGAGTCAGGAAGACTCACCTTACTAGCAGTGTGAGCCTGGGCAGGTCACTGAACTCTGTTTGCCTCAGTTTCCTCATATAGAAAATGAGCTGGAGAAGAGAATGTCAAACCACTCCAATATATTTGTCAAGAACATCCCAAATGGGGTCATGAAGAGTTGGACCTGAATGAAAACATCTAGACAATTCCAGTGGTGTGTCCCAGGGATCTACACTTTGCCCTATGTCATTGAATATTTTGATTAATGATATGGATACATGCATAGATAGCATGCTTACTGAATTTGTTTATGACATAGAGCTGAGAGGGATAGCTAACATGCTGGATGTCAGAGTCAGGAGCCAAGAGCTGGACATGACCGAACAACAAGAATGAATTTTTAAAGAGCAGTGGTACCGAAGGAAGCATCCAAGGTTGGAGGACAGCCTGGGCAAAAATATGAAGATAGGAAATGGAATGTTGTAAGACTCTGATGTTAAACTCAAATAGAAATGAGACTGAGGGTGTACTAGCAGGAGATCAGAAAGCAGAGATTGACAGGTAACTGAGAGGGAGGGAACAGATAAAGAAAAACACCATTTCTCTCCCAGGCAGAGCTGTCCTAGAGAAGGTGAAGTTAATCAATGTCCAGAGCTAAAGGATAAAAGAAAATCCCCTTCAATCTCTAGTTTCTATTCTCCTCTTTGGATGTGATCCCCTTAGTACATTGAGGAAAAGATGTCTAGTTCTTCTTTAAGTTATAAGATCTATTTATTGGTTGATAAGTCTGGAATAGTAGGTTAGGGAAGAGGGAAACAGGAAGTCCCTATTTTATCTTCTACCTAAACTTTCTTCAGGGGTTGAGGCTCAGGTCTAGGAACCTAAGTCCCAAAAGACCTTAGGATCTTTGTGGATTCAGGTTGGTGTAATTTCCTGAGGTACAGATACAGCTTTGAAGGAAAGTCTTCAGGGTAGTCTCTTGTCTTCCCCAAAGGGAAAAAGTCTCTATCCACCACTTATAAGGAAAGATGGTTAATTTGGGTCCCTTCAGATCAACAAGGGATTATAGCAGGATAATATCAGTGAGGTTGCTCCTTCCCCCTCTCAGTTCAGAAGGGACAAGAAGGTATTTTTCCAACTGTCCACCTGCTTTTCTTACCTGGAGATTCCAGGCCCATCCCCCATTGGCAGCCAAAGTTCTATTTCCTTCTTGCATGAGATTTCATTGTAAAATCTAGTCTTTGCAATATATATTGTATCCCTCTCTCATCACAGCTGTCCCCTAAACATACCTAAGGAACCCCTTGTATTGACTTAGAAAAACCATATATTACATTATGTTCTATTGTAATTTTATTTAGCTTGTTAATATTTTCCAATTACATTTTAATCTGGTGCAGATCACATTTCACAGTATTGCACTGGCTATCACATGGCATCTTGGTGTTTGACATTCAACACAACAATTCTACCATGTTTGTAGACCCTGTGAGTATTCACACCTTCATTGTGTAAAATTAAGAAAATTGAATCTCAAAAACGTTATTCTGCCTCACAACTGAGCAGTACCACAGGATCATAAAGAAGGATTGAAACAAAGACTCCAAACCAGTTCTGTTGTGACTTCTTACTCAATGGTCTTTTTCCATCATGCCACAATGCTCCCTGTTCTGGATGCTTCAGTTTCCTCATCAGAAAGAAATGAGATGATTAGACTGCACTAAATATTTTCTAGGTACCTATCCAACTTTAAAATTTTGTACTCTGGTCTACTTTATTCCCTATTATTTCCTGTAAGAGAAAATTGAGACCAAAGTGGTTAAGTGATTTCATATATATACTACTCTAATTCTAATTTCAAATTCAGCATCCATGGCCACTATAACAAATAGATTTTTATGGTTGGGGGGAACATGGGGGAAACAGTATAGTTCACTTTGTATTCTTTACATCATTTAACCAAATCATTATAGCCCATCCCTTGACAAAGAGTAAAACTGTCAAAAATTCTGTTTTCAGACTCCATTTAAGAGATTAACATATATTGTGAATAAGTAGTTATCCTGAAATGTGGTATATGAAGGATATATAGACAATAATAAAGTCTCCCAACCCCATAAAAAAATTCTATCCTCTGAAATTCATCACTTGGATTCTAAAGAGAAAGATTTTCTCCAAGTGGATTTCAAAAGGTTTAATTAGCATTAATGAAGTGCATCTTTTGCACAGACAGATTTGTGGGCAAACTTGACTTCTTTCCTAACCAATTTATTACAAGAATCAAATGATACGGTGTAGGTAAAACATTTCATAAATCTTACAGTGCTTTGTGAATGGGAGGTGTTAAGTATGAATAGTATTAAAGCATTAGCTTTCTTTTTTATTTTAATAAATTGTTCCTAGACTATATCAATACAATTTTTCAACATTTGTTTTCTAATACTTTGCAGCCAACATTCTCTTTCTCCCTTCTACCCCACCCTCTGTCACAAGACAGCAGCTATAATATAATATAATATAATATAATATGATATGATATGATATAATATAATATAATATAATATAATATAATATAATATAATATAATATAATATAATATAATATAATATAATATAATATAATATAATATAATATAATATAATATAATATAATATAATATAATATAATATAATATAATATAATATATAGGTTACACATATATTATCATATAATATATATTTCTTTGTTCATCAGGTTATGAAACAAAAACATATTGCTTTCAGTAGAGAAAATTTCATGGAGGAAATAAAGAATGGTATATTGAAATTTGCATTCAGACACTGTTCCTTCTAAGGCAATATGGTCTTTTTTTTTCTTTCTGTCATTAGTCTCTTAGTGACAGAGTTGTCCTGGATCCTGGCCTTGTTAATAAGAGTTGTCACACCTAGTTGATCATCATACATTATTGTTGTTACTTTATGCAATATTCTCCTGGTCCTGCTCATTTCATTTCACTGTGCATCACTTCATAGAAGTCTTTAGAGCAGGGGTCCCCAAACTTTTTACACAGGGGGCCAGTTCACTGTCCCTCAGGCCATTGGAGGGCCAGACTATTAAAAAAAAACAACAACAATGAACAAATCTGTATCCTGCTGTCTGGGATAGTGGAGGCTGTAGCACTGGCTGTGATGGGCCTGTCACACCTTGCACAGGTCCAACACTGCCACCACTATACCGAGCAGCAGTATGAACAGTGCGGAATCCCCTCTCCAGATCACTGCTCACCATGCTGATGTCTTCCATTGTGCAGTCACATAATCCTTTGCGCAGCACCTCGTTCTCATTCAGTTACTCTCAGAACAAGGCACCGAGCAAAGGATTATGTCACCGGAAGTAGTGCTGTATGGGAGTAATGCCAAGCTTTGCAATGCCTCCAGACACAGTGCTCCTCTCACTGACCACTAATGAAAGAGGTGCCCCCTCCGGAAGTGTGGCGGGGGCCAGATAAATGGCCTCAGGGGGCCACATGTGACCCCTGGGCCATAGTTTGGGGACTCCTGCTTTAGAGGGTTGTGATGATCTTGTGGGTCATTTCTTGTGGCATTAGAGTCTTCCATTATAAACATATATCACAACTTGCTCAGCCAGTTCCCAACTGATATGCATCCCTTCAGTTTCTATTTTTTGCCACCACAAAAAGAGCGGCTATAATATCTTTGTTCAGGTAAGTTCTTTTCCACCAGTCTTTAAGCAATAATTTTCAGTGTTCAGCAACTTCATGGTCTGGTGAATGGACTACTGGGTTTTCAGTTGGGAAGACTCAACCAAATTCAAATCAGCCTCATATATTTTTAGTAGCTGTGTGACACTGGCCAAGTCATTTAAACTTTGCCTTGGTTTCCTCATCTATAAAATAGGAAAAATAATAGTATCTACTTCCCAGGGTCGTTGTGAAGCCCAAATCATAAATTTGTAAAGCACTTGACAAGCCTTAAACCACTATATAAATGTTAGTTATTATTATTAATAATAACGTTGTTTCTGGTCTTTGATAAGTTCTTCAAAATTCAAAGGAGGTATTATTTGGAAAAATAAATCAGCTAAAGTTTATTTAATTGTCTTTTCTTCCTCAAAACCCAGTTTTCTTTCATCTTTTAAGCCACCCCATAAGGCCCAAGGGAAAATATTTACTGACATCTATTTTCAACTTAATAAACATTAAGTACCCATTATGAAAATGACATTTTACTAAATATAGGAGATATGAAGATGAAAAATATTGTTCCTCCCACCCTTCAGAAGTCAACAATCTAATAAGAAAATGTAGGAGTATACAGGTAAATAAGCATAATACATGGTAGAATTTCATAGGAATAAAAGGAATATCTAAAGCAAGTGCTCTAGAAAGGCCAAAGGAAGGAAAAGTAATTTGTGGCTGTCAGAAAAGAAGAAATAATTCCTGCTCTTCTCATTCTTCAGGAAAAAAATTCCAATCAACCATTCAATCAACAAACATTTATTAAGTACCTACTAAGCAACTGGACACTGTACCAAAAAATGTACCAACAGAGATGAGTTTTGGGCATAAGGAATAGCTTGTGCAAGAGGCAGACAGATAGACACAGAGTAAATTACTGAGACAGAAACAGAGAAAAAGTGTGAGATAGAAGACAGTGACAAATTGAAAGACAGAGACACAGACAGAAAGAGAGAGAAGGAAACAAAATAGAGAAAGAAAGATAGAGGAGGGCATAGAGGATAAGATTAGGGCACAGCTAATTAGTCTGCTTTGGGGAGAGGGGAATTTGAAGAGATGAAGCAGAAAATATTATTAAAAAGGTTGGAGACTCTTAAATGCCAGACCAAGAAATTAATATTTTATTATGTAACAGGCAGCTCTGAAAAAATCCAAATGGCTTACTCCTGAAGAGAATGGAAACAGACATAAGGAGCAGTCACAGGATCAGGGACAGAAGACAATTTCTGGGCTTGTCTGCCCTGTCATGAAGAGGGTTGCAGCCAACCTGGAGAAAACAACAGAAAAAGCAAGAGGTCCTAAAACTGACCTCACCGCCAAGAAAGAGACCTTAGATAGAGATCTGATCTAAGATTACATACTCAGAGAATGGGCACCCAGCCCACCAGAGATGTTAGCAGCAGGAGAGGAATGTGCACCCCAAAATCTCCAATTCTATTCCTTTTGTTTTGGTCTGTGAACTTGCCGAGAACCTGCTGAACTCTAAGGGGAAGGACGCTCATCAAAGGAAACAGTTTCTTTCTTCATGTTCTTCAAATGTAACACATTGTTTCTTGTTTAAAGTTTTCTTAGGCTCCCTGTTTACAAGAAAAATGGGTCCTTAGAGACAAATTCTGACATGTTCCAAAGGTCTGAGGGAGCCAAAAAGATTATTGAGAGAGAACCTACCAAGACTGAACCCAGGCAATATATTAGTACTGAGATCCTTATTAGACTATGTTAGAATAAATTAGATTAGGTTGCATTATATGTTATGTGATGTTGTTACATTGGGTAGGGTTGGGTTATGTTGTTATATTCTGTTCTGTTCTGTTCTGTATAATCGTATAGTTAATTGGGAACTCAGGACAGCTAGGTGACCCCCTGGATAGAGTACTGAACCTAGAGTCAAGGAGAACGTACCTTCCCAAGTTCAAATCTGGCCTCAGACACTTACTAGTTGTGTGTTCCTGGGCAAGTCCCTTAACCCTCTTCTCAGTTTCCTTATCCATAAAATAACCTGGAGAAGGAAATGGCAAATCACTCCAATAGCTTTGGCAAGAAAACAAGAAATCTCCAAATGGGATCAGAAAGAGTCATGAATGATGGAAACAACTGAACATCATTTGGAAACTACTTAAAACTTTTGAGCTCTAAATTTAGTCTGAAAAGGAATGAGACATGGTTGACCTGGAAGCTCTTACTATTCTATTACAGGGTTTTTTAAAACCTTTTATCTTCTATCTCTAGGATCCATACAAGTAAGGGCTAGGCAATGGGGATTAAATGACTTGCCCAGAGTCTCACAGATAGGAAGTGTCTGAGGACAGATTTGAACTCAGGAAGATGACTTTAGGTCTGGCACTGTATCCACTGAGCCACCTAGCTGCCCCAGTACCTAGTAAGCACTTTTAAAAAGCTTGTTGATTTGAGGGCTATTTCTATCTGTACTCCACTGAGCAAAATTAAAATGTTTTGTTTTTTCAATAATAATAGTAATTTTTTCAATGATTCTAAGGAATTATTTGGAATTATGCCCAAAGGACTGAAAAACTGTGTTTATCCTTTGACCCTGCAATATCACTACTACTAGGTCTGTATCTCAAAGGGATTAAAGAAAGAAACTATATGTACAAAAACATTTAACTCTTTTTGTGGTGGCAAAGAAGTGGAAATCAAAGAGATGCAATTGATTGGGGAATGTCTGAACAAGTTGTGGCATATGATGATGATGGAATACTATTGTGCTATAAGAAATGACAAGCAGGATAGTTTCAGAAAACTTTTATGAACTAGGAGAGTTAGGTGGTTAGCTTCAGTTGTGCGACTCTGGGCAAATCACTTAACCCTAATTGCCTAGCCTATACCACTCTTCTGCCTTGTGTAACCTCCTGTAGTTATATATTAATATTTTCGTGGGTGGACACCTGAGAAGGAGATTGTAAACTGAGGGAAAATGGATAGAGGAGAGAGAGAATGAGAGCAAGAGAGACAAAGAAATAAATACTCAGAGACAAGGAGTTAAAAAATATGGGCTCCATTGTGCTTGCCCCTCTGAAGGAATTGAGAGAGGTCTCTACATGTGTCCTCAAACTTTTATTGGAGAGTTTAGGAATGTGGAGTGGGAGGTAGCTAATGAACATGTGACATGGCATAGGTTTTAACATTGGCTCAATTGACAATCATGTAATCAAAAAGGAGGTTACTCAAACATGTGACTTGGTAAGGAATGTGGTCTAACTAGGTGTGAGCTAGGACCCTGTGGCAAATAATGTCCTGCTCAGGAATTCTTTTGTCCTTTGGATTGAAGATTTGGAAATACAATAATCAATAAGTAACATGACCATGAGTCTGGTATATGAACTCATAAGATACAAAATCAATACACCAAAATACTTTCAAGATGCTAATATGCCTGGTATGCTACACCTTGGAACCAATACTTAGCATGATCCTAAGGCAGAAGCTAAGGGTTTAAAAAAAAATACATATGGACTGATGCAAAGTGAAGGAAGAAGAACCAGGAGACTATCATAATAATGATCAACTCTGAAAAACTTGACCACTCTGATCAATACAATGACCCAAGACATTTCCAAAGGAGCCATGATGAAATTCACCTCCAAAGAGAGAACTGATGAATTCTAAGGAAAAACTGAAGCATACTTTTTTAATCTCCCTATATGTTTCTTGTTTTTTCTTGATTTTTTGCAGTATGGTTAATTTGGAAATATCTTTTGCATTACTTTCACATAATAATTTATATTATATTACTTTCCTTCTCAGTGAGTCGGGGAGGGACAAGAGGAAGAGAGAATTTGGAACTCAAAATTATTTTTAAAGTAAAATTTTAAAATAAATAAATATTTTAATAGAAAAACCTAAAGTAATTGATATTTATAAAGTACTTAATTTTTACAAAGCATTTAAATTATCTTATTTGAGCCTCATAACATCTCTAAAAAGTTGATAGCTGACATATATATTTGACAACAGAGAAAACTAAGGCTCAGAGAACTGGGGAACTCTATTTCCTTTTGTCCCACCCATAAACTGGAGAGGCAAAAGTACAAACAGAAGCAGAATCTAAAAACAGCAGACAGCTGCTACCAGAAACAGAGGGAGAGCCTGAGTATACATGAATTGGATCAATTGTCGTCCAATACTTAACATCACACATCTGTTGTCCATTATTAACCCTGGGCCACTGATGACCCAAAGGAATCTCTATAATTTAAAGAGAGTCTGAGGACAGGCTGAGGCACCAACCTCCCAGCCAGATGCAGCCTTTACTGATGAGAACTGCAAACCAGAAGGTTCAAAATCTCTTGAAACATGAGAGGGAAAGCAGTGATTGGGCTTGAGGAGGAGACAAAGAGGAAATGTTTCAAAGCCAAGGACTGAATAAGCTCCAAGCATGGGGGATATACAAAAAAGACACAGAGAAAGGAAATGGAGTTTGGGAAACAGCAAGTTTGGCTTGAATGTAAGAGTATTCAAGAGGAAATACTGGGAAACAGGTCTTCAGGGATAGGCTAGAGTCAGATTATAAATCTCTCATAATTGAGATGTCTGAGTGAATACATGAGCTACTGGAGGCCCCAGGAAGACTGGGCTATGGAGCATAGAGGACAAGCATTCCTTTCTCCATTACACAAATGAGGACAATGAAGATCAAAGAATGGAAGTATTTTGCCCAAACTTGGACACATAGCCAAGTTGGAACTGGAACTCAAAGCTAGTTCAGAGTTACAAATTCATAAATGGATGAAACTTCAGGGTTTGTCTCATCCAGCCGCTACATCTTATGCAGTTGTCTCTGCTACAATATTCCTGAAAAGTGGTATATACTCTAGCCTTTCCCACTAGGTGATCTCATCCACTATCATCCCTCTGCAAATGATTCCCAGATGGACTTATCAAGCTCTAGACACTCTCCTGAGCTCCAGTACCACATCACTCAGTCAATCAAGAAATATTTTTAAGGGCCTACTATGTGCCAGGAACTGTGCTAAAGATAAAATGCCAAATAAAAACAAATAGAGCCCTTGCCCTCTATTGAAAACTGTTGGATAGATATCTGAAAATGGATGTCCCAAAGGCATCTCAAATTCGACATATCCAAAACATAATTTATTAACATTCAAGACAAAAAAAGAAAAAAAAACCTCTCCCTTTCTAAACTTCCATATTACTCTAAATATCTAGGTTTGAAACCTTAGTTTTCTGCTTATCTCTTCTCTCGGAACTCACCTCTAATGCCAAATCCAATCATTTATTTCTCTACCTTTCTCATAGATGTTTCCTTTCCATCACATAACCATCACCACAGGTCAAGTATGCATCCATTTTCTCCTGGAATGCTACATTAAGCTTCCTCATGAGTTTCCTCAACTATAAAATGAGAAGAAGAATAGCATCTGTTTGCCAGGGTTGTTGTAAGGATCCGATGAGATAATATCTGTAAATCACTTAGCACATAGTAGGTACTTAATAAATGAGATAATGATTTGTAAAGTGCACATAAGAGGCTCTGCTGTCAGGGTCCAAGCAGAAAAAATCTAATCCCTCTACCTCATGACTGACACAATTTGGTTCTCTTTATAAAATACAATGCATACAGCAAAGTGTCGTTCAGAAAAATACTAGCAATGGGTGACGTTTACATGGCACCCTAGCATTTGAAGAGTATTTAAATATATGTTATCTCCTTTAATACCTGATATCAGAGAGATATTTTTTCCCTTTTTATTGATGAGGAAACTGGAATTCAAGAAAACAAAGGGATGAAGAACAAGCTTCAGAACCAAGGTTCAGAAGCAGTTAGTTAGGACACTAGATAGAGTGGAAGTGAGAGGACCTGGGTTCCAGTCTGATCTCGGACACTTGCTAGCTATAGGACCCTGGGCAATTCACTTAGCCCCAGTTGCCTAGCCCTTGCTGCTCTTCTGTCTTAGAGCTGGCACTAAAACTGACTATTCTGATGTTCTTATGAATACTGTGCCCCACAATGGCTCTTGTCATCATGGATGTCCCTTTTGCTCCTAACTTTCTGTGAAGTTATGCGATGAACTCAGCTTGACTTAGAACTGGCACTAAGACAGAAGGTAAGGGTTTAAAAAAGAAAAGAAAAAGGCTCAGACTGGATTTCCCTGATTTTTAAATTCAGTGCATCCCCCTACAATGCCCTTAGCTTAAGCCCAGCCACAAACTAGGAAACATATTCCTTAGAGACACATGTAGAATATTCCAAATACTAAAGAGGCAGCAAGTCCATTCGAATGTCTATCTGAGATCAGTCTATGTTTTAAGTGAAAGAAATTGTTTAAGTCAAAAGGAATTTCTAATGCACAGCATACATAACTAATTGCATTGCCCAGCTGACTCTATCTGTAATCCCATTTTCCTAAATCACTTCAGACATCTTTCTAGCAAGAAAACACAACCAATCTCATAATTGTGGTATTTTATTTTTTATTTTGTTTTGTTTTCAAGGTAGTTTTCAGGAAATGAAACTATCTCCTTCCAGACTGCTGTTCTTTCCGGGGAGGAAAAAAAATATCAATCCTTTGGGATCCATTACCAGCAAAGGTAGTTGAGTTTGAGGCTAGAAATGTCTGAAGTCTTAAATTTTATATGTGTGGGGGCCATGGGACAACTGGAGTTACTTCAGGCCAGGAGTTTTTAAAAGCAAAGTAGCATAATGAAAGTTAGACTAGTTTTGGAATCCAAAGACCTGGGCCAGAATAGTGATTCTGTTAATGGAAGGCAGTATGACTCCAGACAAGTCATTTAACCTTTCTTCCTACACCTGTTTCCTCACCTATAAAATGCAAGGGTTTACACAGGATGTTCTCCAAGACTTTTAAGACTCTAAATTCTATGACACCCTCGATGTGGAAAGATGGGGACACTAATACCCTGCTGGTAGAATTGTAAACTGATCCAATCGTTTTAGAGAGCAATCTGGAATTATGCCCCCTAAACTAATAAAACCATGTATATCTTTTGATGCAATAATAGCACTATTTGGTTAAATTTCCAAGGTGATCAAGGAAAAAATCTATATGTTCTAAAAGATTTCTAGTAGCTCTCTTTGTAGTGGCAAAACACTAGAAATTGAGGGGATGCCTGTCAATTGGGGAGTGGCTAAACAAGTCATGGCATATGATTGCGGTGGAATACTACTATGCTATAGGAAATTATGAACAGGTTAACTTAAAAAAAGATAGACAAGATCTAGGACAACTCCAAGGGACTCATGACAGAAAAGGACATCCACCACCACAGAAGAAACAGAGTCTGAATGCAGATTGAAACATATCATTCTTCACTTGTTTTCTTTAGTGTAAAATATATGTCTTGTATTACAATACAACATACATTATATGATAATAAATATATAACCTATATCATATCATGTGCCTTCTTGGGGAAGGGGGAAGATTAAGAGGGAAAGAGACAAAAAAGAATGAGAGATTTTGGGACATAGCTGACATGAGAATTTATTTCTCTTTAATAAGCATATTTATTATAATTTATTACATATTTGTAACAAATTATATATCATTATGTTATATATTATATAATATGCTATGTAAAAAATAAAAATTAATAGTAAAAAAAAATCAAAAGACTCACATGAAATTATGAAGATTGAAATGAGCAGAACCAAGAGAACATTATATACAGCATCAGAAATATTGTTTGAAGAATGACTTGTGTGTGTCCACCTCTAGAGAAAGAACTGATAAATAGAAAAAAGCAAGACATAGTTTTAAATATACCTATATCTTTTTGTCAAATGATGCCTTCTCTAGTGCTGGGAAGAAAGAGAGGGTGGGGGATACCTGGGAATTTTAATGTAGCAAATAAATAAGTAAATAAACTACTATCATATTACTCAAATAGAAACAGCTGATATTTAAGAGCATATTGGGATTTTTCAAACTGAGTTCATCACATAACTTCACAGAAAGTTAGATGCAAAAGGGACATCCATGATGACAAGAGCCATTGTGGGGCAGTGGATAGCACAGTATTCATAAGAACATCAGAAGAGTCAGATGCTATTTGAGTAAACTGGGGGACAAAAATTTGGGGAAAAATTTTCCTCCTTTGTTTGTGTCTATTTCCTTATGAGCAAAATGAGGCTATTTATATTGCCTATCTCATGAGGTTTTAATGAAGGAAAGTGCCTTCCAAATCTTCAATAGTTACAGATACAAAATCTATTCCTATTATCTCATTTAGTCCCTTCCTCATTTTGCAGAAAAGGAAATCGAGGGACAGAGATTTGATATCATTTGCAGATTTCATAGTTATTTACTGGACTAAAACCCAGGTGACCTGATAACTTGATAGTTCACATTTATATAATTTTATCATTACAAAGCACTTGGCAGACTTTAATTTGAATTTAAGGCAATCAGGTGGTTCAGTGAATAGAATATTCACTCTTCCAGAGTCATTGAAGTCCAGAGGCAAGACAAAAGTCAAGACCACTAGTGAAATCCCAGGATGTAATAGATGACCTTGGCTTCCTAAGTACCAGGGACTATGCTAGGCACTTTTATGAATTATTATCTCCTTTGATCCTCATAATCACCCTAGAAGACACATGCTATTATTATCTCCATTTTACAGATGAGGAAACTGAGGCAATAAGAAAAAGTTATTTGTCCAGGATTACATGGCTATTAAGTGTCTGAGGCCAGATTTGAATTCAAGCCTTCTTGACTCTGGGACCATTGCTCTATCCACTCTGACACCTATCTATCCAAGTCATTTAATATCTTTCTGCATCAGTTTTCTTAACTACAAAATAGGGACAAGAATAGCAACTATTTCATGGAGTTACAAGAACTAAATAGAAAACTTGCCCAGTGCTTTGCAAACCTTTGAAGTGATATATGAATGCTATTTATGCACCTCTTTGACAGAGACAGGGTAAAGATTATTAATAAAGAATAAGATATTGGAGAGAGCATGTGTCCTGCCCTTGATAGTCTAATAAGTAAATGGGAAAGTCATCACAACTCAAATCCAAGTTTTCATAGATCCAGTGTACCATTCTGCCTGGTGATTCATTCAGACTCCAAAACTACCTAAAAGTTAGAGAGTACCAGTATTTTTGTATCCAGTTTAAAACTGGGGATTCTGGGATTCAGTCCTGCTCTTTCACTCATTTATAATGACCCCCTAGCATCTACTATCCTGGAATATACTCCACTGCTATCTCTACCTTTTGCTATCCTACACACCTTTTCCTTTCTTTCTTTTTTAAATCCTTACAACTTCCATCTTAAAATCAACACCAGGTATTGGTTCCAAGGCAGAAGAGTGGTAAGGGCTAGGAAATGGGGGGTTAAGTGACTTGCCCAGGGTCACACAGCTAAGAAGTGTCTGAGGTCAGACTGGAGCCCAGGATCTCCAATCTCTATGCCTGGCTCTCAATCCAATGATCCACTTAGCTGCTCCCCCCCCCTCCCCCCCCCCCCCCCCCCCGTCCTTTTCTAATTCCCAGTGATCTCTCCTCCGTGAAGATTTCTCTGATTCCCCCTAGCTAGAAGCAACCTCTCCATTCCCAAATTCCTCATAGCATTTAGGTTTGCTTCTACTACGCACTTAACCATTTTTTATTTCGTAGCACAGGTACTCACAGTCCCTTGGCCACACCAAACTAAGGACCTCCTCTTGGTGCTGAAAAGGAGCTTCAAACACAGTAGGTCCTCCATCAGTGTTTATTGCATTGAATTCCATTTTCCAAAGATGCACAACTGGGATGGGAACTCAGACCTCCTGACTCCATCTCTGACATGCTTTTTCTACCCCAGAAGCCTATTGTCAGGGGAAAACAAAATCCAGAAAAACAGAACAATGACCGGGCAATCTTTGTTCAATCCGGGTCATGGCAAGGGAAGTAGTGTATAAATATTATTTATGGAGCTAGGGGGGTGGGGGTGGGGGGGTGGGGGGGGGTGACAAGACGATAACATCATGGGGAACACTATGAATAGTAACTGGGCTTTGGAGCTACTATCCTTAACTTCAGGGATTATCTATTTTGAGGCAGGGAAAGCTAACAGAAGCAGTTTCTCTCACTAATCCACATTCCTGCAAGGCCTGCAAGCGTTAAAATAATCACCCCAGTGATGCCTGAGCCAATTTATACTTTCACAGACTATGCTGAAGGGCATCTTGTTACAAATGTCTCAATTAACAAATGATATATTTCCAGGAGGTTTCGTTTTAAAATTCCTCTCTCTCTCTATCTCCCTCTCTCTCTCTCTCTCTCTCTCTCTCCCTCTCTCTCTCTGTCTCTCCCTCTCTCTCTCTGTCTCTCTGTCTCTCTGTCTCTCTCTCTCTCTCTCTCTCTCTCTGTCTCTGTCTCTCTCTCTCTCTCTCTCTCTCTCTCACTCACTCTCTCTCTGTCTCTCTGTCTCTCTCTCCCTCTCTCTCTCTCCCTCTCTCTCTCTCTCTCTGTCTCTGTCTCTGTCTCTGTCTCCCTCTCTCTCTCTCTCTCTCTCTCTCTCTCTCTCTCTCTCTCTCTCTCTCTCTCTCTCTCTCCCTCTCTCTCTCTGTCTCTCTGTCTCTCTGTCTCTCCCTCTCTCTCTCTCTGTCTCTGTCTCTGTCTCTCTCTCTCTCTCTCACTCACTCTCTCTCTCTGTCTCTCTGTCTCTCTCTCCCTCTCTCTCTCTCCCTCTCTCTCTCTCTCTCTGTCTCTGTCTCTGTCTCCCTCTCTCTCTCTCTCTCTCTCTCTCTCTCTCTCTCTCTCTGTCTCTCTGTCTCTCCCTCTCTCTCTCTCTCTCTGTGTCTCTCTCTTCCTCTCTCTCTCTCTCTCTGTCTCTCTGTCTCTCTGTCTCTGTGTGTGTGTGTCTCTCTCTGTCTCTCTCTCTCTGTCTCTCTGTGTCTCTCTCTCTGTCTCTCTGTGTCTCTCTCTCTGTCTCTTTCTGTCTCTCTGTCTCTGTGTGTGTGTGTGTCTCTCTCTCTGTCTCTCTGTGTGTGTCTCTCTCTCTGTGTCTCTCTATCTGTCTGTCTCTCACTCACACACACACACACACACACACTCACTCACACAAAACCTTATCTGTCAGTAATGAGAAGAAATGCCAGTGGTCCTACATTCAAAGAAGCTCGGGATAGATGAGGTTAGCACACAGAATGTAAACTATTAGAGCACAAGAATGCCAGAACTGTAAATGAGTCACAAAACAGGATGTACACACCAGAAGGAACCTAAGAAAATGATTTGAACCAAGAACAGAGAATTTCAGAACAGGATGGGACCATGGACATCACTGAGTGGAGCCCACGTGTTTGACAAAGATGGAAAGCAATGATTTCTCAGCAAGCTTTAATTCAAACAAAATCCCAATTACCATTGATATAGGAGCAGCAACAGTCGCTAGTTCCCACTGAGTGAGAATCAGAATAGACTGCACGCGCGTGGATACTACTTGGTAGTGCAGCTACTATTTTAGCATCATGGAGGCAGCGTGTGATCTAGCAAGAAGCTAGAAGGATGTAGAGCTGACACTTAGACACTCTGACGATGGGCAAGTCATTCTATCGCTTTAAGCCTCAGTTTCCTCATCTGTAAAATGGGGATTATTATACTTGTCCTGCTTCCTTCACAGGCTATGACAGTAATTTGTAAACAAGAATATACAGTATAAATTAAAGCTATTGATATTTATTTAAAATGTAGCAATATTCTGGAATCGTTTGTGCAGAGGTGGGAAAACTCTCTTCCCATTCAAAATTCTAGGGGTACATCTGAGGGGTTTTAGAGTGTCTTTCTCTGCTGTCATTGGCTTTAGCCCCCATTTCAATATATTCTCTTATCCCTGATATTAATTGCCAGTGACTATGGTCCCAGTTTCATTTAACCAATTGGTATTAATGAGCTTTTCAAAGGGATATTTCCTAGGAAGATATAGTAAGGAGAAAAGGAGAAAACAAATATTTGCTTATTCATTTATTTGAAATCATTACCTTCTGTATTAGAATTGATACTAAGGTAGAAGAGTGGTATGGGCTGGGTCACTGGGGTTAAGTGACTTGCCCAGAGTGACAGAGATAGGAAGTATCTAAGGCTGGATTTGAATCCAGGTCCTCTTGACTCCAGATCTGGCTTTTCATTCTGAGCCATCTAGTTGCCCCAACAAACATTTTTTTAAGCACATATTATGTACTATTTTTTATATGTACATATATATGTTCTTTGCTTAGTAAAGTTCTTAGCACAGCATATATATATATATATAAATAGAGAGAATATGTATGTGTATATATCTTAGCACACACACATATATGTATATATGTACTATGCTAGGAACTTTACAAATATTATCTCATATGATCCTTACAACAACCCTGGGAACTAAATACTATTAAAATCTCCATTTTACAGTTGAGGAAACTGAGTCAAGAAAAAGTTAAGTGACTTACCCAGGGTCACAGCACTAATAATTGTCTGAAGCTACATTTCAACTCAGGCCTTCCTGAGCCCAGGTCAGTGCTTTGTCCACTGCATCATTTAAACTGCCTCAAGCACAATTATTTCCACAATCCCATGGTGGACGTCATCCCCTCTACCACCTCAGACCCAGGGGAAACTGAGCTCAAACCTAATTCAATTTCTGTATGAAACTAGTTCCACCAAGTTCACATCCAAATACAGTTGGATGAGCCTTTGCCTTGGCTACCTCTGGGTCCAGAAAGTCATTCCTTTAAGCCATTTGTGCTGAACTGGTCAATGACAAAAGCTGGTATGGACTCCACTCTCAGCCCTTCTGATGGTTCACTCTCCTGACCCTTCCAAGATTACAAGAACGTAACCATCTCCACCAAAAATACAAAAGAATAAATCTAAGAGGAAGCAGCTGGTTGGTTCAGTAGATTAAGAGTCAGGTCTAGGGATGGAATGTCCTGAGTTCAATTCAGACCTCAGACACTTCCCAGCTGTGTGACCCTGGACAAGTCACTTGACCCCCATTGCCTAACCCTTACCACTCTTCTGCCTTGGAACCAATGCACAGTATTGATCCTAGGATAGAAGGTAAGGGTTTAAAAAAAAGGATAAATCTAAGAATCAAAGAGCAGAGTCCCATATTCATGGGTCACCTGTTGGCTTTAGATGATGAAGTTTTAAGGTCTCTCTCCATACATAGAATATAACCAGGCAGAAGAACAAGGAACTAGTACCTTTGACTAGTACCTTTTGAATGTACCCAAATTATGATCTTATTTTGGGATACAGAAGGAATGATAATCATAAAACTTATCTTCTCTATGTGGGTGTGCCTTGTAGTAGTCAGCTGCATAATACCGCTGGGCACTTCATCCTATATGATTCTCATTCACATGTATGTACAATGTTAGTACTCAAGAATGAGGATGTGGTAAAAACATGCTGACTTTTTTGTCAGAGAATTTTGGTCCAATTTTGTGTTTGTAACTTCCCAGCTTTAAGGCTATGGGAAAGTCATTGAATCTACCTATCAGTTTCTTCATAAGCAAAATTTATTTCCATTCTGTTTCTTGGAGGGAATTGTGATGGGCTCAGTGCTTTGAAATCCTTAAAGCACTGTGTGAGAGTGAGGAGTTACTATCACAAAAACATAGAGGGATTGATGTGTAGAATAAGCTACATATAGAATGGTATAAAGAGATTATATATTATATTGACTTTTGATAGAATTTATACTTTTCCTCCCCAAGTCTGACTTTAAAAGAATTAATGTGATCTAACACTAAATCTTTGATAAGAGGATGTGAATTAAAGGGAAGAAGGTGAAGAGAGTAGTGATAATTAAAATGAATGATGCCTTTAATGAAAACTTTCACAATATATATATATACATATACATATACATATACATATACATATACATATACATATACATATACATATACATATACATATACATATACATATACATATATATCTACACATACACATACACAACGGCTTCAACAGGCCGGCTAAACCTTGTGAGGGTAGCCATCGGGTCATCGACCCCTGGTGAACTAGGGCTTTGCTCACCCAGCATGTGAAGACTGTTTCGGTGGAACAGGCGGAAGAAACCAATAAGAAGGTTCAACGGCTGAGAGGGCAACGCAGCAAAGCACTGTGGAGTGCTCAGGGCGTGTTGGAGCACAAAGAAAAATACAGCCATCCAATGCAGTTGAGGAAGTCTCCAGACGTAACAATTTTTTGTGCGACTGGACCCAGGCTTCCAACGCAGAGAGAGTGGGACTGTCTCTGCGCATCAACTTTTCCACTTAAATCTCTTCCACGCACAAGTGTCTTTGTGCACACTCATCTATATAGATGATAATGCACAAAGATAATCATCATTCTCAACTTCAGAGAGACTACTACTACTACTAAATTTTGGCATGTTAAGTCCTTAAAAAATCCTCTCACCAAATTTTTCAGGCTCCTTATTATCCTCTGGAACCAAACAGAACAAATCTAGTCTTTCATACACATGATAGCCCTTCAGATATTTGAAGATACCTATCGTGTCCCCACTGTCCTCTTCTCTGGGCTAAATCACCCCATTTTTTTATATGACATGTACTCCAAACCCTTCGCCATCTTGGTTGCCATCTGAATTCTCTCCAAATTGTCAGCATTCTTTCTAAACTTTGGTGTCCTCCCAAGAATGCTGACCAGGATGAGATATGGAGGAATGTAAATCTTGAAATCTCTCAGACTTGTGAATGTTAAAAATTTCCCCATCAGGGAATTCTTAATTGGAACAAATTCCCTACTGAGAAACATTCCCCATTTTGATGTGAGAACTTGCCAGGATCAGAAATGGGAGGACCTCTACTCCAACTGTACTTAAGACTGCTTTAGGGGAAAAAAACTCCTGGCTAAACAAAGAAAGTACTTGGATCCATGCTTATGGTGGGGTAAGGAGTTCTTTGAGCCAGGCCTGTTTTTAGAATTGATACAATGGGATGCTAGGTACCTAAAAGGATCGGGCAAGTTTTGTCTTAATGAGATTAGTTGACTCAGCTGTGTTTTCACTGGTTCAGACTTACTGAGGAGATTGGTCGACTTAGCAGGAATTTAGATGGGCAGTCCTTTGGAAAGCGTCTACAGTGATTGGTAGATGTAGGGACTTAGGGGAGGTGACATGGGAGAAAAACCCCTATTTAAGAAAAAGCAGAATCTCTTGAGGTTATATAATTCCTTTTGGAGAAATCTTTTTGGAGGATCTCTGATGAGGACCACTTAGGAAGAATCTCTTGAGAGAGGCTCTGGAGAAGGGAAGCTCTTGGAGGACAATCTCTAAGGAGGTCTCCCTGGATCTCCTCTAAGGGGACTCTGTCCCTCTGGAGGCTCTGGAGAGAGGCCCATTGGAACAGTCTCTGGCTGGAACTCTCTCTGGTGAAGTCAGCTGAGATGGAGCTGGCCTAGTGTTACTAGAATCCTTGTTTAGTCAGACCTTGTGGTGAGTGTTAAAAAACTGACTGATTTCTCTTTTAAGACTCAGGTCTAGGCCTTATTGGCTTGAGGCCCTTCATGCTTATTCCTTTCTTACTCTCTCTCTCTCTTTGATTATTCATTGTATTGTTAATTAAAATCTCCATAAAACCCAATTGACTTGGGTATTTGAATAATTGGGAATATTTCCCTGGCGACCACCTTATATTTGATTTAAAACCCAAGACACTATAGTGAAACATATTTCTGCGGTCAAATTTACTCACCCTCTTATATCTATCACAATTTATATCTTCCACCATTTTAACTCACTACAGTTTAAGACCTCAACCATTTTAAATCTCACAGGAACCTTCATGCTCATATACCCCTCTTAATGTAGCTTGACATCACATAAGCTTTTGTTTTGACTTCCACTACACATAGTTAACTCATCAACAGTTTTCAGTTCACTTAAATCATTGGATTATTTTTTCTTTTTAAGACAAGTTTCAAAAAGATCACTTTTAATTTTAACATTATTTTTTAAAATCTTTCATCTCTAAAATGTTGCCTACTCCTTTGTACTCTGGCATAACACGGATTTTATCTGGAAACTTCTTAGGTTGGGTATTGTACATGAGAACGATGTAGAGTGAATTTACTGAACACTTCTTGCCTTGGAAGCTGTTGCTAATGATCTTTGCAAATAAAATCCCAATTTTTCTTTCTGCTTGGAGAAAAAGAAAATAAAGAACATCTGGATACAGTGCAAGTATTTTATAAATTAGGGATGGAGAGAACAGGGTATATGAGTTCTATATTTGTAGGCAAAGGGCTTATTGTCCATTTCCTTCTAAACTACTTAATAACTGTATCATTCTGGGCAAAGCCCTAGAAATTTCTGGACTTCAATTTCCCCGGCTATATAACAGGAATAATAATGTTTCTTCTTCCTGCTTCATAAATGTTCTCTGTTAGGAAAGCACTTTGTAAACTTAAAACAAAACAAAACAAAAACAGAAATAGGCGAAAGCTGGATTGAGAGTAAGCCCTAGAGACTGAAGGTCCAGGGTTCAAATCTGACCTCAGATACTTTCCAGCTATGTGATCCTGGGCAAGTCACTTAACCCTCATTGCCTAACCCTTACCACTCTTTTGCCTTGGAAGCAATACATGGTATTGATTCTAAGATGGAAGGTAAGGGTTTTAAAAATAATAGAAATTTCAGCTATTGTTAGTAAAATGAGAACTCAATCCTAATAAGCATTCATAGAGTATTCAGCTGGTACAATTTAAAGAATGTGCAGGCATCCATCCTATAACTGGTTCTGGGGCAGTGAAGAAGATCCTCTTTTTGTCTTGTATTGCTTATATTAGTACATGGTACACAGTAGGCACCTGGAAATGTTTGTTGAGGGCAGCTAGGTGACACAGAGGATAGAATTCCAGGCCTGAAATCAGAAGGACATAAATTCAAATCTGAGTTCAGAAACTTCCTAGCTGTGTGACCTTGAGCAAGTCATTTAACCCCAATGCCTAGCCTTTACTGTTCTTCTGTCTTAGAACTGATCCTATTTTTAAAATCTTATATCTAATTTTGTTTTATTATATTTGATTTCATAATTTATAATAAATAATAAAATTTATATTAAATTTTCTATTTTTTTAAAACATTTGTTGATTTACTAGTAAGGATAAGATAGGTACACAAACATTTTGAAAAGAAACTAGAATATTGTTCATGGGAAAAATACAAAGCACCATGTGTCCTTTTACCCCAACTAATGGAATGGACAAAGGGAGAATTTCCATAATGGGTACATCTAGTTGTCTTCCAATGGGCTAGTTATGGCCAATTTCAGCATAGATCAGTCCCTAGAACCGGACAGGACAGTCAATAGTGGGAGTGCATTAAGGGCCAGAATCAGAAGTGGTTTGTACAAGTAATAATTTGTGGAGATTGGCAGAAGTGACCAAAGCACTAGGAAAGGACAAATGCTGTTACAATTTTTGAAAAAGAAAGATAATAGAATCTTCACACTGGTCAGTGAACTTGACATTGATTGCTGTAAAATTCTAGAACATATTATTAAGAGGATGGTTTATGAGCAATTATAAATAAAAGTAGTTCTTACAAAAAACTAGAATGGATTCATCAGGGAAAGGTCATGCATGACTAATCTCATTTCCTTTTTGTACAGGATTGCTAAAGTAGATGGAATGATACAGGTTTAGTAGTCCTGGATTTCAGCAAAACATTTTTCAGGAATTCTCATGCTATCATTATGAATGAGTTGGAGAGGTTAATGTTAGATGACAGAATAATTGAGCAAAATTACAAAAAAAAAAAAGACCACATCCAAAGAGATTAGTCCTTGATGGTGTGAATTTTAAAACTATTCCACCCTCCTCAGGCCGTACTTTAGAAGATCTGATTTAGCTATTTCTTGATTAGTAACAATGGAGATACTTGGTTTAACAGAATCAAGTCTTGGGAACTATATATTTCTCCACCCTACTTAGTTTAACAAGGTTAGGATGCCTACACCATACTCAAAGATTTAATTATCTGAGGAAATGGTCTTCAACAGACATGTGCAGAAAAATCAGACAGACCCCTGGGCTGTCCTAAGTCAAGCTAAGCTATCATTGGTACAGATGAGATGCAGGAAAGTGACGTAAAACTGTCTATATAAGGCACATCACTGGCTCACACTCCCTCTTTCCCTGGAGAGGCGACTCTGGCTGGCAGTGTACTATGTATTCCGACATCTTGGTGTGGTGGCAGTTATTTGTCTGGGTTTGGCGGTGAGTTTGCCCTTGAGCTGATTCAGGTTCCAGCATCTTGGCTGAGCCCTTTTGGAGTTCAGGTTGATTCCTTCCTCCTTCACACTCCAAAACCTTACTTTCTAGATCTCCTAATCTTCCCACCCAGTACTAGCCAGGTGGGAGAAATGCTACTCCTTTTCCTTCTTCCTTCTTCTTAATCTCCTCCACTATATCAATTAAATCACCATAAAATTTCCAGCTGACTTGGGTATTTTATTGTTTGGGATTTTCCCTGGTGACCAATTAAATTTAGATTTTAAGTCACAATGCTAAAGTTATCTTTAAATGGCTTGGTATAAAACTGGAGAGAATCTCTAGTGAAATGTCCCAGTGACCTGTGAACTGGTACACATTGGTTTCCAAAAATCATCTGCACCAACATGGTATTGAAAGGACATGGTTAGGAAAATAGTAAATCTGAAAAAGATCTGTGGCTCTTTGTAAATTCTAAACTCATCAAGAGTCAATTCAACATGGCAACCAAAAAATAATTTGATCATAAAGGATGAATCAATAGAGGTATAGTGTATAAAATGAAGGAATCCCACTGTACTGTCCTAGGCAACTTACATTTAGGCTGTTGTGTTTGCCTCCGAACATCATGTTTGAGAAAGGGCATTAAGAAATAGAGCATATACAAAGTAGAATAACCAAGATGACTAGAGGGCTGGATGTCTTGATGTATGAGTATTGGCTGAAGGAACTGAATAGATTTAGACTAGAAAATAGGCTACTTGGTAGGATGTAGAAGGAGAGAACATAATAATCACCTTCAAATATTTAAAGGTCTATCATATAGAAGAAGGATAAGATTTGTTCTATTTGGCCTGGATCAATAAGGAGAAATTAGAACAATTTGGAGCCAGAAGGGACCTCAAAGGGTCTCTTTTCCCACTCCCTCACTTTACAAATGAAAAAACTGAGGTCCAGAGATTTTGTGGCTAGTCCAAGATCACAAAGAATAAAAGGGTAAAATTTGAACCCAAAGCCCTCTGCCACTAGAGCTAGTATTTTTTGTGCTGTTGCCTCTAGTTGCAGAAGTACATCTGAATTCTAAATATAACAAATATCTAGAACTGTCTAGGGGTGTTTTGTTTCATTTTATTTTCAGGGAAGAAGAAAGTCACGCTCAGTTCAATTTTTAAAAATTATGTGCCTGGGTATATTTGGAATGTAGAATTCATTTGAGCAGAAGAGCTAAGACATGAACATGATAACTATGACATATATTAGAATAGGAGGTAGTGTAGTATACCTGAAAGAACCCTGGGTATAGAATCAGAGATCTGAATGTAAATCTTATCTCTATACTGAGTGATATATGACCTTAGATAAATCATTTGACTTCTCTGATTCTGAGAAAGAGACAGACAGAGGCTGAGAGAGACAGAGAGAAAGGGAGATGTATGAAGAGAGAGAGAGACAGAGAGAGAGAGATAGAGACAGAGACAGAGAGACAGAGAGAGGGAGATAAAAAGAAAGATGGAGACACAATGATAAAGCGAGAGATGGAGAAAGACGTGGAGAGAAAGACGTGTTGGATAATATGACCTCTTAAGGTCCATTTTAGCTCTAAATTCCTCAATCCTATAAGATTTATGAATAATTTGCAATGGTGAGAGATTCAAGGATAAGAAAGCTCACTTCTTTCTGGAGAGATCAATGAGGGCTTCAACAATGAGGCAAGATTTGAATAGGACCTTGAAGAATTGAGTAGGATTGCAACAGGTAAAGATTAAGGTCTAATGGGAAGCATGGTGAATCCTAGGTATAATAGAGTTTGAGAAGGGGGGCAGCTGGGTGTCTCAGTAGATTGAGAGCCAGGCCTAGAGATGGGAAATCCTGGGTTCAAAACTGGCCTCACACACTTCCCAGCTGTGTGACCCTGGGCAAGTCACTTAACCCCCATTGCCTAGCCCTTACCACTCTTCTGCCTTGGAACCAATACGCAGTATTGACTCCAAGATAGAAGGTAAGGGTTAAAAGAAAAAAAAAGTTAAGAAGGCAGGAATGGAAATAGTAAAGTTTGGCTGAAGCATAAAGTAGATGATGTGGGGAGCAGTGGGAGAGGAGCCTGGAGGATTAGGTTGGAGTTTTTCATCAAGCCTCCTAGGAATCCCTACTCTCTCTTCCAATGAGTAGCCTATTCTGACCTTTAAAAACCAGTCCAGTGCTCATTTCATATGGAGAACCCCACAAAAATTGTGCAAGTCACATCCCTGAGTCTATTTCAAGAGTGGTCATAACACTGACTAAGCTCTCAGAGGCATATGGCCCCCTGGTATTTTAAAGACATCACTTAAAGAAACGTGTATCTGTCCATCAGTATGATGCTAGAATTGGCAGATGTCCCCAGGCTAAACTTTAATCCAAAAAGAGTATTGAATTCTGGCACCACATGCTCAAAAATGCTGAGAATAATGTGGAGCTGAAGGGTCTGAGTGTGGATTTTCTCATGGAGTAAGTATATCTAGTTCAACAAAGCTCTCAAAGGGTCATGGCCAAATTAACCCCTACTTGAGTTCTCTTTGTCATATTGAAATGATACTTCCTGAAAAGGAACAAACTGTTCTGAAGCCAGAAAAGGGGATATTGAAAAGAAAAAGCTATCTGAAAAGAAATCAAAGTCACAAGAATTTATGACAGAGTAGACCTTTCCATAAAAGACAAATTAAAATGAATTACTTTTAAAAAAGAAAAGAATCTGAGGCCAGATTGGGGCAGTCTTTGGATCCTAGTCTAGAGTCCTTTTCATTTCCTGTCCGAATGACTGTCAAATACCCACCTGGAAACAGCATGGCAGGGGGAGGAGTGGACTGAGTGAGAGGGGCCCTACACCAGGATCAGGAGTTTCGATGTTATTCAATAGGCACCAGGGAGCATCCAGACCCCTTGACTCCAGGCCCAGTTTTTCACCTCTATCTAAGAAATTCTTTTCAATAAAAGCAGCCCCACCTCTTTCCCCTCCTGGTCTCCAACCACCCTCCACCCCCACCCCCAGTATAACCTTGAAGTAAAAAAAAAAGCAAAAGCAGCCAGAAATGTTGGCTATGGGGACAGCCATTGTTGCTTGTTTCTGGTCCTCCCCAGGGGACCACATGGAAATTCTTCCCCTAATAAAATCAAGATGTGGAGAAATGCAAACAAAGCCACCATGAGCCTCCTTGATTCCTTTCGAAATAACCATGAAAAGAAAAGGAGAAAAGCAATAACGGAGAAAGGAAAATGATGCTGTCATCTACTGTCACAAAAGTCTGAGCTACTACTGTTAATTAATGGAGAATATCTGATATAAAAGGATAATAGGATTATAGACTCAAAGGTGAAAGGGAACTGAGAGGTAATCTATTCTGCCTTTTTCATTTTACCGATGAGACAGATGTGTTAAACAACTTGCTCAGTAGCACCCAGGTAGTAAATAAAAGTCATTTGACCCCAAGTCCTCCAACTCCAAATTAGCACCATCTCCTCTGCTATGTATCCTCCCAAAAGGCTTTCTCTACCCTCCAAGTGAACTCTGGTCACAGTGGTGAGACCCAACCAGAGAAGGGGTCAAGAGAAACAATTTACTCTGGGTTAGAGGCTTTGGTATGAGCTCATTCTTGCCTCCTGGCATGCAAAATCCATGCCATCTGATCACCTCTAGCAATTTGTGTATAATTTAGGGTCTCAGAGAATTCCCTAGGTCCTTAAGACAATAAGTGATTGGTTTAGAACATTGCAAAAGCAAGACCTGGATGATACCGTTTATTTAAGTGAATTTAACTTAATCCCCTAATTCAGAGTTTCCAATTAATTTTTTTTAAATCCCAGATTTAGAAAGGTTGTCACTTATTACTTCCTAGGGAAATAAAACCTTCCTGGCTTCCCTCAATGTTCATCTTAAGAGCCATTGAGTATAGGATATCCAGAACTGATCCCACCCACAAGTTATTACTCTACCACCAGAAATTACTTCATAGTTATTTTGTACATACTTATTAGTGAATATGTAAATTTCCCTTAATTTATTGTGCAGTTCTTTTTTTTTTTAAACCCTTCCCTTCTGTCTTGGAGTCAATACTGTGTATTGGTTCCAAGGTAGAAGAGTGGTAAGGGCTAGGCAATGGGGGTCAAGTGACTTGCCCAGGGTCACACAGCTGGGAAGTGTCTGAGGCCAGATTTGAACCTAGGACCTCCCTAAGACCTCCTGTCTCTAGGCCTGGTTCTCAATCCACTGAGCTACCCAGCTGTCTCCTATTGTGCATTTCTTGTCTTTATATCCTAGCATAGAACTTGGAACTAAGGCACCAAGACATCTAATAAATGCATGTTCAAAGAATAAATGAATGAATGAAGTTTCCATGTACTCGAAGACACTGTAGAGGATCCAAGAGCAGTGTTGGATATCTTCTCTGCTTTCAAAGAGTTTATAATCTAATTGAAGAAATGAGATACACTCATTTGAAAAAAGTCAAACAGTAATACAAAATTGGTGGTTAAGAGCCAAACTGAGCAGTCCAGAAAGAAGGAGCTCTGTACCTTACTGAAAAAAGGGAGAGAACTATGTGTGGAGACGTAACCTAAGAAGGCTTCATGAGAGAGGTGGGGTTGCATCTAAGTCTGTTTTATATATTTTTTAATTTTTATTTTTCAATTTACATGTAGAAAAAAAAGTTGACAACTATTTTTTGACAGTTTAAAACTCCGAGTTTATCTCTCCCTCTCCTCCTTCAACTCCCTGAGGAGGTGAATAATCCGATATAGATTATACTCGTACATATTTCCATATTGCTTATGTCATGACTGAAGACACATATCACGTATTTAATAGGAATCTCATGAAATATATATGGTGGAAGATGACATGCTTTGACCTGCCTTCAGATTCTAACAGTTCCTTATTTGGCTATGGATAGTATATTCTTCATGAGTCCTTGACTTGCTATTCTAATCATGGTTTAGTCCTTCACAGATGATCATTGTATAATATTCCTGTTACTGTATTCATTATTCCCCTGGTTCTCCTCACTCCACTTTGCATACGTTCATAAGTCTTTCTGAGTTTTTCTGAACGTATCTTGTTCATCATTCCTTATGGCATAATATAATTTCATTATAGCCATATACCTCAACTTGTTCATCCAGTCCCCAAATAATGAACAATGAACCCCTCACTTTCCCATTTTTGCCACTACAAAAAGAGCTGCTAAAAATATTTTGGTGCAGGTAAATCCTTTTTTCCTTATCTCTAATTAATTGGGATACAGACCCTAGCAAAGTCTTTTTTTTTTAAATAAGGAGTCATCTATTAAACTATTTTCAGATGGAATCAGCCATGTTTAACTACTAACAAGGCCCTCCTCACAGTCAGACTGTGTCACTCCCTTGCTCAATAAACTCCAATGGCTCCCTATTCCCTACTTGATCAAATATAAAATCATCCATTTGGCTTTTAAAACTCTTCATAATGTGGTCCCTTCCTACCTTTCCTGTCTTCTTACAATATCTACTTTTCAGTTCCTCACAGAAGATACTCTATCTACCTCCCAAGTCAATGCATTTTCATTGGTTGTCCCCCCATGCCTGAAATGCTCTTCCTTCCCATTATGTCTCCTGGTTTCCCCTATCTGCTTTCAAGACTAACCTCAGCAAAAACTTTTTTGGAAAAATGGAAAATGATACAGCAGATACTGAAAATAAACCAACATCTCAAACCATATACCATGATACGGTCAACATAAGTACATGATTTAAACAAAAATGGTGATACCATAAGCAAATTAGGGGAGCATGGAATAGTTTATCTGCCAGATCTATGGGTAAGGGAAGAATTTAGCATCAAATGATAGATAGAAAGCATTAATAAGATAATAAGATCATCTTGATTACATTACATTTAAAGGTTTTTATACAAACAAAACCAATGCAACCAAGAATAAAAGGAAATCAGAAATCTGGGGGGAAACTTTATAACAAGTATTTCTAGCAAGAGTCTCATTTCTCAAATATATAGAGAACTAAGTTAAATGTATAAAAATATAAGTCATTCTCCAACTGAAAAATGGACAGAGGATATGAACAGGCAGTTTTTAAATGAAGAAATCAAAGCTGTCCAAAATGATGTGAAAAAATGCTCTAAATCTCTCTTGATTAGAGAAATACAAATTAAAACAACTCATACCTATCAGATTGGCCAGCATGGCAGAAAAGGAAAATGATAAATGTTGGCAGGGATGTGAGAAAATTGAGACTCTAATATACAATTGGTAGAGATCCAACCATTATGGTTGTGATCTGATCCAGTCATTCTGGAGAGCAGTTTGGAACTATGCCCAAAGGGCTCTAAAACTGTGCCACTACTAGGTCTGTACCTCAAATAATTTTTTTTAAAAAAAGGGAAAAGGACCAAATATTTATTGTAGCTCTTTTTGTGGTAGCAAAGAATTGGAAATTGAGGGGTTGCCCATCAATTGAGGAATTGCTGAAAAAGTTGTCATATGATTGTGATAGAATACTACTGTGCTAGAAGAAATGTCAAGCAGGATGATTTCAGAAAAATCTAGAAAGACTTACGCAAACTGATGAATAGTATAGTGAGCAGAATCAGAAGAACAGTGTTCACAGTGATAGTGATATTTGTTGATGAACAACTGTGAATGACCTAGTTATTCTCAGCAACACAGTGATCTAAGATAATCCCAGAGACTCATGATGAAAAATGCCATCTGCCTCTGAGAAAGAATTGAGGGATTATGAAAGCAGACTCAAACATACTATATTTTACGTTCCTTTTCTTGGTTTTTTTTTTAGATTTCTTCCACAAAATGTCCAATATGGAAAAATATTTTATATGATTGCACATGTAAAATCTATATCAGATTGCTTCCTATTTCAGGGATGGTAGGAAAGGAAGATTAGAGGAAAAGGGAGAGAATTTAGAACTCAATTTTTGTATGATTTCACAAAAAATATAACAAAAAATTAAAAAAGACTTAAAATTGTTTTACATTTAATTGGGGGAAATAAAACATTATTTTTAAAAGACTCACCTCAGATCTGCCTTCTGCTTCCCTATTGCTAATGTATTCTCTCTGAGATTACCCCTTATTTACACTGCATTTATCTTGTATGTACATAGTAGTTTGCCAGTTGACTTCCTTCATTCATTGGTAACAACTTGAAGGCAAGGACTGCTTTTGCCTTTCTTTGAATCCACACTGAACCTAGCACATAAGTGCCTAATAAGTCTTTATTGGCAGATTGAACAGAAGCTATGGATGCTGAGCACCTGATCTAATGAGGTCCCTTTAATGACCAAAATAACCTTATTATTGGGATTGTCATTTTGGAGTCTAAGTGCAGTGCTTCTTTCTTTGATAGTAGGGGGGAAACTTTGTTATAGAAATCGATAGTTTTTCCATTTTTCTTCTACTTGTTGACCTTCTAATCTTCAACCTTCAATGCACAGAGAATGACTTTGTTAAATTGGGTCTCTCACCAAATCTTCTTTAAATTGGTATTATAAGAGACCCAACTGCAAGAATATGTACAACAGATGCTGCCTATTACCAACGCATTTGGGGATTTGGTGACCTGTTTCTAGAAGTACATAATGATATATTCAGAGCACATTGCTAGTAATCGGTGGCTATCTTTCGTCTGATTACTGAATGGTGAAAAAAAGCCTTTTGATTGGCTGCTGAGATGGAATCAAGGGCGAATATACCAAAAGCACTAAACAGCTCTTTCTTCACTAGTAGCAACGGAGGGAAGACACACTGCAAACCTCAAAGCTCTACCTGTATCTGCCTGTGTGAATCACTACATGGTCCCTAAACATGTGATAACTATCTTCTTTGGCTTTTATTTTTCTCTTCTCATAAGTGAAGATGATTATATCTCTAGATTATGATCTTGGGAGCTTTGAAAAGTCAGAAGAGACAGCAGGAGTCCAGTATTTGCAATCCAAGCCAGAGCTGGCCAGCCCCCAAATCCAGGGATCAATGAGAGCCTGTAGAGTGTCCTAAAGGATCCAGATGAGCAGTGAATCGACCCGACAACCAAGACACGATACCCTGCAAGCACAGGGAAAATTAGTCTGATGGCTGTGTCTTGTCAAGAAGTGAAATCAGTCGGGGAAATAAATGTCTGTAGCAATCACTTTAAGTTTGAGCCCTCTCTCGACTGTGATAAAGGATGGAAAGGTTTGCCATTTGCAAAACTGTGCAAGAACTGAAAAGTGCAAACCTAGGTATGATTGACAATGGCATGTGACCAAGGGTCACATGGGAGCCTGAGCAGGAAGATCTGGAGAGACTCCATTTTGCCCCAATGGATTTTTCTTCTTCTGGGCTCCTGAGGAAGTTGAGAGGAAGGTATCAAGAGCTTTTCCCTATGTTGAACTGAGGAAGGGTTCCTGTATTGAGCTGCTCGCAGCATTCAGTCTCACTTGGACATCAGGACTTGCTTGGACATCTAACAACAACAGATCCTGGCTCTATTTGGTTTTTTGGACCCCTACTAAGATTTGGGAACTTGTTTAAGTTTTAGTTTAATAACCTAGTTAGCGTAGTTAGGTGTTTTTTAAATAAGAATAAGCATAAGTAAATCCCTAAGCCCTTATTCCCTTCCCTTCCAAAACAATAAAGTAGATTTTTATATGTTTTTTCCTCTTGTATTTCCCTTACCTGGAAATCCTATCATAACACCACAGAGCCTGATGTGGCAAAGGAGACCATGTGCCCCAGTTTGGGGAAGGAAGGAAGGAGGATGTGTTTGTACTTCTGCTCTTGGTATATATTCTCATTAACTATTCCTTTGTAAAATCAAATTAATTTATATTGGTTACCAACAATATCAAAGACATAGCAATGGGTTAAAGGGCACAGAGACAGTAATGATTGGCAAATCATATTCCAAGATTGGGGCAAATGGTGGCACACTGGAGAGCGAACTGGTCCTGGAGTCAAGAAGATCTGAATTCAAGTCCATCCTCAGATACTAGCTGAGGGACCCTGGACAAGAACTTTAACTCTGTTGGCCTCAGTTTCCTCATCTGTAAGATGAGTTGGAGAAGAAATTGTAAAGTCACTCCTGTGTCTTTGCCAAGAAAACCTCAAAAACGGGTCACAAAGAATCAAACAGGACTAAAAATGACTAAACAACACTTAAAGTTCATTTATTTAAATTGATTTTCAGTGATATCACCATCACTATCTATATCACCATTGCTAATTAGTCATTAGTAAGTAATAATCCAAGGTTTGCATAGTGTCGGCACCTGGTAGGCACTTCCTACATGTTTATTGATTGATTGACATTGGAAGGAATGTATGGAATGGAGATATAAACAGAGAGTAGTAGAAGAACTCTAGTCTCCTTTGAATTCTGGAGCTGAGTCTTAGTGTGTGTGTGTTCATTTATATGAATTATATATATATGTATATATATATAAAGCGAATGCATATATACATATATCCATAGATACTTGTGAGAAACATTGATATGTGTTCATAGGGCAACTTTATAAAATATTTATAGTCATGTTCATTTAACACTGGGAAGTAGAGTTATGAAATAATTCACATATATGCTCCCTGTTAGAAAGTAAACATTTTTAATAACAAACTAGTCAGCTCAACACTAGGAAAAGTCCCTCTCTTCTGTAGGTCTCCCTTTGGTTTTCATTCCTCAGACAGATAATGTATAATGTGGTTGACCATATGGTGCTTATGAGAAATCATATTAAATCTGGTAAACATCCTCATTTACATATTACATTATGGTAAACATACTCATTTGCTTACACTTAGTAAGCAAAAATGAGGCGGAAGGTAGGCTGGAGTCTGCCCACTGCTCTTGGCTGCTTTCTTTCTCTAGGTGTTCCTTTTACAAAAGCAAAAGTCTATGATAAAGCACAGCCATGTGCTCCCAGTTTGGCCATTTAGAAGTCATTTCTGTGAACATGGCAGACACCAACTGCTCCCATGCTCATGCTGCTGTCATAGGCTGGCCTCTACCTCACTCCTTCTCTTTTCTTTCTCCTTCAGAGTCCCCAGAGTTACCTGAGCAGGAAAATTTCCTCCCCCCCCACCTGAGGATTGATCTTCCATTATTAGTTTCTTCTTTTCTTAAATTGGTTGTTGTTGTTGTTCAGCCATTTTTTAGTTGTGTCTGACCCTTCATGATCCACTTTGGGGTATTCTTAGCAGAGAAATTTCCTTCTCCAGCTCATTTTAAAGATGAGAAAATTGAGGCAAATGGGTTAAGTGACTTGCCCAGGGTCACACTACTGGTACATCCAAGGCCAGACTTGAATTCTAGATAATGAATCTTCATGATTCCAAGGCCTAGAATTCAATTCACTTTGCCACCTGGGAAAAACTACAAATATCTAGTTTTGTGGCTAGTCAACTCCTTGCCAAAAGTTGTTTAACATACATGTACACCATTGTTGGTTAATACATAGAGGCATTAAATAATAAACATTGTGAACTTTAGATTACTCCACCCTACTTAGTCTAACAAAAACAGGAATATCTACACCCCTACTTAAGGGTTAAGTATTGAGGAGGATGGCCTATGACAAACATGTGCTAGCAAATGACAAATCAGAAACAACTGACAGACCCCTGGGCTGTCCTAAGCCAAGCTTAAGCTACCATTGGTAAATGTGAGATGCAGGAAAGTGATGTAAAAACCATCTATATATTTCATGTTACTTCCTCTCTCTGGTCTCTTTGGTGGCTGAGAGGAGGCTGGCAGAATGTGCTGAGCGTTTCAGCATCTTAGGTGGTAGCTGCTATTGTCTGGGTTTAGCAATGAGTTTTCCTTGATATCATACTGGATGAATCTGAGTAGCCTAGTTCAGGTGAGGCATCTTTACTGAGCCCTCTTGGAGTTTAGGCTGATTCTTTCTCCTTTACCTTCCAAACACTATCCTCTTAGAAAGCTACTAATCTTCTTCAGAGACCTCGTGGCAGAGGCAGAGGCCAGGTGGGAGAAATCCTATACCTTTTCCCTCTCTCTTCTTAATTCCTTCCCTCTATATTAATAAAACCACCATAAATTTGCAAACTAACTTGGGTATTTTATTTGGGATATTCCCTGGTGACCAAAATTAATTTAGATTAGGTCACAACCCTAAAATTATCCTTACAATATATTAATTCTTCTAAATGCTGATGTCCCACATCATTATATATTATGGATGAACAGCGAGTTTTGAAGGTAAGAAGACCTGGGTTCAAATCCTACCTCTGGTATAAAAGCTTTACCCAGCCTGGCTTAATTCTAGTGCCTTCCCTCTGTTAATTATTTCTTATTTATTTCTGTGTGTGTGTATATGTATAAATATGTATAGATAGATAGATAGATAGATAGATAGATAGATAGATAGATAGGTAACTTTTTACATGTTTGTTTTCATGTTATTAGACTTTAAGTTCTTTGAGAGCACAGACTACCTTTTGCTTTTTTTAGTATCCCTACCTATGTGGCACAGTAGATAGAGAGCTGGAGTTAGGAAGACTCATTTTCTTGAGTTCAAATCTAACCTCAGGAACTTACCAGATGGGTGACTCTGTGCAAGTCACTTAACTGTGTTGGTCTTAGTTTTCTCACTTGTAAAATAAGCTGGAAAAAGAAATGGCAAACCACTCCAGTAATTTAGCTGAGAAAACCCAAATGGGGTCTGACATGAATGAAAAATGACTGAACAACAACAAAAAAGTATCCCTAGTACTTAGAATAGGGCCTGACACACAGTAGGACACAGTAGGAGTTTAATGAATATTTAGTAATTGATTATTGATTGAGAAAGTCACTTATCTCTCAATTCCCCTAGGCAAGTCTCTAAGACTATAATTTGCAGAAAAGGTACTGATTTGCATTAACAGAGTCAGTTTTCTCACCTCGGATTTCCAACACTTATAAAATCACAGATCCAGGCTCTACCCATATATATATAACAAAGCCTTTCCTAACATGGAGCAACCGGAGCTAAATATACCACTCCAAATGTGTTGTGGATATGTGGTATGTGTATATATTTATAATTTATATTTTTATTTTGCATATTATGTTATTTATGCTATATCATTCATATTACATATATAGAAATTATGTTAATTAATAATTATATAGTATATATTCTCATATACACATATGTGTATTATATATTTTTTCATATCTACATATGTATACATATATGTGTATATAGCTATATCTTAAAGTCAATAGGGAGCTACTGAAGATTTCTTCAACAGAGGAGTAACATAGTAATCCTGAAGCTCAGGCATTCTCTTTTAGCAGCTGAACAAAGGACAGATTTATTAGAGGCAGTTAAGTAGCCTATTAGATAGAGTATCAGGACTAGAATCAGGAAAATCTAAATCAATATCTGGCCTCAGACACTGGATAACACAAGGCAAATCATTTAACCTCTGTTGACCTCAGTTTCCTCATCTATAAAATGGAGATAATAACAACACCTACCTTACAGGGCTATGTGGATTAAATGAGATAATATCTGTAAAGTGCTTAGAACAGTATCCAGCACATAGTAGACACTATATAATTGTTATCTGTGAGGAGAAACTGAGTGGCTCAATGAATTTAGTGCCAGGCCTGGAGATTGAAGGTCCTGGGTTCAAATCTATCCTCAGACACTTCCTAGCTATGTGATCCTGGGCAAGTCATTTATTGCCTAGCCCTTACCTCTCTTCTGCCTTGGATCCAATATATAGTATTGATTCAAAGGTGGAAGGTAAGGGTTGAAAAGTTTTTTTTATCATCATTGTTATCATTTGAAAGGGAAGAGATTGAATAAGGAAAATGAATAAGGCCAGAAATAAAAGATCCTTTTAAGAGGAGAATCTATGATAGCTAGAGCTAGAAGGACAGTTCTATAAGTAAAGAGAAGAGGATAGGTGCAAAAGATGGTTGGGACACAAAATCCTGTATGTGAAAGATGAGAGATGAGGACATGGTGGAGGTAGATTTTATGCTGACTTTGAGAATGCCCACCAAGATGATTAGAAGGATGATGGGTATCTCAACAGATGGAGAAACATTTAAAGGTGGGATATATTTAGGGGAAAGAATGATTAATTCCATGGGGGTGGGGGGTGTTGAGTTCAAAATGTCAAATTCTCATTTGGCATCCAGATAGAGATTCCAGGATGAAGCATGTGATGTAGGACTAGAAATTGGAGGAAAGAATTTGGTTGAGGATTTACATTTTAGAATCTGCTGCCTAAATATGGATAATTTAATTCATGGGAGAAGATGATATCAACAAGGCACTAAGAGAGAAGAGAAGAGGGTCCAATATAGGACATTCATGTTTAGGTGTTGTAGGATGAGAGATGGATGACAAACTAGTAAAGGAGACTGAGGATAAAAGAGAAGAACAGTAGAATGAAGGGCTTCCTGCTAACAATGTTCCTGAAACTCAGAGGGGGGAAAAAGAGTACATAAAAGGAGAGGGTCATAAGTAGTGTCTAAAGCTATAGAGAGATCAAAAAGGATGAAGCCTGAGAAAAGGTTACTAGATTTAGCAGTTAAGAACTCAGTGGCAACTTTGGAGAGAGCAGTTTCTGTCTAATTATGGAGTCATACGTTTGATTTGTAAAATTTAGAGAAATGAGAAGAGTATAGGCTTCTCTGGAGACTTGGGAACTAGTGAATAGTGATAGAGATGAAAAAAAGAAAAAAAAAAGATAGAAAAGAACCTCAACATAAGATTTAAAAAATATACTGGAGAGAGCAGAAAAAATTTAGAATGGGACATAGTCACATGGGGCAATTTGTTACTATAGTGCTAAATTTAACATATACTTTAAAATAGTTCACATTTGCATATAAAGTCTTTTAGTTTGAATACATAAAAGTTCATTTTGTTGAAATTTGTTTAATTCAGAATAAAAACATCAAAAATAAGAAATGAGTAGGAAGTGAGAAATTGGGAGGCAATGAGACAGTTTTCTATAGGAATTGGCAGGGAAAGGAAATTTAAGGAGATGACAAGATCAAATGAAGGATTTGTCAGATTGGGAAAGATCTGGACATGTTTAACAGCATCAATAGAAAAGGAGAAACTGAAGACAGAATAAAGAGAATAATAACCTTGGGAAGTTCTTGGAGAAAATTGAAGCTAGTAGGATTAAGGATTGGCATCAGAAAGATGTAGAGCCTTCTACCCTAAATGCTGGAACAAAGAAAGGGAGGGCAGAGTAAAAAGGGGAAGGCTTTTCAGGTAGAGAATAGAGGAAATGAAGGAATTCAGTAAGAGTGGACTCAGTTTTCTCAATAAAATTGGATGAATAGTCATCTCCTGAAGAAGACAGTAGAGATGGCAACATGACACCCAATGTGGAGTTCTTAATAAGAGTACTTAATCAAGGAACAATAAAATAATTATAGCAGTATGGGCCCAATTGGGATTAAATAATATTTGTAGTAGACCTGCTCAATAGGGTTGGGAGATTAAAGGTCATCTAGTCCAGAGATACCAAACATTAGGGAGCAAAACTTGCCAGTGGGGCCAAATCAAATTAAATGTATTTGGGAAATGTTCAAGAAAGTAGATAAAAGTACAATAATATATAATGTTATTTAGTTGTTTTCTAAGTCAATAGATAGCCCATAGGGAGCCATTTCTATTTGAATTTGACAATATTGATCTAGTCCAATACAATAATTTCAGGAATGCTAAATCTGAAATGCAAGAAGGAAATATAATACACATACTGGCAGAATCAAGATTAGAACCCCAGGATTCTGACTCCTGGTTCAGTGTCCTTCTACTACCTTTACAAATGAATTCTGTTCCAAACAGAGTGGCTTTCACTTAAATCCTCATCTCAGTTTTTCCACTAATTGATGAACAATTAAGTGCTTTTGTCTATCTATCTGTTTGTCTTTCTGTTTTCCTATCTATCAATCAATCTTCTATAACTTTATCTATTTATCATTTCACATTCAGGGATCACAAAGACATAAATGAAACAGTACCTCCCCTCAAAAAGCTTATATTCTACAGGGGGAGATGATAAATTCACATGAAATTTTGCATGAAAGAGAGGGTGTGTGTGTGTGTGTGTGTGTGTGTGTTTTACTTGGCCTAGGATTGTATAGATGTAGGGAATTTTGGATAAGTAATATCCTCTACCAGTGTAGGCTGTCAACGTCTCTGAAGTTTATAATCTTAGAAAGTTATTTAGGGCAGTAAGATTTTAAATGAAATGTTCATTAATTAACCATTAAGAGACACTTAACTAGAAGTTAGAATCCTAAAACTCTCTAAACTTGTTACAGCCTAGTTCTTAAGTCCCAGAGTGGATCCTCTTCCTAAGAAGGTCTACTGAAATTGTGTTAGTGTTTTTATTTGGGGCGGGGGGAGATGGAGAAAGAAAAGTGTTAGAAAAGAGAATCAGAGATTTCTGAAGACACAAACTGACCAGTTATGCTAAAAGCAAACTTTTATTACTGACACATTTTACTTCACACCAGGAAAAGTATTTTGTGTGGGTAGGGGGATAAAAATAGATAGAAAGGAGGGAATAAAAGATTCAGACAACCAGGAACTAGTAGAGAAAAGGATAGGACTAGACATCCATCAGGGAGAAGATGCATAAGTCCCAGCCTTAGGTGCAAAGATTTCTAATCCCTGAAGGAGAGAAAAGGGATTTATGACTCAGGTGATAGGTATTAATATCTAGCTTTTATATACATCATGTAGGTGTTACATACTGTGCTAATCACTTGGCCCCCAGGTTCTCAGACCTTGCTCCAGTTCTTTAGTGAGTTATACAAGGGTCGCACACCTGTGCCAAGCAGTGATATGGGGGAGTATCAAGAGTTTTAATGGGAAGGAAATCCATGTAATCAGTTTACCTAGAGACTTGCTGGTCAACAACATTGCATGGGAGCTTTAAGTTTCCTTGCAGGAAGATTTCAGGGGGTGGTTCAAGGCAAGGATTGCAGGCAGAAGTTGTCACTAGGACTTATTCACTCCGATTCTGACTGCCTTCCACCCTGCATGCTCATGTCTTAGACCTTCAAATTGGAGAGGATTCAGACAGTGCCATGGACCATGCATCCCTTGACTAACTAGTATGTTTAATGAGAAATTAGAACTAAAATAAGATGTCATATGGGCTATCATCTAGGGCCGTTCCTTTCTTAAGGTAATAGCACAGCATCTCCTTAATTTCCAAAGAGAAGAGCTCATAAGTCAGCCAAAGAATGAGATTTTTAAAGACTAGGTTGTTCTGTTTCACCCAGGTAACAAGTATAGGGACTATTCATGGATCTTTTCCCAATTTGACCAGCATGGAAGCCCTGATATATTCTACCCGTTATTTAGATGAACCTGCCCCTGCCTAGACAATCTGGTTTCTCACCCCTCTGCTCCCACCTCAGCTCCTTGCTCCCCAAGACTCACCATATCAATGATGAATTTAGTGTGAATGTCCAATCACACCCCACTGCAGCTTAGAACTCCCAAGGTCAAGAGAACCACCAGCCACTAGACGTCAACCTTACGCTTCCTGTAGCTGAGACCATAGGCATGTAGCACCACACCCAACTCAACAAGCATCTATTACAAGTTAAATGTGTATCACACATTGTTCTAAATTCTGGCAATACAGAAAAAGGCAAAAAATTAAATGACTTAGTTAGGAAGACAGACAGACAGACAGTTAGACAGATTAGATGGATAGATAGATAGATAGATAGATAGATAGATAGATAGATAGATAGATAGATAGATAGATATTAGAATTGAACTCATAATAAGAAGTAGAAGGGCACAGATGGGGATAAGGAAGGGATTTTTGGAAAGGTGGAAAGAATAAGAATGAAAAGGTAGGGAGGAATGGATGGAAGAGTGGGCCAATTTGGAAATAGGAGGGCTAGGGGAGATTATAAAGAAGGATTTCTGGGAAGGGATGAGCATTGGAAAGGCATTGATGAAAGGAAATTAGATATCTGAGGAGGGATATGGTGGGAAGAAAGGAAAAGAGGGACAAACAATGAGGAGAAATGGAATGGATAGAAATGCACAGCTAGTAATGATGACGACAGTCAGTGTGAATGGAAAGAATTCATCCATGAGATGAAAATAATAGCAGAATGGATCAACAACAAGGACCTAACTATGTGTAGTTTATAAGAAACACAATGAAAATAAGAGATACATATAGAGGGAAGGTGAGGGGCTGGAGCACAATATACTATGCCTCAGGTGATCCAGAGAAAGTGGGGGTAATAGTCATGATCACTGATAAAATTGGGGCTAAAATGGATGCTATTAGAAGGGGTGAACAGGGTAACTATATTATTTTGGGGGGTACCATGGACAATGAAGAATTTTTAATATTTGACCTATTTCTACCAAGTATTGTAGCATCCAGATTTTTAAAGGAAAAAATAAATGAATTACAGACAGGGACAGATAACAAAATAATAATAATGGGATACTGTAAATTTCTCCTTTCAGAACTAGATAAATCTAACCAAAAACTAAATAAGAAAGAATTTAAGGATACAAAAGAAACTTAGATAGGTTAAAGATGATAGATATCTAGAGATAAATGAATGGGAATAGAAATAAGTGTGCCTTCTCAGCCCACTTTTACAAAAATTAACCACATATTTGGGCACAGATCCAATATGATTAAGTATAGAAAGAAAAAAATATTAAATGCATTATTTTCAGACCATAATGCAATGTAAACCATATATAATAGGGGACCATAAAAACAAAGTAAAAACTAATTGAGAACTAAATAACTTAATCTTAAAAAACAAGTGGGATAGAGAAAAATTATTGAAACAAGTAATCTCATTAAAGAGAATAATAAGAATGAAACAATATGCCAAAGCCAATGTGAAACAACAAAATCAGTAATCAGGAAGAAATTTATATATCGAAATTCTTATATTAATAAAATAGAGAAAGAAAATATCAACAAATTGGGAGTGCAATTAAAAAAACTAGAAAAAGAACAAAATAAAACCTCAACTAAACAAAAAATTAGAAATCCTAAAAACTAAAGATGATAGCAATAATATTGAATATAAGAAAGTGATTGAATTAATAAGTCTAAGAGTTGGTTTTATGAGTCAATGAACAAAATTGACAAACCATTAATTAATCTGATGAGTAAGAGAAAACAAAATCACTAGCGCTAAAGATTAAAATGGGTGAATCTATTAACAATGACAATGAAATAAAAACAATTATTGGGAGTTACAAAAAATATTTTCCAGTTGTTCTTTTATATATATGCTAACACTTTGAAGTAACTGAGTTTTGAATCCTCTAGCAAAGTGAATCATCCTCTATTCCACTGTTTTTTCTGTAGCTCTCTGTGTGCAGGGCATCCGTTGGACCCCCATACACCTGCTTGAGGCTAGCAGTAGATATAAGCCTGAGCATAAACATAATCCAAACATGGTTTCTGGTAGGACAATAATGGTTTAGAGAGTATACATATTCTGCGTAAATCTTTCCTTAATATCCATCATAATATGGAGATAATCTTGCATCCCTGTATTGGAATAAAAGTTCCACTAGATATGAACAAGCTTTAAAAAGTCTTGGTTTCAGAAAAAAAATATGGTAATGGCAACAGATCGTGTCTTCTAACTAAAGATCAATCTATCTAAACATGGTTCTTATAATTTACATTTTCTTAAAACCAGACTGGTTAAGTTGATCAAATTTAATGATGACAGGCACATGGAGAAATAGTTTAATATTGTATTGCTAGAGCAGTTGTGAGTTGATTTTTAGAAAACAAAATGGAAATATACATTAAGAGCTATAAAACTGTTCATGTTTAATTGCCCAGGAATCCTTTAATTAGAATTGAGACCTAAGGGTAACATTGAGAAGGTAAAAAACTCTGTATGTATGAAAATATCATGGAAGTTTTGTTTGTAATGACAAAATGATTGGAAATAATACAATGGAATGATTGGGGAAAATGGCTTAATAGAGTGCAAGATTTGAATATAATAGATTATATTATATTATTGGTAATGATAAATATTGGAAATATAAAGAAAGTAAGGGAAATATATGAAGAAATGAAAAAAGAATAAGAAAAATACATACTGTGATTTCATTTTAAAAATAGCCACAAAATCACAAGAAGAAAATGCCAAAGTAAAACAAATCCAAAGGGAGTTGAAAAGTAGAGGATCTTTATCTTAGCACACATATGTAATTCACACATTTTAAAACAAATTGTAAAAAAAGTAGCGTTAGTGGTTTGGCATATAAATTGTTTTACATTTTTTAAATGTTTTTGTTGTTGATAGTTACTAAATATATGATTTTAAAATATTAAATAGTAGAATAACAAAAAAAGGAAGGGAAGGAAGGAGGGAATAAAGGGAGGAAATCCCTTCTTCAGAGAAGCAAAAGGTCTAGAATCATATAGGAAATAAGGAAAAGAAGGAATAAAGGGGAGTCTCTCTTTCAGATGTCAAATTATATTGTAAAATGGTAGTTGTCAATTATTCAATCAAAAGAGCATTTATAAAGTACCTACTATTTGGCACTTGTTAAAGAAATGGAAAAGAATATCAATGGGACATACCAGATAAGCAAATATCAGAACAATTCAATAGTTCAAAGTTTTTCATAAACTCAAGGACATAAATATTTGGGTCAGGATTCTCTATTTGACAAGAGAACTTGAAAAACTGGAAAGTAACTTGGGGAAATTTTTTTTCAATTAGCATCTTATAACAAATGCAATAATAAATTCCAAATGGATGAAGATTTAAATATTACAGTATTTTTTAAATGAGGAAAAAATGAATAAAGATATCTTTCACAGTTATGAGTAGTGAGAATTTTTACCAGAAAACAATGACAATAATAGCTATATATAGTACTTTGAGATTTGTAAAGTTCTTCACAAATATTACTTTATATTTTTCTTCACAACAACCCTTCAAGGTAGGTGTTGAATCTTCATTTTATAGATAAGGAAACTGAGGCAAATAGAAGTGCCATCCAAAGTTACACAGTATATCTGAGTAAGTATCTGGAAGAGAATTTTAAATAGATTCTTCTGACCCCAGGACCCATGCTTTATCAATTATTCCAAACAAAGGATAGAGGAAATTGCAAAAGATAAAATATATAGGTAATTATATTAAATTGAAAATATTTTTGCAGAATGGTATCAAGCTAAGAAAAAAAAGGAAAAGTTGTTACTGGTGAAATTATCTTTATATCAAATATCTTGTTTAAAGATCTGATATCCAAAATTCAAAGAGAATTAACACAAGTAAAAACTAAGAAACAGTCTCCATAAGGAAAACAGTCAAAGGAAATGAACAAATAATTCTCTAAAAGAATCAAAAACTATTAAAAACCACACTAAAATTGCTCTAAATCACCAAGAGAAATGCAAACCAAAACAACCCTTAGATTTTTAACCTCCTACCCATAAAAGTCAGAAAGAATACATGTCCAAAAAAAAGTTACAGGAAGACCGACTCACTAATAAAATGTTGGTGGTTCTATGAATTGGTCTAACCATTCTGTAAAGCAATTTCCCAATCATACTAAGAATGTGTTTAAAATGTTCATGCCCTTTGACTCAGAGATTCCATTACTAGGCATAAACCCCAAGGAGGGTATAGATAGGAAGAAAATTTACATACATACCAAATTATTCAAGGAATCACTCTGTCAAAGTAGAATATTGGAACAAAATAGATAAGGTGGTGGAACCAAAGTCAGCATTTTTTCCAGCTCACTCAATATACCTTTTCTACAACAACCCAGAAAATGCACGACACTAAAATATGATCAGGAAAGCCAAGAAAAAGTCACAATGAATCATCTTCATCGTTTTTCCAGCCCAAAAGCAGCAGTAGGGAGCTTGCTAGTGCCCAGAAACAGTAAGAGGGGAAGAGTTTGAACATCAGAACTAGAAGCACAAGGGCATAAAGAGGTCCTAGGAAACCCCTGAACAAACACAGGGAGCAGGAATGGGTGCCAGTTGGCAACTTTGACATCCATTACCCAGTTGCTGGTCACTGTTCCAGGGCAGAAAGAAGCAGTCATGAGCATATGTACAGAGCAAGGAACAAGTTCAAAAAATGTAGCAGTGTGGCTCTGAGCCCAAGGGAAACTCATTTCCAGTCTTTAGCACCGCACATGAGGCTACAGTGGAATAACCAGGCAAGAAACCAAGATCAAGGAGAGCCAAGCAATTGTTCTGAGCCTTCAGAACTTCCCAGCTAGCCAATAATAAGTCAGTCCTGCCACTACCTACTGAAACTCACCCATTTAGATCAATAGACTCAAACTTGGGTCAGGAACTTGCAAAGCTCATTCTGAGGGCAGTGAACAGACCTCTTCCCAGATCACACCACTTGAAAACACAGACTAAACTGTAGAAATACCAGGACACACATACAAAAACAAACAAACAAACAAAAACAAAAACAAAACCCAAAGAAACAGACTTTCAGGTCATTATGTTCCCCAGAAATGAGAAGAGCCCAACTTGACACAAACTCTAAAGTCAAAAACTAGGTTAGACACAAAACAATTACAATACTAATATCAAAGATCATGGTTGACCATTAAAATATAATAATAATGAAAATGTTTTAAATATTGTGAGAATTATGAAAATGTGACACAGCAACATGATCACATGCTATTAGAAAAATGGTGGTAATAGACTTCTTCGACACAGGGTTGCCATAAACCTTCAATATGCAAAAACCATATCTGTGAAGCACAATAAAATGTAACAGAATCTTTTTTAAAAAGTAGATTTGAATAATGAACAGAAGAAAAAGAACCCATCCACAGTCATAAATAGTGACAGGGATGCTCAAAATGCAAACACAGAAGACAAAGATTTGAAAACATCTACAAGAAAAACTTTAAGAAAGATACAGATTGGATACAAACCCAACAAGAATTTCTAGAAGAACTTTATAAAAATTGTTTTAAAGAGAAAAAATTATTTTAAAAAACAAGATTGGTACAGGAAAATAGGAAAAGAAATGAGAATTATGTAGAAACATCATGAACTGACAATTAGCCACTTTGTTTTTTAAAAACGTAAAAAGCCTTACTAAGGAAAATGACATTAAAAATAAAAGTTGACCAAATGAAAACTAATGATTTTATGAAACATCAAGAAATATGGAACAAAGTGAATATACTTCTACTAGGAAGTGATTCTATAATGTGAAGAACTCAAGGGAATGGAGAAAGACTTGTGTGAACTCTTGGAGGGCAAAGTGAGTAGAATTTGAAAAAAATACATAATGCTTTCAACACTGTAAACACAAAGAATGATAAAATGAAATTGAATGACATGTAATTATAATGATCAAAGTTGGTCCCCAAGAAAAGGTGAGGAATTTCATCTTTCTCCTTTGATGTGCAGGTGGAAAATTATGAATATGTATTATCTTTTACACTATCAGATGCAGTAATGTACTAATTAATTTTGCTGAACTTTTTCCCCTTTCTTTTTGAATATTTGTTACAAAGAATAGCTCACTGAATATGAGTAAGGGATCTGTTAAGAAATAAATGTGATATGAAACAAAAGACATCAATAAAAATAAAGTTTAAGCAAAATGTAAATTAAAACAACTCTAAGGTTTCATCTCCCTGCCAGAAAATTGATAACAGCGATAAAAAGTAGGAAAACTCAAAATTAGAAAAATCATAGGAACATAGTATAATACACTGCTGGAGGAATTATAATTTGGTCCAACTATTCAAGAAGCAATTTGGAATTTTGCTTCAAAAATAAAGTGAGGAGTTAAATGTCCATACTCTTTAACTCAGTGATCTCATTGTTAGGTATATATCCCCAAGGAAGTAAAATATAAAAAGGTTCTATTTACTCTAAGATACTTATAGCATTTCCTTTTGTGGTAGTATGAAACTGGAAACAAAGTGGATATCCATTGATTGAAGAATTGCTAAACAAATTGTGGTCCAATTGTAGACATCTGATCCTATATAATAGAATACTCTTATGCCACAAGAAACTGTATATAAGGAATTTAGAGAAATAGAGGAAGACATGAACTAAGTAGAGGCAAGAAAACAATATAAAAATAATCTAAACTGAATAAAAAAGTAAAAAAAGTAAATATTCTATAATTTAATGACTAAATTTGGTTCCAGAGAAGAAATGAGAAAATATATCTATCACCTTCTCAAAACTTTTTCCTGAGAAGATGAGGTACTACAAGTGCAGTGTATCACAAATGCTGGATATGTGTTGATTAATTTCACCAAATTGTTTTTAACCTTATTTTAAGGAAAAGCTATCTGGATAGGGGAAGGGATGGGGCATATTTAAAAAATGATATAAAAGCAAAACATTAATAAGATGAAAGAGAGAAAGGAATGAAGGAATGAAAAAAGAAAAGGATAGGAAGGAAGGAAGGAAGGAAGGAAGGAAGGAAGGAAGGAAGGAAGGAAGGAAGGAAGGAAGGAAGGAAGGAAGGAAGGAAGGAAGGAAGGAAGGAAGGAAGGAAGGAAGGAAGGAAGGAAGGAAGGAAGGAAGGACCCAGTGTAAAAAGTCAAAAGAGTTCAAGGAAGCCAGCCATTGTTTGGAACCATAGAATAGCCATTCTATGATATGAGGTCTGTGTGTCAGTGTGGTACATTGGAAAGGATGCTGTATTTGAAGAGGAACTAGAAATAATCTTTTCCCTCCTGTTTTGAAACTAGAAAATTTGGGGTTTAAGTCTCTGCCATTGGTAGTGTGATGCTGGGAAGATTACTTTACCTCTAGACCTCAGTTTCTAATTGGAATGTTAGAACATGTTGCACAGTGTTGGAACTAGAAAGAACCTTCAAAATCACCCAGTCCAAACCATTTATACAGATGAGAAAATAGTCCCCCAAAGTTTCTTGATTTCCCTATCATACAGTTACTGGCAAACTAAAAGTAGATTACAAGTTTTCCCCCATCCTAATCTGGGACTCTATCCATTTAGGCATGCTGCCTCCTTGGTAAGAAATAGGATTTATTTAAAAAGAAGAAGAAAATAACACTTAGGGGAGCGGAGAGGGAGGGTATTCTCAAAGTGGCATAAGTGCTTATTGTCCTTGTGTTTATTTCCCTGGTGGCAGATAGAAGAGTTTAAAAAAACAGTCATATACATTCCTACATGTGCAGGTGAAAATTATAATGACTCCTAATTCAAGAAATACAAATTTACAAAGTTCGTCACAGGTTGCATCTTGCTTTATAGTAAAAGCCTGTTGGTCCTAGAAATGGCCTTCCTCTGAACAGTGAAGAAAAAGCAAAAGCAAAAAGCAACTTCTTATCCCAGAAGTAAACCCAATCCCTACAGAGATTCCCAGACTATAAAGGAGCTCCTCCCAAGGAATTTAGAACTTTGGGTCTGCTACTAGTCACCCCTTCATTCTCAGTTGAAAAACCAAACCAATTTTTCTTGGATTCAGCTTTAAGTCCCTCAAGTCCTTTTGTGACTCCTATTCATGGGCTCTTCCCTCTTCTCCATTCACTTGACCAGCTATAACCTTGACCAAGTCACTTAACCTCATCTGTGAATCTTAAAGAATTCTGTAAATGTGAATTATCATCATCAGTAATATCAATTTGGATGGAGGACTCAAATGGAATGTCCTAAGTATTTGTCCTAAGCAATATCCTGTCTTTTTTTTTAATCAATAACTTAAGGCTAAGATTTATCAGAATTGTAGATAACACAAAGCTGAGAGAATATGTGAATATGTTGGATGACAATCAAGATCCAAAAATATCAGAACAGACTAGAATGTGAAATTTAAAATAGTGAAGAATTCAGATGGTTTTAGTGGACAGCAAATTCAATGAGTCAACCTGGAATATGGCAGCCAAAAAAGCTAATGGGATTTTATGCATAAGAGTGGTAGTGTGTCCAAAACACAGGGATGGGGCCATCCCTAGTCTAACTAAGTCAGACCATACCTGGAGCATGGCATTTGTTCCTGTAGCAGAAAGAAAATAAGACCTTTGAGAATATGTGGCAGTGTTTGAATTTGGGACCCCTTGTGAATTTCTACTGTTCCCTGGAGGCTTTTGGTTTTCCCCCAAACTCATATTGATTTGGCTTATCATTTAAGAGCTAGTTCCTCTAAGAATTGTGAGGGGGCAAAGAGGTTATTTTTAAAAGGGTTGCACTGGATTATGTAAGAGTGTGGTCTCCAGGAATTTATATTAATGCCAAAGAGATTTATTTACAAAATACAGAAAGAGTGAAGTAAGAAAATCAGAGAGAGGATAGGACAAGATAGCTAGCCTAAGCACTAAATAATTTAATTTCAGCCCCTGGCTCAAAACCAGGGCAGGGAGAGTGGGTCCTTAGCTGGCCTTGGCAAAGCTGAGGACCTGGGGGTGTCTCTTCAGAAAAATCCAGCAGTTAAGAGTCAGCTTTTTCATTCACCATATGTCAGTTCAAAGGAAGAGATTTTAGAACAGCCTCATCAGGAATCAGGTCTCTGGTTCAGTCAGCACATTCTTCACCAGCCTCCACTTCTTAGAATGAAGAACTGCTAGTAGAACTCTCTCTCCCAGGAGGTTCCACTCCTGGCCATCCAAGTGAACGTTCCAAGTTGAACTGCACTCAGGCAGTTGTCACTCCCTTTTAAAGGCACTTTCTTTTGCATCACCTCCCCTAATTTTTACATCTACCAATCACAGTTGACGCTTTTGCTTTTAGGACTGCCCAAGGACAGTCAGTTGATTTTGATTCGTCACCCACTATTTCACACGTGGGTCACAGATCTCCCACTTAATGTGTGAAATGGGGTGTTTATACTTTTGGTGATTAAATCTAAAAAAATGGGCAGATCTCCCCACTACTGTAAGTAGAGCGTTTACATTTTTTGGTGATTAAATCTAAAAATAGGCAGGGGTTATGATTTAATCTTCACAATCAGGGAAGAGTTAATTAATTTCATTTTCACAGACAGGGGAGAGTTAAATTTAATCTTCACAGAATAAACATATGGGGGATCCAGGGAGGACTAGAACCTCTAATGTGAGGACTTGCTGACTTCATTTCAGGGCTGCTCATCCATCTTTGGTATTCACCTTTCACCCAGCTCTTACCTGTGGCTCCAAGAAGCTGTAGCATGCAGAGCATCCACATCGTGGTAGATGTATCTTGGCAGATGGGCTAAACCAAGGTTGAGGGTCCCTGATAGGCCCCAAATGCATCAGTGAGATAGGGGGATGTCTACCTCAAGCATGTGAAATCTTCTCTTGGCAAAATGAGTGGATGAGAAAAATTTGTTCTAAGGACCATGAAGGTGGCTGAAGAGATGCTGTGGAGTGCTTGGAGCGTGGCCAGACAAGGAAAATGCCAACATCACCCACCACATCTTGAGCCATTGCCAGTCATCCTGACTTTTGTCTTGCCACTGGACTGGGATGACTCTGGCAGATAAAGTGAGACTGATGACTTTGTGCAACTCTGCCTCACTTAAATCCAATTCATATGCAAGTCAAGGCATTGCTTTCTCATGTCACTGATCCTCTTCAAAAATGAAAGATGAACAACTGTTCTCGATATTATGGGAGCATAGCTCCAATTCTGTACACACACACATGCATACGTACCCAAGATAATTATTTATAGTGACTTTATATATATACCTTATATATACTTTGGATCTTCTTGCTTCTGTCCATTTTGTCCACCCAAACTCCATACATTCCAGCTCCTTAAGGTCAGAGATTGTTTTCATTGTTTTCTTTGTGTAGCACCTATCATCTGGAACACAGTAGGTGCTTAATAGAAGCTTAATGAACTGAACTGAATCAAACTGAGCTGAACTAAAAGTAAGTTAAGTTGAATTCAATGACAAAACAAATCCTTCCTTGTCCTAAACAGAAGTGAATTTTCTGGCATTAAACAGACATGCTTTTTTTTTTTTTTTCTAAGTCAAACTTAAAAGTGTTCCTCCTTGTGCCCCACTACTTGGAATACCCTGAGAGGCTGACTGTCTTGCTGACCTCTAGTCTGGACTCAGAACCTGAAGCCTTTGCTAGCTAACAGCTCAGAGGGGCTAAGTTGACAACTAGCCCAGAGCAAGATTCATGCCTTTGGAAAGAGTGATGTGAGCAAGACCTAAAAGTGAGGGAGGAAATTGCTGTGGAGAGGAGGGAATAAGGGCTAGGAGAATAAATATCGATGACTTCAGTAAAGAAGTCAAAGGCCAACCACGTAGAATAGAGTTGGAAGGTCTGGGGGAATTCTAGGGTTTGAGAGTTGGAAGGAACTTGGGAAGATATCTGGATCTGTCCTGAATGTTGAATATCACAACAAATGAGAAAATAAGTCCAAAGAGATGGAAATGATTCACCTAAGGTCTATGGAGGTAGTGAGGTGGATCAGTAGACAGAGTTCTGGGACTGGAATCAGAAAGATCTCAGTTCAAATGTGGTCTCAGAAACATTCTGGTTTGTGTGACCCTAGACAAGTCACTTAACCTCTGATTGCCTCACAGAAGTTCCACTGGGAAAGAAAATGGCAAACTATTGTAGTATCTCATCCAAGAAAATCCCAAATTGGGATCACAAAGAGTCAAACATGACTGAAAAATGACTGAACGGCAACACCATTGTTGACGTTATCGAGAGAATGTATAGCACAAGAGAATGTATAGTCTTAGAACATAGAATGTTATCTGGGAAGAGTCTTAGAACAGAATATTGGCTGGAAGGAGTCTTAGAACATAGAATATTAGCTGTAAGGAGTCCTAGAACATCAAGTGTTAGCTGGGAAGAGTCTTAGAACAGAATATTGGCTGGAAGGAGTCTTCGAACATAGAATATTAGCTGTAAGGAGTCCTAGAACATCAAGTGTTAGCTGGGAAGAGTCTTAGAACAGAATATTAGCTGGAAGAAGTCCTAGAACATCAAGTGTTAGCTGGGAAGAGTCTTAGAACAGAATATTAGCTGGAAGGAGTCCTAGAACATCAAGTGTTAGCTGGGAAGAGTCTTAGAACAGAATATTAGCTGGAAGGAGTCCTAGAACATCAAGTGTTAGCTGGGAAGAGTCTTAGAACAGAATATTAGCTGGAAGGAGTCCTAGAACATCAAGTGTTAGCTGGGAAGAGTCTTAGAACAGAATATTAGCTGGAAGGAGTCCTAGAACATCAAGTGTTAGCTGGGAAGAGTCTTAGAACAGAATATTAGCTGGAAGGAGTCTTAGAACATAGAATATTAGCTGGAAGGAGTCCTAGAACATCAAGTGTTAGCTGGGAAGAGTCTTAGAACAGAGTATTAGCTGGAAGGAGTCCTAGAACATCAAGTGTTAGCTGGGAAGAGTCTTAGAACAGAATATTAGCTGGAAGGAGTCCTAGAACATCAAGTGTTAGCTGGGAAGAGTCTTAGAACAGAATATTAGCTGGAAGAAGTCCTAGAACATCAAGTGTTAGCTGGGAAGAGTCTTAGAACAGAATATTAGCTGGAAGGAGTCCTAGAACATCAAGTGTTAGCTGGGAAGAGTCTTAGAACAGAATATTAGCTGGAAGGAGTCCTAGAACATCAAGTGTTAGCTGGGAAGAGTCTTAGAACAGAATATTAGCTGGAAGGAGTCCTAGAACATCAAGTGTTATCTGGGAAGAGTCTTAGAACAGAATATTAGCTGGAAGGAGTCCTAGAACATCAAGTGTTAGCTGGGAAGAGTCTTAGAACAGAATATTAGCTGGAAGGAGTCCTAGAACATCAAGTGTTAGCTGGGAAGAGTCTTAGAACAGAATATTAGCTGGAAGGAGTCTTAGAACATAGAATATTAGCTGGAAGGAGTCCTAGAACATCAAGTGTTAGCTGGGAAGAGTCTTAGAACAGAATATTAGCTGGAAGGAGTCCTAGAACATCAAGTGTTAGCTGGGAAGAGTCTTAGAACAGAATATTAGCTGGAAGGAGTCCTAGAACATCAAGTGTTAGCTGGGAAGAGTCTTAGAACAGAATATTAGCTGGAAGGAGTCTTAGAACATAGAATATTAGCTGTAAGGAGTCCTAGAACATCAAGTGTTACCTGGGAAGAGTCTTAGAACAGAATATTAGCTAGAAGGAGTCCTAGAACATCAAGTGTTAGCTGGGAAGAGTCTTAGAACAGAATATTAGCTGGAAGGAGTCCTAGAACATCAAGTGTTAGCTGGGAGGAGTCTTAGAACAGAATATTAGCTGGAAGGAGTCTTGGAATATAGAATGTTAGCTGGGAGGAAATTATTCTCCTAAACCCTCCTCACAATAATAGCAAGCTAGATCACCATTCCATAGATGCTACCTCCACTAAAAGAAGTAGGAAATGCTCTCAGTCAACATCATATGTTTCCCCAGGAAGAATTAGAGGAAATATCTGGAAAGGATAGCATGGGGCTGCCATCTGCTCAATTAGGATTATGAATCTAGAGCTGGAAAGGACCTCAGAGGACAACCACCCTCATTTTACAGTTGAGGCCAGAGGCTGAGTAACATGTTCAAGGTCACATAGGGAAATGTCATAGGCAGGTTTTGAACACAGTTATGCTAGCTCTAAAGCCTCTTTTCCTCCCACTATCCCATACTGCCTTCCAAGAAGGGGCTACCCACACAGGCAAGCTTTATCTAAGTGGTTTAAGATTTGTCTTTTCTGAAACTGCCTTTTTTCCTTTAATTCATATGTTTCCAATGACCCGGTACCTATACTTACCCTTTGATGTATGCAATAAGAAAAAAATTGGACTCTTTTTGAATCCCCCCGTTTCCCATAGAGAGGATAGATGTCCATGACCTTTAGTTCTCAGATCATCTATAGAAGCACCGATTTCTTTTGGCCGATTGTCCACTTGCATTTCAGGAGAATTAGCTGTGCCTGACTAAATGATTTCGAAGGTCTCTTAGAGTTATAACATTTTATGATTCTATTAATTATCCTTAGGGCATGATAATGCCTTGTACCACTCAGAGAATTTTAATATGAAAAACCCTCCCCATTCTCAAGACAAAGAATAGAATATTTGAGCAAGAAAAGAACTTAGAGATCATCTAATCCAAATCTCTCATTTCACAAAGGAAGACACTGAAGCCTGAAGTGAAATGTCTTGTTCTAAGTCATACAGATGCCTCATATCCTACCATTAATAATCCTTCACATTTACACAAAGCTTTATTGTCTAAAAAGACTATTTAGATTCCTTATATCAATTAATCCTCTTCTGCCTTATCTCAATTACTGCTAAATAACCACCCTCTGTGGTTGTCATGGCAGATGTGATTATCTCAGTCCTTAGATAATAACTGTTAGCATGGGCTTTTTACTCAAACTAACACTGAGATCCGCATTTTATAGATGAAGAATATGAGGCTTGAAGAGTTGAATGACTTTCCTAAAGTCACACTGCAAGTAGATAGCACAACTGAGACTAGAATTTGGATCTCCAGACTCCCAGGTTAGTTTTCTTTCTCTGCTAGGACATACTGACATCTACATGCCAATCTATATCTGTACTGCAGTAGCAGTCAATGGAGTAGATGTCTTTCAATTAAATATCAAACTCAAAGTAATTATGAAGAAGGATTAGTGCCTGCTAGTGAGCTTTTATTTCATGATTCTAAATTCATTGATATTCTACTGGCAATCTTAGAACATTGAATATTAGCTAGGAGGCTTAGGACATAGAATATTAGCTGCAAGGAGTCCTAGAACATAAAGTGTTAGCTGGGAGGAATCTTAGAACATAGAATGTTAAATGGGAGGAATCTAAAAAACAGAATATTAGCTGGGAGGAGTCTTAGAACATAAAATGTTAGCTGGGAGGAGTCTTAGAACATAGAATATTAGCTGGGAGGAGTCTTAGAACATAGAATGTGAGCTGGGAGGAGTCTTAGAACATAGAATGTTAGCTGGGAGGAATCTAAAATAGAATATTAGCTGGGAGGAGTCTTAGAACATAGAATGTTAGCTGCGAGGAATCTAAAATAGAATATTAGCTGGGAGGAGTCTTAGAACATAGAATATTAGCTGGGAGGAGTCTTAGAACATAGAATGTTAGCTGGGAGGAGTCTTAGAACATAGAATATTAGCTGGGAGGAGTCTTAGAACATAGAATATTAGCTGGGAGGAGTCTTAGAACATAAAACATTAGCTGGAAGGAATCTTAGAACATAGAATGTTAGCTGGGAGGAATCTAAAATAGAATATTAGCTGAAAGGAGTCTTAGAACATAGAATATTAGCTGGGAGGAGTCTTAGAACATAGAATGTGAGCTGGGAGGAGTCTTAGAACATAGAATGTTAGCTGGGAGGAATCTAAAATAGAATATTAGCTGGGAGGAGTCTTAGAACATAGAATGTTAGCTGCGAGGAATCTAAAATAGAATATTAGCTGGGAGGAGTCTTAGAACATAGAATATTAGCTGGGAGGAGTCTTAGAACATAGAATATTAGCTGGGAGGAGTCTTAGAACATAGAATATTAGCTGGGAGGAGTCTTAGAACATAGAATATTAGCTGGGAGGAGTCTTAGAACATAAAACATTAGCTGGAAGGAATCTTAGAACATAGAATGTTAGCTGGGAGGAATCTAAAATAGAATATTAGCTGAAAGGAGTCTTAGAACATAGAATATTAGCTGGGAAGAGTCTTAGAATATAAAACATTAGCTGGAAGGAGTCTTAGAACATAGAATGTTAGCTGGGAGGAGTCTTAGAACATAGAATGTTAGCTGGGAGGAGTCTTAGAACATAAAATAATAGCTGGTAGGAATCTTAGAACATAGAATATTATATGGGAGTAGTCTTAGAACATAGAATGTTAACTGGAAAGAATCTAAAATAGAATATTAGCTGGAAGGAATCTTAGAACATAGAATGTTAGCTGGGAGGAATCTAAAATAGAATATTAGCTGGAAGGAGTCTTAGAACATAGAATATTAGCTGGGAAGAGTCTTAGAATATAAAACATTAGCTGGAAGGAGTCTTAGAACATAGAATGTTAGCTGGGAGGAGTCTTAGAACATAGAATGTTAGCTGGGAGGAGTCTTAGAACATAAAATAATAGCTGGTAGGAATCTTAGAACATAGAATATTATATGGGAGTAGTCTTAGAACATAGAATGTTAGCTGCGAGGAATCTAAAATAGAATATTAGCTGGGAGGAGTCTTAGAACATAGAATATTAGCTGGGAGGAGTCTTAGAACATAGAATGTTAACTGGGAGGAGTCTTAGAACATAGAATGTGAGCTGGGAGGAGTCTTAGAACATAGAATGTTAACTGGAAGGAATCTAAAATAGAATATTAGCTGGGAGGAGTCTTGGAACATAGAATATTATATGGGAGGAGTCTTAGAACATAGAATGTTAGCTGGGCGGAGTCTTAGAACATAGAATGTTAGCTGGGAGGAATCTTAGAACATAAAATGTTAGCTGGAAGGAGTCTTGGAACATAGAATGTTAGCTGGGAAGAGTCTTAAAACAGAAAAGAAGTAGGAGACACCTTAGGCCACAGAAAGTTAACAAAGAGAAGAATGAAGAGAGTTAAGCAGGGGAACAGATCAGCTGGATAGATAGATAGGGCATTTAATTTATTAAACCTCAGTGAAGTGGCTGGAATGTTTCATTACTACTTATTTCTTTCTTAGTGACACAATTTTTTAAAATTGTGGAACAGTGGTTGTGAAGAAAGGGGACAAGGGAGTCCATGAGAGAGAAGACCAGTTTAGTAGCATCTTCCCAGGAAGCTTTTAAGTTTTGGTGGTAACATTCCAGTACTGAGCACAATTCCTGGCACAAAGTAGGCACTTAATATTAGTTAACTGACTGACTAGGAGGTGGTGGTGGTTGTCCTTCCTACTCAAAGAGGACCACAATGATATCTTTGGGCTTGTTCATAAATTGCACTGAAATGAGGCAGAGCTGCACAAAGTCATCAGCCTCACTCTCTCTTCTAGAGTCATCCAAGTCCAGTAGCAAGACAAATGTCAAAACAAGACTATTCATGAAGGCAAGGATGCAGAAGATGACCTTGGCTTCTTCAATGTCAGACCAAGCACTCCACAACACTTCCTTCAGCTCCCTTCACGGCTGTTGGAACAAATTGCTTTCATCTACCCCTGGTGCTGAGGGAAATCTTCACATGTCTGGGGTAGATACTCCCCTAAATCACTGAGAGCTCTGAGACCTGTCAGGTACCTCGATCTGTTGAGTCCACATGTGGTCCTAGTCACTGAGTGGCTGCTTTCCATGCTACAGTTTCTTGGAGCCACAGGTGAGAGTAGGGTGACAGGTAGACATCAAAGAAGGAAGGCAGCCTTGGAGGAAAAAAAAGGTCTCATCAAGCCCTCATATTAGAGGTGCTAGTTTTTCCTGAAAACCCCATACACCCTGACTGACCAGGACCTGATCTACTATTTGGGGAATTCTTGCCTTGGCCCACAAATGTACATTCCTAATGTTACAGGCATAGTTAACTCGACATTCTGGAAAGAGCATTCACTGTGAATCCTGGACCTTCCTCCACTCTTTATTCATTGTGTGACCTTGGATAAAGCATCTCACTGCTCTGTACATTAGTGTGTTCTTATCTAAAACGGGATTGATTATATGTGCCCCATCCTCTTTAACTGCATTGATGTGAATATTGTATGAAGTACAGAAATGTGCTCATTAAACTACTATTATATCCCCCTCTGGAGTCATTGGCCCAAGTTGGGTCCCCAGAGCTGTGTCTGCTACTTCGTTCAGGGTTTTAGGGGTTACCCTGTGGGATGCAGTCTTTCTAACACTAACTCAATGGTCCCCATGAGACTACTTTCCCTTTAAAAATGATCCCACAGATTCGGTTCTTTAGCAAAGGCATTTACTCAAATAATATGACAAGGACAGTAGTTAGAAAGCACTTCACCCACTACCGAGGATGTGTTCTCCCGCAAAGACAGACAGAATCTGGGTGTGTATACTAGATTGGGGTTGGTGGAATGGGCACAAACTTGAAGCATAATTATGATGTTTATATAACATAGGCAGCCAAGTTAACTCAGAGCTCCAGAACTTCAGAAACTAGGGAGAGTCCTCTTTCTGTTTCATTAAAGGGTGTGATATGAGCTGGGCTGGATCCTCCATGGATATGCTGTATCCCAGCTGGAAGGACCAATCTGCCGCTGGGATGAGTCAAATAGGTCACTCCTTGCCAGGCTTGACTAATACTGGCCTGGGCCAGAGAAGCTGCTCTGCTGCTGCGTATTATCTCCCAATACTTGAACAAGAAAAAAAATAAATAAATAAAACCTGGTGTGCCATCTTGGGCAAATCCTTTGTTTTCCTCTCATGCAAAATGAGTTAAACAATCTCTAAGATGACAGCTAACTATCATTTATTTTCAAGGCTGACTGTTGACCTTTGATTTCTTGGCTCTCATGGAATAGTATTCCAATTTAGGGAGGATTCAGAAAGTAGTCAGTGTTGACAAGATAGAGAATCAATATTGGAGATAAAGGTGCAAAGTTGACTTCTCTATTCCAAATCATGTTTTTTTATGTACAGATGTAGAGTTGAAAGGAAGCTCAGAGGCCCATCTAGTTCAACTCCCTCTTTTTTCAGATAAGGAAAGGGAGGTTCTGTTTTAAGCCAAAGATCAGAAGTAGGATTTGAACCCAGGAACTCCAAGACCAAAGTCAGTGTACTTTCCATTGTAACTAGATAAAACAGGATGAATAGACCTGATTCTATTAGGAGCAGGATTTGGAATAGAGATTTGGAAGAGTAAACTTAATACTTTATATAAAAACAATGTGTTGTAAGAGTTCAAAGAAGTATATATACTGTGGCTAGAAAAGGCTTCTTGGAAGACATGAGATTTGAATAGGATCTTGAGAGATTCATGGATGACAGCTTACATTTATAAATCATTTGAGGGTCTACAAAATGCTTTCTTCACAAGTTTCCCCTTTTGATTAGAATCAGATCTACTCAGCCACTTCTCTGGGTAGAGGAAGAACATCAACTCTGAAACCAAAGAAAGTAGGTTTAAATCCCTTCTCTGACACACACCATTGGTGTGACTTTGGGCAAGTCACTTAACTGCTATGGGCTTCACTTTTCTCATCTTGAAAAGAAAGGAGTTGGATGACCTAGACTCTGAGATTCCTTCCCACCCTATGTTTGTGTATGAAAAAAAATTATTTGGAATAGAAAAGTTGTCTTTGTGCCTTTATCTCCAATACTGCTCTCTAAAAGTCCTTCTTAGCTTAAGATCTGTGTGATTCTATGGTGCTCAGGACAACCCAGTGGTCAGGGACAACCAATTTGAGATGATTGTAATAGGGGCCAGGACAAGTGCAGGGAGGAGAATGTCTATTCCAGATTAAACCATATAAATTATGGTATTTCCTAGGCCCACAGAAATATCTAATCCTGCTTATTCCAAATAATAGAAAGACCTCTGTTAATTATTCTCAATTTGCTTTGGATATGTCACTTGTTGGTAATGGTTGTTTGCATGTCATGTCATTCATTTGACTGTGAGTCCTTTGAAAGCTGGAACTGTCTTTTACCAATCTTTGTATCCCCAGAATTTAGCACCATACCTAGCACACAGTAGATGCTTAATAAATATTTATTAACTTGTAGTAAAATATTTAGTCACCATAGAATGTCCTCATACTTCCCTCTTTCTTATCGGTCCCAACCACCTGCTAAAAATTATATCCTTGCCTTTCTTCTTTTATCTAACCTCCCTTCCCATCATATTCATAGGAACTCCACAGCCTTGGCGGCTCTCCAGGCTATGACCTAGCCTGGGGCAGCTGTAATAGGAAAACTGGGAAGGAGAGACCAAGCACCACTTAAACAGCCCTATGTAGACCATAAGGCACTGAGTCAGTGACCAACTGAAAAGTTAGACATCCATCTACTCCCACTTCAAAAAAATATATTTGCTTAGTGAGTTCTAAGAACCCTAAAACTCCCTGAGAAGCTTCCTTAATCCACAAGACCCACTTCGCCCAACCCATGTAAACTGGCAAAGAATGCCTCCTTTTGAAACACAATTACAGCTCACATGCAAATAGCATCTGAGAGTTTATCAAGCCCTTTCCTGCCCACACTCTGAGGAGGGAACAGGGCACATACCATTGGTTCCATTTTACAAATAAGGAAATGGAGACAAATAGTCTTGAATGGAGACTTAAATGATTTGCTCATGCTCACACAGAAAGGAAATGGTGCCCTTAGAACTTGAATTCAGATCTTCTATGTGCTTTCCTCAGTCTAGTGATCTTTCCTCCATGCCTTGTCTTATCTCCTATAATAATAGCTATTTTAGAAAGCAATTCCACAAACAGTATTTCATTTGATTCTCACTATAACCCTCTGAGTTAAATACCAAAAGCATAATTATTTCCACTCTACAGTTAAGGGAACTGATGCCCAGCAAATGTAATTGATTTACAGGTTCAAAAGTTCATAAGATTTAGAGCTGGTTAGGACTTTGGAAATCATTGAGTCCAGTCTTATTATTATTATTATTATATTTTTATTATTTTTTAATTCTAGAACATATCCCAGAGAGACTTAGTGACTTATTTAAGGTCAGATAATTAGAAAGATGCGGATAGAGGTTGCTGTTCGGTTGTTTTTCAATCATGTCCAACCCTTCATGATTCCCTTTAGATTTTTCTTAGCGTGGTTTTCATTTCCTTTTGTAATTCATTTTATAGATGAGAAAACTAAGGCAAACAGGGTTAAGTGACTTTTCCAAGGTCACACAGCAAGTAAGTGTTTGAAGTCAGATTTAAATTCAGAAAGAGTCCTTTCTAATCACTGTGCCATCTTCCAGACAAAGGGCTTGAATCTCAGTCTTCTGTCTCTTAGTCCAGTGTTCATTAGTGAGGATGAAGGTGATGGTGATGAAAATGATAATAACTAGTAGTAATATAGATCTTTTAAGATTTGCAAAGTGCTTTACATATTAACTTATTTGATCCTCATAACAATCTAGTAAGTGATTTTATAATCCTCATTTTAAAGATGAGGAAATTGAGGCAGAAAGAGGTCACACAGTTAGTGAGTATTCAAATTACCCATTCAGCCTGTTGGGAATGAAAGTAAATTGTCCACAAGACTCTTGTCTAGATTCATGAAAAAAAAAAGCAATGGAGAAAAAAGAAGCTTTGCTTTCTCTCTTAATAGAAATTTATACCTGAGAAATATACTACCCAAGCAGCCCTGGCAGTGCAGTGGAGTCCATGTTCTATTTATCTCACCTGAAGGGGGAAAAAAAGTGCGAGAATATACTCTGAATCATTCTTTTGAAGATTTGACCTGATAGCCATAACACTGAATCTGAGAATGACTTTAATCAGAGACAAGAGTCATGCTCCCCAAAAGAAGCAGTGTAAGTATTCAGAGAAAAGGGCTAGGGGCATGATCTGCTCATGGGGACACAGAAACTAAGGAAGAGGAAAGCTTAATGAGCATCAAGTAGCCAGTTGATTTGAATGTACAACCAGTTCTGTGGCAATGAGTCATAATACTTAGCAATTTAACTTGAAACAGCATGACTCTGACTATAACAATCAATAAACATTTATTAAGTGCCTACTATGTGCAGGCACCAAATGAAGGAATCACATTACCTTAGATGATGGACATGAGATGACAAAAGATTGGAGGTAAAGGACAGAGGGAAGCAGAAGATGCATTTTTTCAAGTCATTTGGTGAACAGTGAAGGCATAAAAATGGAGAAAACAAGGTAAATCCAATGTAGGAAAGGAACTAGGATAAGGAAGAAGAATGAAGAGGTGAGGTGGCTCAGTTTGGGATGAGAAAGTGCCATTCAAGAAAATTCTCATGGCAGAAGAGATACATGTTTGCAGAGAGACACAGGGACCTTATAATAATTTTTTTAATGGAGGAGGAAAGGAGAGGATTTGTACTTTAGAAGTATATTTTATTGGAGAAAGAGTTATACATTCTTGGACTACATTAAGTAAAGAAGGTAGGAAAATGGAAAGAAGGAAAGTAGGAAGAAAGAAAAATAGGAAGGAAGGAAGAAAGGAAGGAAAAAATTAACAATTTAAGTAAATTCAAAGAATTTAGGACTGGATAAACAAGAGGAATCAGGAAAAGTGAAATAGATGAGAGTCAAAATAGAAAATTTAAATAGTTAACAGGGACAAAGTATTAACTGACAACAGGAGAGGATAGGAATCAGTACAAAAGAGATAAATGGAGAGAAACACAAGCCTGGCACACAAATTTAAGTGGGAATGGATTAAACAATCCAATAAAATAAGAGTGATAGGAAAGATGAAACAAACTCAACTACCTGTTGCATACAAGAAGCACATTTTAAAAATCATACAATGATTTTTAAAAAAATATATTGACTGTATTAGGGCTTGGAGCATTCCATTAAAGGCAAGCTTTAGGTAAAATTACTGACTGTCCAGTAAATGAATTTAAACTTTGAAGGGTGGAGGAAGGGAATGGAAGGGATTTGGATCTCAGACTCACCACTCCAAAAAACCTCAGAGAAGAATAGCCAATATTCTCAACTAAGTTTCTTTATTCTCTTTCCATCACTCCATTTCTTCTTCCTTTTGGTAGTAAAATAAAATTCCAATTCAATTGACTTGATTTTAAGTCATATAATCCTATTCAGCTTGGACTACAATTTCATTCAATAACCTCTTTCTTCCTGGGCATCAAGCCAGGAAGGTACAGGGTGAGGGATTGATGTTAGCTATTAATACAAGCATACTTAAAATAAAAACGTGACTACTTCTGCATACTCCCAATAAGCAATCTTTGGTGGACCTCATAATTCACTGTTGAAGTTGAGAGTATGGGACTGATTGGATTAGCAACATCAAGAGGACTGGCCTCAGGCAAAATTATAAGTGATTAAAATTGGTCTTGGATATTCTGTTCCACCTCGTTTCTATATCTCTTTTTAGTTTTGCCTTGACTATTTCCCTAAATTCTCAGTCAACTCTGTCAGTCCCAAGCTCTCAGAATTGCAAAATATCAGTTAAGAAAGGATTTTGTAGAGGAGCTAGTCCATATCTCCAAATCTAGCTCTTAAATCCCTTCCTCGATTTACAAGAGAAGAAACAAACTTTGGAAGGATGGGATCATCTAAGGCCATGTTGGCGAACCTATTGCATGTGTGCTGGAAGAGGCTGCTCCCTTCCCCCTCTCCATGTGCTCAAGGACATTTCTCCCATCACCCATCCTTCTACCCAGCAGCCCAATGGGAGTGCTTCCCCCCTTCCCTGTCTGGGGTAAGGGGGCAGCTCACATGTGGTGTGAGGGTGCAGTTTAGACACTTGGTTCACTAAGGCATCTTAGCTTTTATCTAAATTGGTGTCTGTCACATATGCTTTGGAGCTGGGGAAAAATAAAGATAATTAATTGGCTGTGGTTCTATAGACCAAAATTAAATAACCCAACAGTAAATTCCTAATTGTACATTATTCCTTGGTCTGACAGTAAAGACTTCTTAGCCATCATGAAATGAAAACAGTTAACATAGTCTCAACTTTCTCCTTCTATATAGACCCTTAGAAACAACTGAGTTCAACTCCTTCATTTTTTATTCTTCCTGTGAGTCCCAAAGAGGGAAAGTGAGTAACTCAAGTTACTCAGTGGACAGTTGTGTTTAAGTGACTTGCTGAGGTTCACACACAACTAGGAAGTTTCTGAACTCACTTTTGAACCCAGGACCTCCTGACCTGGCTCTCTATCCACTGAGCTACCTAACTGCCCTGAAGAGATCATATATTATAATCCTTTCCTTTTCCAAAGAAGGAATTTGAAGATCAGAAAAAGGACTCACTTGTCTGCCCTTGGAACAATGCAAAGAGTTAGATTTTTTATTTAAGAATTGCATGTGTCTTTGCTTTGGCAAGTTAATTCCCAGATATTTAGAGTATTCAGGTATTATATAAAATGAGATTTCTCTTATCTTTCCTCTTGAGTTTTGTTGGGAAAACAAAGGCTAATGATCTTTATGTATTTATTTTCTATCATGCTAGAATATTAAAGCTATTAATGGTTACAATTAGGTTTTTTTTTTATTGAATCTCTAGGCTCTTGTAAGTAAACTATTATGTCGTCTGAAAATAAAGATAATTTTGCCTCTTCTTTAGCTAATTCCTCTAATTAATTTTTTCTCACTAGTATAGCTAGAATTTTTAATATTAAATAATTGTGAAGACGGCATACATCTTTACTTTGAATCTAAACTTATCTGGAGAACTTCCAGCATTTCTCAGTAGCAAATTATACTAGGTTTTGCTTTAAAATAAATATTTTCAGAAGTGTTTATTAAAGATAATATTGAAGTTGTATACAACCAACTAAATACACTTAGAACCTATTAAAATTTATTCGTTTCAACAGATGAAGTAGAGAGATCTTTTACATTATTCCCTCAAATCAGATTTTAAATTTCCGAACTTTGAACTTATTTGCTGTTGTTTTTGCTATTTTGATCATTGTATTTCAAAATAATTAGTTTCCTCTGTAATTCTATGTACTTTATTCTATTCATTTAAAACATTATTCTGAGAAGGGACAGATAGGCCCATTAAACTATGGGTGGAGCCCAGGAGGCAAAAAAAAGGTTAAAAACTCCTATTCTAAGTCCTCATCAAAATTTTAAATAGATAGACTTGATCAAATTAAAGAAAGGGTCTTTTCATCTTTTGAAAGTATTTCCTATAAGGGCAGTTAGGTGGCTCACTGGATTGAGAGCCAGGCCCAGAGATGGAAGGTCCTGGGTTCAAATGTGACTCAGATATTTCCTAGCTATGTGACCCTGGGTAAATCACTTAACCCCCATTGCCTAGCCCTTGCCACTTGTCTTCCTTGGAACTAACACAGAGTATTGATGTGTCTAAGATGGAAGAGAAGGGTTTTAAAAAAAAGTATTTCATATAAATGTGATGTACTTTAAGTGCTTTAAATGTGTATATTATATGTATATATATAATATATAAGCATGTGATTTAAGTTTATTTTATGATTAATGAATCATTTTTGAATCTATGAAGTTCTACTCTGGTGTCTCAACATAGTGTAAAGGTAACCATGAGTCCCACAAGGCCATGCCAAAAGATTTTGGAAAGGCTTAGTGAAGGGATCCAATGCAACAGCAAATTATACTTCTCTAACACTGAGGCTCAGTAAGGACACATAGACAAGTTGTCTGACCAGCAGAGCCACTTGGTGATGATGATTTTTGACCAGGATAACCAATGTAACAAAGTAAAATACCATAATACCCAGCCTATTTCTGCTTCTGATGGTGTTAGTGATAAAGAGAATAGTGGGGGAAGGGGCAGAAGATTCTAAGAACTACATAGACTTTAGACTATTTAGAAATATTCATTTAATTACTGATAATATAAATGTGAATTCAGCACCCAAAGAGTTGACATATTAGTGCAGGAAATAGATCATATGAATTATGACATTCTCAGTATAAATTAAATAAATTCTCATTATAAATTAAAGCAGACTGTGAAGATTGGATTTAGCTCTCCCCTGATTTTAACAGTGAAGATACTTAGCTCTTCCTTGATTGTAATGATTAAATTTTAATCCCCTGATTGTAACAATGAAGGTACTTAGCTCTTCCTTTATTGGGAAGATTGAATCGTAATCCACAATCTATTTTTAGATTTTTATCCCCAAAAGGTGATAACTCAGTATTTTAAGTAAATCTACCTATTTTAACTACAAAAAGGTGTTGAGTAACTACAAAAGGTAAACTAACCAAAAAAGATGCTAAGTAACCCAAAAAGGTATTATCTAACCAAAGAAGGTGTGAACTAAAGAGTGGGCAGTCCTGGAGAAAAGTGTCTGCTGTGATTGGTAGTCATGAAATTTAGGGGAGGTGACACAAGAGAAAAAGATCTTTAAAAAGAGGATCAGAGGCCAGAAGAAGATATATTCCATTCGATTTGAGATCGAAGGAAGAGCTCTCTGACTTGGAGGAGAGCCTGGAAGACAGACACTTGAGGAGTGACCAGAAAACAGACACCCAGACTTCTTTACATTTAGATGGTCACTGCTGGTGAGTGAAAGGCTGACTTAAGAACCCTGCCTTTCTTAGAGGTGTAAAAACCTCCAAGAAAGGTCCATCGTCTTGAGACTCTTTTCCCTGATTAGGGCCTTAGTATTTCTTCCTGGCTCAGAGGAAGCCAGAGTTTTCTCCTTTTCTCATTCCTTAATATTTCCCCTCTATTGTAAATAAACTACCATAAATTCCATTTACTTTAGTAATTCATTTTGGGATTTGGAAATTAAATGCCTGGTGACCACCTATCTAAATATTCAGAGTCCAACCACAAATTAAATTTAATAAGATAAAGATAATTTGCCCTTAAGGGGAAGGAAGGATCACAGGTTGTCCTTGGAGAGACACAAACAAAGGAGATGATAGGGTTGGATTAATTACGAATCCAAAGGCAACAAGAAACATCATTTCATGGAACACGTGGGCATCTTGTCTTACAGTGCACATAAGAAGCACACAAATGAAAATGGAGTGGCATATTGTGAAAATGAACAGGTTAAAGTAACATTGCCAACAAAGAATGGTATAGTAATGTGTTAGGGTCAAGCACATCATCAGAGAGATGCAAGCTCAGAAAAGCAGGTAGTTCAATCACATATCAAGAGCAAAGGTCTTGAGACAGAGGGTCCTAGGTTCAAATATGATGTCAGACACTTCCTAGCTGGGTGATCTTGGGAAAGACACTTAACCCCAACTGCCTAGCCTGTACCACTCTTCTGACTTGGAACCAATACTTCTATAGGTGTATAAATGGAGATTGTATAAATGGAGATTTTGAGCCTTTGGACTTCATCCCCTCAGAAGTCCCTTAGTATTTCCCCAAATTCCATTTTCCTGCATTCTTGCCTTTTTGCGTGATTATATTTAAGTGACTGTAACTTCTTCCCTTGGCTCTTTTTTTGATCTGTGACCCAGCTGAACTCAGGCAATTCTTTTGCTCTAGTTATTATCAATGAAACTTTTTCCATTTTCCTGCATTCTTGCCTTTTTGCGTGATTATATTTAAGTGACTGTAACTTCTTCCCTTGGCTCTTTTTTTGATCTGTGACCCAGCTGAACTCAGGCAATTCTTTTGCTCTAGTTATTATCAATGAAACTTTTAAAATATAATACTTAGTTATTGAATATTAATTTTAAAACTCACAAAGGTATGGGTTAAAAAAAAAAGCAAAGGATAACAAGTTAGATAGAGTGAATACTCTATTGTATCCACACAATGTCAAGGGGTCTAAAGAATGGTTCCCAGGAAAGCAAAGATATCCTATACAATACTTACAGGAGAACAGAGAATCAAGAATGGAAGCCATGAGTAGATCAATGAAAATAGTACCCATAGTAATGCTTGAAGGCTGATGATGAAACCTACTTTCAAACTCCTTTAAAAAAAAAAAACACTTACCTTATATCTTATAGTCATCGTTGTGTATTTGTTCCAAGGGCTAGGCAAATGGGGACTAAGGAATTTGGCTAGGGTCACACAGCTAAGAAGAGTCTGATGTCAAGTTTGAACCTAGGATCTTCCATCTCCAGACCAGACTCTCAATCCACTAAGCTACCTAACTTCCCCCACTTCCAAATTCTTGGCTAATAGGTGATAGACTAGAGGTGCAGAATGTCAAGACACAATGTGTTGATTTTTTTTTTCTTTTGGCTATGTTTTATTTATTATAAGAAAGGAATTTTATTTGGGCATGAGGATTTTATTCAGGGAGACAAGTAGAGGGAAATTGTGGTAAGTAGTTAGAAAATACATGAGGAAGAAGAGGAGAAGGAGGAGAAGAAAAAAGAAGGAGGAGGAGGAATAGGAAGAGGAGGAGGAGGAAGGAGGAGGAGGAAGAGAAGAGGAAGGAGGAGGAGGAAGAGAAGAGGAAGGAGGAGGAGGAAGAGAAGAGGAAGGAGGAGGAGGAGGTGGTAAAGGAAGAAGAAGAAGAAGAAGAAGAAGAAGAAGGAGGAGGAGGAGGAGGAGGAGGAGGAGGAGGAGGAGGAGTAGGAGGAGGAGGAGGAGGAGGAGAAGGAGGAGGAGAAGGAGAAGAAGAAGAAGGAGAAGGAGAAGGAGAAGGAGAAAAGAAAGAGAGAGAAAAGAAGAAAGGAAGACCCAAAATAAAAAATCTTCAATACAGAAGGAAAAAAACAAATTTATTTCCCCAAATGTTCCCAACAGAGCCTTCCCAACCCCCCCCCCCAAAGTCCTAGCCATAACAAACCAAAAATCTACAAATAATTACTGACTTCTTTCAGGGCATTAAATTTGAAGACTGACATCTTACATTATTTATAGGAAGTGTTGAGGTTTCCATTTATAAAGGGAGGAGGGGGAGGATAAAGAACACTTTCTATTTTCCTAACCAAAGGGAGGAAGTGTAACTTCAATACTATCTCTTTAAAATAGATAATAGAATATTATAGTCAGAAGGAACCTTGGAACACTGACTATCAGAGCTGAAAAAGACTTTCAAAATAGCCTAGCTCACATTGGTATGTCATTTTGCAGTTTACGAAATAGTTTCCTCACAACAGCTCTCTGAGGTTGATATTATAAATACTATTAGCCCTAGTATTTTACAGATGAGAAAAATGGAAGTCCAGAGAAGTTAAATGATTTTCTGAAATCACACAATTGGTCAGTAACAGGGCCAAAATTTTGCCTCAGGTCTTTTGACTTCAAATCTAGTGTTCTTTTCATTATGCCATTGTAAAAATGGAGATTTCAACCCTAGACTTCAATCCCCAGAAGTCCTTGGCACTTCCCAAAATGCCCTATAATCTCACCTAAGTCCTCACCTGAGTGCGAGAATAAAATTTGTATTTAAACTGACTGTACAGCCTACTTGATCTCCCTTCTTCTGCTTCTAAGCACACGCAGGCAAGATGTAAGTGGCTGTGAATGGGCTATATGCCCTAGGCACGTGCTTTCTTATTTTGTATTTTCTTTATCTTTGATTTCTAATAATCTTTAATAAACCTCTAAAAATATAATACTTTTAGTAGAGAAATTAATTCAACTGTTACACCATGCTAGGAGTAGGCTAGTGATTAGCTGAGTGGTGCATTGGATAGTGTCATATATGGAATCAAGAAGACCTGAATTCAAATCTAGACTCAGATATTTATTAGGTGTATGACCTTGGACAAGTCAATCAATCCTGTTTGCCTCAGTTTTATCATCTGTAAAGTGAGCTAGACAAGGAAATGGCAAACCACTTCAGTATTTTTGCCAAGAAAAGCCCAAATGTGGTCATGAAGAATCAGAACAACAGATCCACATTTTCAGATCTGGAATTCTTTCACTTGGTGCCTGAAAAATATTTGTTGAAGGCATCATTTTCCATTGGATTTTTCTTTATTCTGAAATTAAACACAAATAAAATTAGTATTTTTGTAAAAACAGCAGAACAAAAAAGAGAATTCCACAGGAAATGTATTCTTAATTATGTACACTTTGCTATTTTTTAAGAAAACAAATTCAACATGGAATTTTCAAAAAACTATCCTGTTGGTTAGTCATTCTAACATTAACAAAATAATTTATTGACCCTCCTTTGGGTGAGGGGTCAACCTTATCACTCAACCCCTTCTTCCTCCCACCCCACTCCTACTAGGGGAAAAATAAAAAAGAGAGCTCCTTGTAACACATACAAAATCAAACAAAACAATTTGCTTGTATTTAAAAATTCATGTCTTATTCTGTATCTTGGAAGCCATCACTCCTCTGTCAGTGAATGGACAGCATGCTTCCTCATCAATTGTGGAATTTTGGTTAGTCATTGCATTGATCAGAATTGTTGATGGCATCCTAATAGCAACCCATTACTCTTTTCTGATGTGATTTGTTTCTCAAAGAATAGGAGGACAAGGTGTTTCCTACATATATCTCCTCTTTGCTATCACAAATGGGGTCAGAAAGGAACATGTTAAAGGACCTTTGGCATGAGATATTATGTTTCACAAAAGGGAAAAGCTGTAAGTTATGAGATCGTGTAAAAAGCACAGAACTAAGAGTTAGGACAGTGTGATGTTGGATGAGTCATCTAAGCTTAGTCCTAAAAGGAGTTTTTATTCAATGATCTTTAAGGTTGCTTCTAGCTTGGATACTCTTAAGATTCAATCATTCCACAAGGATGCTTTCTTTCCATGATCCATCAAAAAAAAAATCTAAGTTTATGTTTCTATGTTTTTCATGCTCTAGTAATAAATCCAACATCTTGAGTTCTGTCCCTGGATTGTTTGGTCTATATAATGAATAGATTTCTGTCTGCTTAGGAGATCATAGAAGAAATTAAATCCTAGTCAAGCTTGGAAGTCTCCTAATTTACCTCCCTTATATTACAAGTGAAAAAACTAAGACTAATAGAGAATAATTAATTACTTAAGGTCATAAAGCAAGTGAGTAGTAGTAGTCAAGCCTTTCAGGTTCTAAGCTTTTTATGCTGTACCACATTTGCTATTGCATGGTTTAAATAAAAACAAGCTTTTATCCAAATCTCATAATTATAGGCTCATTAAGACTATTAACACTTATGGGGGAGAGGGGCAGCTAGGTTGCATAGTGGTTTGAGGGCCAGGTCTAGAGAGCCCCTTGTTCCCTTATCCTACTTCTGATCACACCTGAACAAACCCAAACCCTGAATTTCTCCCCTTATTCTTTTCTTTCACTCATTCATATTCTACTGAACGGAGCTGGAGAAGGCAGCAAAACCACCTTGACTAGGTCTACTCCAAGTTTGTTACCTAATCTAAATGGGGTCCTCACTCCTTTTATATCTCCCTAATCTATTTGCTGTCTCACTCTATGCAGCAGCTTTTCCAAACCTTTTCAATCCTTACTGGCTCTACCTACTCCTATACTGTCATAGAAGAACCTTTTCCCCATACTTTACAGAAAAATTATGACCATTCACTTAGAGTTCCCATTTTGCCCCCTCTTCATCATCTCCCATCATTTAGATGTCTTCTTTCACTATCTCCTCCTTTATCCAATCTCACACAAAGAAGTGGTTCTTCTTGTCAATCCTTCTATGTGCACCTTTAGTCGTATTCCATCCTCTCTTCTTCAATAGATTGCCCCCTCTGTCATCCTCTCTCAATACTCTTTAATCTCTTACTGTCTATTGGATATTTCCTTTTTGCCTACAAACATATTCATGTCTCCCCAATCTTTCAAAAACTCTCACTTTGTTCAACCATCCTCACTCTCTCTCCTCTTTTTCATTTGTAAACTTTTTAAGAAAATCTTCAATGATAGACGCCTCTACTTCCTTGCATCTCACTGTCTTCTAAACTCTTTGCAGTCTGGTTTCTAATTTCTTCATTCAATTGAAACCACTCTCTTCAAAGTTATCAATGATCTCTTAATTGCCAAATTTAATGACATTTTCTTAATCCTCGTGCTTCTTGACTTTCCTTCAACCTTTCAAACTATTGCTCATCTTTTCCTTGATGCCCTCTCCTTTCTAACTTTTCATGATACTACTCTCCTCTGATTCTCCTGCTTATCTCAATTCTCTTTAGCCTTCTTTGCTAGATCTTCATTTAAATATTTCCCAGAAACTGTGGGTTAACTCCAAGGCTCTGTCCTAGGCCCTTTTCCCCATCTGTTCTATCTCATGTAGTGATTTCATCAGCTCCCAAGGATTCAATTATCTTGTCTATGCAGGTGACTGATGGATGCATTGTTTCAGCCCTAACCTCTTTAGTGACCTCCAGCCTCATATTACCAACTACTGATTGGGCATCTCCAACTGGAGGTCATGTAGACATCTTTAACTCAAAATATCCAAAAGTGAACTCATTATCTTTCCTCTTCTCTTACTAACTTCCCTATTATTATCTGAGTTATCCCTATCCTCCCAAACAGCCAAGATTACAACCTAAGTATAATTCTTGATTCTCTCTTCCACTTATCCCATATACTCAATCTGTTTCCAAGTCCTATCTTGTCTGTCTTTGCAATATGTCTGTTGACATTCTCTCCTTTCCTTTGATATGGCCACCATCTTGGTGTAGACCCTCTTAACCTCATGCCTAGTCTATTTTGCAGTATCTTTCTGGTTGGTCTCCCTGACTCAAGTTTCTCCCCATTCAAATCCATTTAAGTTGTCCATTCCTGTCCCCATCATCTTCCACAGAGATTTTCCCCAAAGTGCATATTTAATGAGATTATTTTTTGAGTCAATAAACTCTAATTGTTCCCTATTGTGGGGAAGATTTATTAGCAGAAACATCAATAAGGGAAACAAAATCTCCAAGTCAAAAGGAAAAAGGTTTATTGAGAGAGAGGCCCAGTCTCACAATAAAGCCAGACCCTGATCAAGACCAGAGACACAGAGCCTGAGGAGGTGGCCTTTTCTTATGCACAGAAATCTGATGATCCAGGGTTAGATCAACACAACACAAATATGGGATACAATTAGAATCAGAACAGTATGAACATATACAGCCTCTGGATGGGCATGACCTAAGGGATAATACAGATGCTGAATAAGCTGGAAAGTATAGAATTATTCCTTGCAGGGGTACTCAGTATCTATTCTTAGGTCTGGCCTTTACAAGGCCTCTGCAATTCTGGGAAAATAAGGAGATAGGGTCTGATATACAAACAGTTCTTATGGATGTCAGAAGCAAGTCACCTAAGCTGATAGCAAATCTAAGTCAGTCTACCTTTAGGGATAAACATCACTTGTCTATCTATGTCATTGCACACACACCCCCCAATTAACCATCCATCCCAGCAGGGTGTGGTGGACTTGGTGGAAACATTTGGGTTACAGGCCTAAGGTCATACTGCCTGGCAGCAAGATGCAATACCACCCTAAGCTATGCTCTTAGCATTCTTCTAAATCACAGAAGGCTAAATATATTATTTGACTATTAATTCAAAACTAATGATTATATTATAAAAATAATCATAAAGGCTAATATTATTATAATCCTAAAAGGGGGGAGGGGTTTCACATTCACACTCATCTCCAGGATCAAATAGGAATTTCTATGTTTGGCTTTCAAATTCCTTCATAACCTGAGCCCTGCCTGCCTTTTTAGTCTTCTAGATGTAGGGTAAGATCCCGCAACCTACTCCATCTCCTCACCCCTTGTCTTTCCATTAGCTGTCTGGCATGCCTGGAATATCCTCCTTCCTTATCTCTGCCTCCTGGATTACTGCCTTTAGGATTCAATTTAAATCTTATCTTTATCAAGAGATATTTTTCAGTGGCTAGTGCCTTTGCTCTGATATTATCTCTAGTTGACTCTTTATATATGCTTTATGTACATAGTTTTTCACTAGAATGTTTGCTTCTTAAGGGCAGGGCTTCTTTATGCCTTTCTTTGATCCTCTAGTACACAACACTGTAGCTGGAACATAGTATTTTAAAAATGCTTTCTGATTTCAGTGACTTGCCCAAGGTCACACATTGATGAATGATAAATCATTGCCTCATTCTGGTCTTCCTGACTCCAAATTCAGAACTACATTCCATAATAATGACTCATATTCATAAAACTTTACAAAGCATTTCATCACAACAATCTCCAGATATAGGCAGTGTAGGCATTATCTTAATTAAGCATCTTAAGCATCTTAATTAAGATAACTAAGAGATATTGTTGGAAATTGGGTGAATATTTCCACCACAGAGTCCACTTGCCTAGGCATCCATTTAACAAAGCTTATATCTTCCCTCAGCCAAATCTAACAGAATGTTCTGTTATTTTATTTGGACATGTAACATCTCCAGACAACAGCACCAACATTTTTTTTTTTAATCTTGATAGCCAAAGATATCCTTTGATCCTTTAAACAAAGACTTCTTTTAACATGATATCATACCCTGGTCTTTAAGCTTGAGTATCCTTCAGTTTGGACGTCCTTTGAAATGATCTGTCCAATAGTAAGATTACCTATTTGTTCAAGGTTCTAGTAGAAAACTGAAGGGAGAAAGAGACAGAGACAGAGAGAGAGACAGAGAGAGAGAAAGGGAGAGAGGGAGAGAGGGAGAGAGGGAGGGAGGGAGGGAGGGAGGAAGGAAGGAAGGAAGGAAGGAAGGAAGGAAGGAAGGAAGGAAGGAAGGAAGAAAGGAAGGAAGGAAGGAAGGAAGGAAGAAAGGAAGGAAGGAAGGAAGGAAGGAAGGAAGGAAGGAAGGAAGGAAGGAAGGAAGGAAGGAAGGAAGGAAGGAGGAAGGAAGAAAAGGGGATAGGAGAGAAAAAATAAGGAGAGAGAGACTTGTGGGAGATATGTAACATGCCTTTTCAAACTGGAGTGATTAGAATGAGGGAAGATTTTCTGCTAAACTTAATTTTCTGGTTTGGTTTCAACCTGTTATTGAAAAGTTTGTTTTATTTTAAATGTGTGTTTGGATAAACCTCATTGTTCTGCCTCAGTAAGTAGTCTAGTGATTTCAAATGAATCCTTCACTGATGATTTAGGATCTTGAAACATTCCAGAGTCACTAGGAACTCTCCTTGTCCAGGAGAGAAAATGGAGTTATAAGACTTGTAAAAGGGTTGTCTGAGTACAAGACATCCAGAGGAAGAAGTTTCTTCATCTGAACAAATAAATGCCCTAAAACTTGTTTTGGTTATTTTTTTAATCTCTTGTTCCTAAAAATGAAAAGCTGTTCTCTCTATTTTTACTCTTATTTGGGGGCTGCATGGACTTAATTTTTAAATATTTTTAAAAATGTGTTCACTACATTAAAGTTCCTAGTGTCTTCCTCCCTCCCTCCCCTCATTGTACTAGATAAGGCATCATTTGACCCCTAAAAAATTTATATGTAAAACAGTGTCTTGCTTGTTTTTAATTTATCAATTCTTTCTTCTTCAAAACATATTTCTGTTACTGTATATAATATTCTCTTGGTTCTGCTCATTTTGCTCTTCATAATTTCACATACATTTTTCCATTTAAAAAAAATTAATCTGCTCATCATTTCTCATGGCACAGTAGTATTCCATCATAATCATATGCCACAGCTTGTTTAGCCATTCCCAATTGATGGCATCCCCTTAGTTTCCAGTTCTTTGCCACCCAACGAGAGTGCTATAAATCTTTTAGAACATAAAGGTTCTTTTCCTTTTGCCATGATCACCTTAGGAAACAGACCTAATAGGAGTATTACTGGGTCAAAAGGTACACATAGTTTTATAACTCTTTGGGTATAATTCCAGATTGCTTTCCAAAATGGTAGGATCAGTTCACAGTAATTGGAGAATTTGGTTTGTATGTATGGAGAAGAGGTGAAGTGAGGCAAGGGAAAGGGGCTGAGAGAAAGTGAGGTAGTCTATGAATCATTTCAACTGGATAAATAAGGTCAGAGGGTTAATCCAACAGCAGAGATAACCTAGATAACTGTTAGTCCCCCATCCCCCCAAATACACACACACACACACACACACACACACACACACACACACACACACACACAAACTATGAGTTGGGGCAGGGCAGAAACAAACCTCTTTTCAAGCATTATATATCTATGTAGGTCTAAGGGTAGCTATATATAATATACACATGTATAAAAGATATGATTATAAGACAAGTACATTAATTTTCTAACAAACATTGAAATTTGTAAATATAAATGAGCCTTGTTCCCACTACAGACCTCTTGAGAGGCTGGAATAACCAATCCTCAGAACATTTTGAGAAATACTCTTTGGGAACTACCATCAGAGCTTGCAGTACATTCTTTTGAATGTCCTCACTACTGACATAGTTTAAGTGAAATAAACAGTCAAGAGTCATTTAGATGACCTGGGAGTTACTGAAAGACAGTGGAGTAGGGAAAGTGTTGGATAGGAGTCAACCAATATGACTTTGAATCCAGGATATGAACCTCATAAACTCTATGACCTTGGACAAGTCACAACTCTCCAAGACTCAATTTTCTTATGTGTAAACAGAGATGGTAATAAGTTATTTACTTCGATGGGTTGTTGCAACAAGAATGCCTTCTAATAAGCCTTGAAAATTTATGTAAATATGAACCATAGTAATAGCATCAAACTCAAATAGAAAGGGGGCCATTAATTCATACATAAGGATCCCTATGGGATCGGTATTGACTTAGCTTTAAAATGTAATGTCATCTATGCTTTATTTCATTTTTACTCATTTTGTTAGATACTTTTTAATTTCATTTTAATCTAATTTAGAGACTTGGAAGTATTGCAGGTCATGGTGCACTAGCAGCATGTTTGAAATCTCTGAACTTATATCATTACATATTATGAAATGGAGTTGAATGGACAACTTATTAGGCTTATTCATCAGAATGTGCATATATAGAGAAATAGAAAGAAATCTGTGTATGTATTTGTGTGTATAGATATACACATATATATGTATGCATACATATATACCAATAGATGAAATAGGTAGGGAGAGAGAGAGGATGAATAGATAGATAGATAGATAGATAGATAGATAGATAGATAGATAGATAGATAGATATAGATGGATAGATAGATAGATAGATAAATAGGTGGATAGATAGAAGATAGATAGATGCATGGATGGATGGATGCATGGATAGGTGGATGGATGCATAGATAGGTAGGTAGATAGATAGATGCATAGATAGATAGATGCATGGATAGATAGATGGATGGATAGTGTGAATCTTGAAATTTCTCAGACTTGTGAATGTTAAAAGATTCTCAGACTCTACCTTAGAACATTTGGTTAAAACCATTCCCCATTTTAAACAATGAAGCTACTTAGATCTAAAATGTGAGAACTCTACTTAGATCAGAAATGGGAAGACCTCTACTCCACCCATACTTAAGACTGCTTTAGGGAAGAAAAGGAGAACAATGAAAAGTACTTAAACCCATACTTAAGCCATTCCTATTTTTAGAATTATTACAAAGGGGTGCTACGTACCTATAAAGGTCAGGCAACTTGTGAACTTAAAAGGAGCAAAGAGGAAAAAACTTACACAGAGATTCTAACCTACTCAGGTGTGGATTACTAAAAGGATTAATCTACTCAGGTGTGAATTCAGAATGGTCTGTCCTTTGAAAAACGTCTACTGTGATTGGTGGATGTAAGAATTTAGGGGAGGTGACAAAGGAGAAAATGCCCTATATAAGGAGATGAGAAATCTGAGTAGAGGACAGTCAGAAGAATCTCTCAAGGGAGGCTGACTCTGGCTGGAACTCCCTCTGGGGAGACTCTGTCCCTCTGAATCCTTGCTTGAACAGATCTTATGGTGAGTGATTAAGGACTGACTGATCTTTCTCTTAAGGCTTAGGCCTGGGTTGGCCAAGGCTGCCCTGGGCTGGCCTATCCTTTTCTCATTATTCCTTTTTTCTCTCTTTCTATCCTTTTCTTTCATTCCTCATTGTATAATTAATTAAATTCTCTATAAAACCCAGTTGACTTGGGTATATTCATAATTGGGAATATTTCCCTGGCGACCACCTTATATTTTATTTAAAACAAGACACTGTAGTGAAAACATATTTTCTGCGGTCACAATTTACTCACCCACTCTTATATCTACTATAATTTATATCTTCCACTATTTTAATCACTACAGTTTACAACCTCAACCATTTTAATTATTATAGTTTAAGGCTCCCACTCTTTTAAATGACACAATAGATAAAAGATAGATAGATGCCTGGATGGACGAATGCATAGATAAGTAGATAGATAGATAGACAGACAGATGTATAGATAATTATATGTAGAACATGTATTATTCATATAAATTATTTGTATATTCATGTGTTTGTCTAAATACACTGAACAAGGAGATTTTGATGGATATCTTAGAAATTTTGCCTATCCCTCTCCAAACAAGACCAATTTCTGATTCAAGTGGAGTAAGGGATTAGGACCACAAGACTGACCAATTTAAGGAATATTTTAACATATTAACTAGGCACTTCTAATGAAAATTGAGTTGTAAGTCATAATTGAATAGGAGAAAGATGGCAGGCTAGATTATCTTTTACAAACTGCAAAGTTTGCAAACCTCAAACCTCTCCCTGAAATAAAGTTCTATCTTTTTTAATATCCATAATCTTCTGATGCCTTTGTACATTTTGGACTCATGGAGCATTGGGGATGGCCCCCAAGGAATTCAAGTTGAAGATCAACTAGAAGGCAACCCAAAGGCATGAAGAAGCTTATAAGCAAGGATTTATGAAGGAGGAACAGTGTAAAGAATGCCATCAAAAGTACATATGAGTAAATAAGAAGATTGACTGGTCACTTGGGAAGAACCAAAGATAACTAATGGATAACTCAGATACTCCTTTATGTACTTTCACAATGTCAGGAGAACTAGATTCTTTATAGTTAACACATAGTATAACATGCACAAGTGTCACATTGGATGGGCAGACATGGGAAAATTAAATTGATAGATTAAGCATTAAGCAAATACTACATACTAGACATTGAAAATATAAATAAAAGCAAAAAATAAAAATTCCTTGCCTTGAAGAAGTTTATATTCTAATGGTATAGTTTTCCTTCCTTTTTGAAGGTTGATATTACAATGAGTGACTTGCATATGAATTATATTTTAGAGACAACATTGCACAAAATTGTCAGCCTCACTCTCTCTTCCAGAATCATACAGTGGGAAGACAAAAGTCAGGTGACTAGCCATGACCTGGGATGTAATGGATGATCTTAGTATCTTCCACGACTGACAAAACTCTAAGTGCTCCACAGCCTCTTTCAGCAGTTTTCATGGCCATTGGAACAAAATGTTCTTAGTCGTCCATTTCACTAGGAAAAAATCTTTGCCATTTTGGAGAGGACACCTTAAATTACTAACAGATTTAAAGACTGGAGCAGAGCAAAAGATAACATATAAAGGAACAGAAAAAGAAAAAGGAAGGCAAGGTACGTCCAGGCACAGGAATAAGGTGGAGAGCTATGAAGAGTGATAGTGGAGTCAGAATAGGTGTAAGACTAGAGGCTTGGGCACTTCCTCAAATGGAGATTCCTGGGAGGAATTCGCCAATTGGATGAAAGGGCTACAGAGTGGAAGAATTTTCCCAGGTGAGAAAACAGTTGAAGATGAGGTTGCAATCACAGACATGGAGACACTTTTCAGGGTGAGAAGGCAGCTGGGATTGAAGAAGAGAAGTTGGGAGTTTCAGTAGCAGAAGCAAGGAGAGAAATTGCAAGGTCTTCCTAAGTAGGAACTTATTTCAATTTCCTTGTATTTGTGTTCCCCAGTCCCTAAAAATACTGTCTGGCAGGCATATAGTCAATATTTGTTGATTAATTTATTGGCCAAATCTTTAGAGAGAAAACCCACGTTGCTGAGATCACTGATGGATCACACATCCATCTGAAGATTTGAGAATAACTTTGGGTTCAATTCTCTCATGTTTATCCCCTCACTCAATCCTCTGTCTGTCAGTAGTGGCCTCTTAAAGGTGCTGATCTTTAAATTTCAGAAAACCAAGGTTCAGAGCGCTTATAATTCCTGAAGAGCTCCCAGTGCAATTTCTTTTCATGAATCGAAGTACTAACTTGGTGACTTGGCTCAGATCCAGCACAGGTAATTGAATTCTGCCCACCCTGCCTTTACTCAGAAGTGACAGGTCCCTTTCCGTTCCTGCCCTAAACATGATTCTAAAACACAGCTGGGTGCTATCAGTGAGTGACAACCTGCTTCCCCTAGAAGGTTGACTGGCTCTCCTGGGTTTGCTTATTTTTCTGGTAAGATTTTTTTTTATACAATTTCAAGTTCTAAAGAAGGGAAGGTGGCAAGTAACCAGACTTAGACCCAGTCAAACTAAAGGAAGCAAAGCATTATCAGATCAATAAATTTGGGAACTGGAAGAAAGCTTAAAGATCATCCAGTCCAGTTCTACTTTACACCAATGGGAAACTGAGACTCAGGGAGGGAAGTAACTTGCCATCACAAAGCTCCTTATGAGCACATGGCAGAATCTGGAGTAGAACTCAACTCTACACTTTGTATAAGGTTCATCCCTGTGTGTGCCACAGTGGTCAAGGGCTGGTAGTGACCACAGAAAGAGAAACAATTTGCTCCCTGGGGTCTTTGTCATAGGGCCATTTAGAGAGAAGAGCAAAGAACACTACAAGTGTGGATGAGCCTGGGGATTCAGTTAGGTTCAGTTAATGCGACTCCTTCCATTCTGAGACTGTTTCCTTATAAAAGTAAAAGGATTTGATCTTATTTGCATCATATGGTTTTGGTTTGGTTAAATCCTTGAGAGAAATTTTTTATGGAAGAGGTCAAAAAGTTTTCCTTTCCCCAAATGCCCCAATCATTTTGTTTTCAATGCTCAGTCTATACTTGAAAATCTACCAAAAATATCTATGGGGAAAAAAGTCCATAAAGGGATATTCCCTTCTTCAGGTTGGTATCACAGGCACATGTAGGAATTTTGTAAAAATAGATGTCTGAGTCAATTCCTAGAAGCAAAAACTGTTAGTTTGGAATGGTGTGTGGAGAAGTAGCCCAAAGTTTCAGGGCCAGTAAATAATTTTTAAAAATAAACCAAAAAAATATTGTGTGCAAGGTACTTAACTTCCTGAAATGGAAAGGTTAGATAAGACCTGATCTCAGTTCTCATGGAGTTTACAGTGTAATGGAGAGGCACCCAAGTAAGCAAATAACTATAATATTAAAAAAAAATACCCCAAAAATGCATTAGAAGGTTACAAATGAAGTTCTTTGTGAGAGAAGGATCATTTGTTACTTTACCAACTAGGGGAAATCAGAGAAGTCTTCATGGAAGCATTGATATTTCATTTGGACTTTAAAGTATGAGAAAGGAGAGGCATTTGGGGAACAAAGTAAGCAAAAGTAAGGAAATACATACAAGTGATGATGAACAATTTTTGCTAGAGCACAGAATGATGGAGTAGACTAGTAGGAAATCAGCCTGGAAAGACAATATAGAATAGCATCTGAGGGCTTCTGAAAGCTTGGCTAAGGAGTTTCACCTTTACTTGGTTAATAGGTGCCATTCAAGAGATTTCAGCAGGTGAGTGGCATGAACACATCTATGCTGAAAGAAGTGGTATGAAGGATGGATTGCAGGGAGAGAGGTTATAGGCAGAATGACCTATTTGGAGGCTACATCAATAATACAGAATGGTATTAATGAGGGCCTGCCAGAATGAGAGGAGTACATATAGGGAGGCAGGAATAGATAGGAGAAATATTGGGAGATACAATTTATGGGACTTGGTCATTGATTAGATAAAAGGAATGAAGGAAAGAAAAGTGTCAAAGAAAAAAGGATTTCAAGTCAATAAGGCTGGAGAAAAGGATGAGAGGAAAAGAGAGAAGAAGAGAGGAGAAAAGAGGAGAGGAAGAAGAGAAAATTGATTCATTTCAATAAACATTTATAAAGCATCTACTATGTGCCAATCACTGTAAAAAGTGATGGAGAAATAAATAGTGGCAAAAGAGAGCCTCTGCCTTCAAGGAGCTTACAATCCAATGGGAGAGCCAATATGTAAACAAATATATTTGAAGAGGTCAAAAAGTTTTCCTTTCCCCAAATGCCCCAATCATTTTGTTTTCAATGCTGTCTATACTTGAAAATCTACCAAAAATGGGGGGGGGGGGAGTTCATAAAGGGATTTTCCCTTCTTCAGGTTGGTATCACAGGCACATATAGGAATTTTGTAAAAATAGATGTCTGAGTCAATTCATAGAAGCCAAAACTGGTAGTTTGGAATGGTGTGTGGAGAAGCAAGCTATGGACAGTTTAAGTAGGAAATAATTAAAAGAGGGAAATTGCTAGAATTTAAAGGGGTTAGGGGAGGCTTCCTGAAGAAAGTGGGATTTTAGTTGGGACTTACAGGAATTCAGACAGGCCAGTAATAGGAGCAGAAGAGGGAAAATGTTCCATGCATGAGAAATAGCCAGAGAAAATGTCCAGAGCAGAGAAATAGAGTCTTGTTACTGGAAAAAGCCAGAAAACCAGTGTCACTGGATTAAAAGTACATCTCAGGGAGTAAGATATGAAAAACAATGGAAAGATAGGAGGGGGCTGGATTATTAAGAGTTTTGAGATAATTTCTTATTGAAGCCAGGGAATTTATTGAATGTTGAGTGGGGGTAGGGGACTGTGTATGATGGTTTGTGCTTTAGGAAAATCACTTTAGTGTCTGAATGGAGACTGGATTGGAGAGGGGGAGACTTTAGGCAGGCAGACTCATTCAGCAGGCTACACAGCAGTAACAGACATGAGTTGATAAAGGTCTGCACCTGAGTGGTGATGTTGAGGACAGAGCCCCCAGGGACACTTACAGTTAGAGGGAAAAAATGCTGGAAAAGGACACAGCAAAGGAGACAAAGAAAAAGTGGGAAGATAAGAACCAGGAAAGAGGAATGTCCTGAAAACCCAGAGAGATTGTGCTAAAAGGAATAATAAAGTAGAGGAATTCCATGGAGTCTGGAACAACCTCCAGGAAGTGATGCAGAGCAAAAGGAGCAGAACCAGGAAAACATTATACACAGAGACTGATACACAGTGGTACAATCGAATGTAATGGACTCCTCCATTGGTGTCAATGCAATGTCCCTGAATAATCTGCAGGGATCTAAAAAACACTATCCACAAGCAGAGAATAAACTGTGAGAGTAAAAACACCGATGAAAAGCAACTGCTTGACTACAGGGGTGGAGGGGATATGACTGAGGAGAGACTCTAAATGCACACTCTAATGCAAATACCAACAACAGGGAAATGGGTTTGAGTCAAGAACACATGTGATACCCAGTGGAATCCTGCTTTGGCTATGGGAGAGGTGGGGGGGAGAGGGAGGGAGGAAAAGAAAATGATTTTTGTTTCCAATGAATAATGTTTGGAAATGACCAAATAAAATAATGTTTAAAAAAAAAAAACTCAGAGAGAAGAGAGTATCAAGGAGGAGAGAGTGATCAACCATACCAAAGGCTACAAAGAAGCCAGGGAGAATAAGGATCGAGAAAATTGGTTTTTCCAATTAGGAGATCATCAGTAATCTTGATAAGAATGGTTTTGGTGAATTATAAATTTGGAAGCCAGATTGTGAGGAGCTAAAAGAGTGAGAGGAGAGAAAATGGAGACATCTATCATAAATGAACTTTTAGTGAAATTTGATTTAAAAATGTAGAAGAGATATAGGATGACTAGTGGGAGGGATGAAAAAACCAAATGAAGTGCAGGGAAGATGGCATGTGAAAGAAATAAGGGGTCAAAGGACTGGAATGGGAAAAAAAAAAAGAAGCTATCAAATTGGAAAATCATGAGGTCATTGGGATATTTTAAAGAGTAGCTTCAGTTGGCTACTGTAAATAAGAACAAAAATGCAGGTGGTTGGGTGGACTGTGAGGAAGTGAAAGCATTAGGGCATAAACAACTTTTAAGTTGAAGAAGAAGGAAAAGATGGGGTATGAGCTAGATAGAGTAGAAGGGCAACTTTTCTGCTTTTTTTTGTTTTATTTTTTAGAATGGAAGAGACTTGATCATGTTTATAGGTAGATGAGAAAGAGTCAGTGGAAAGAGGATGATTGAGAAAGAAATACAAAGTAAGTTCCTGGAAGAATTAAAATTCAACTCAAGAAACATTTATTGAGTGCCTGCTATGTACACCATATTGAGGTAGGAACTGGAGATTCAAGACAAAAAGAAATATTCTCCCTAGATAAGGCAACATTCTATTGAATAACATTGTTTTTCATGCTTTTCTTTCAAAGGTATATTCAGAGGACCAATGACATCACAGGGAAATGTCCTGACTTGCTCATAAATTGGATTTAAGTGAGGCAGAGTTGTGAAAAGTTGTTAGCCACATTGTCTCTTCCAGTCATCACAGTCCAGTGGCAGGACAAAAGTCAAGATGGCTGGTGATGGCCAAGATGCAGTGAATGACTTGGGCATCGTCCATATCTGGCCAATTTCTACATGCATCATAGCTTTTGGAACAAATTGTTCTCAGCAACCCATTGTGCCAAAGAAAGTCTTTACAGGTTTATGGTAGATATCTCCTAATTCACTGATGAGTTTGAAGCCTGTAGGTCACCCTCAATCTGGTTTAACCCATTTGCAGAGAAGTGTGAACTCTGTTTATAGTATAGCTTGTTGGGGCCACAGGTGAGAGTGGGTGAAAGGTGGACACCAAAAATGATGAGTAGCCCTAAAAAAGGGTTCAAAAGAAGAAACAAAGGACAAAGCCAAGAAGGCAAGGGCAACACTGAAGAAATAAAGGTAACATGGAAGAGAGCTAGGAAAGTATCAAAGAAGACAAGAACAGCAAATGATGATAAAAAACCATATTTAATACAATAATTATTATAAACCATATAAACTAATAATAAACCCATCCAGAGGTGCTAGTCCCCTCTGAACACCTTACGAACACCACTGCATAATGGCTATCCTTTATATAATACTTCATAGTTAACAAAGCATTTTATATATGGTATCTCATTTGATTCTCATAACAGTGCTATTATTATCCCCATTTTATACAAGAGGAAACAGAGACTGAAAGAGATTAAGTGAGTTCCCCAGAGTCATAAGCTTAGCAAGAGGTAAGATTTGATTTCCAGCCTCCCTGACTTTATCTCTACTTCACCATTCACTGTGTCACCTACCTGTCTTAAGAGAGAGGAGCAAGAAACCAGATAAATGGAATGGCCTTTAAAAAGGGCCAAGAATATCTGTTAGAATAAAAAAAATTTTTTTAATTATATTAAATTAAAAAGTTTTCACACAAACAAAATCAATGCAACCAAGGTTAAAAGGAAAGAAGAAAACTGGGGGAGGACTTTTTTTTTACAGCATTTCTCTGATAAAAACCTCATTTCTCAAAAATACACAAAGCTGAGTCAAATCTATAAGAATAAAAATCATTCCCCAATTGATAAATGATCAAAGGATATGAATAAACAATTTTCAGAATAAAAAATTCAATGCTAACTATAGTCCTATGAAAAAGTGCTCTAAATCACTATTAATTAGACATGAAAATTAAAAGAACTCTGAGGTGCCACCTCACAACTATCAGATTAGTTAATATGACAAAAAACAGAAAACTGACAATGCTAGAAGGGATGTGGATAAATTGGGACACTAAAGCCCTGCTGATGAGGTTGTGAATGGATATAACCATTCTGGAGAGCAATTTGGAACTATTTTCCAAAACTTATAAAATTGGGCATACCTTTTGACTCAGAAATAACATTACTAGATTTGTATCCCAAAGAAATATTTTAAAAATGTTTTAATTATTTATTTTTTTAAAAAACCCTTTTCTTATTTCTTAGAATCAATACTGTGTATTGGTTCCAATACAGAAGAGTGGTAAGGGCTATACAATGAGGGTTAAAGGACTTGCCCAGGGTCACACAGTTAGAAAGGGTCTGAAGGCAAACTGGAATCCAGGACCTCCTATCTCTAGGCCTGGCTCTCAATACTCTGAATCACCTAGCTGTCCCCTACAAAGGGATTTTTTTAAAAAAAGGAAAAGGACACATTTATACAAAAGTATTTATAACAGCTCTTTTTATGGTGATAAGAAACTGGAAATTGAGGGGATGCTCATCAATTGAGGAATGCCTGAACAAATTGTGGCATATGATTGTGATGGAGTAGGTTTGAGCTATAAGAAATGATAATCAGGTTAGTTTCTAAAAAAAACTGGAAAGACTTATATGAAATGACGCTAAGTGAATCAAGCAGAACCAGGAGAAAGTTGTACACATTAACAACAATATTGTATGATGATCAGCTGTGAATGGCTTAGCTATTCTTAGCAATACAATGATCTAAGACAATTCCAAAGGAATCATGAAAAATGTCATCCACGCTCCAGAGAAAGAATTGATGAAGTCTCAATGCAAACTGAAGCATACTTTTTTAAAGTTTCTTTTTCTTGTTAGATTTTTCTTTTTGGGGATCTGTTTTCTTTTACAAGACCAATATGGAAATATGTTTTGCATGACTGTATATGCATAATCTATGTCAAATTACTTGTCTTCTCAATGGAGTGAAGAGGGAAAGAGGAAGAGAATTATGAACTCAATTTTTTAAATGCTAAAAATATTTTACATATAATTGGGAAAAATAAAATATTTCAACAAGAAAGGATCATAGAATATTCCATCCGAAAGAGATTTCAGAGATCATCTAATTTTATATTTTTCTCATTTTGTAGATGAGAAAACTGAAATCTGAACTATTTAAATGACTTGCCTTAGACATGCCTAATAAATGTAAAAGTCAAGATTCTGGGTGAGTAGTTATAGAACAGGGTAGGTAAGGAGATTTCTTTTCATCATTTATGGATAAGCTTTCTCTCAACATCAGACCAATCAATAAATTTTAAAATTGGGTGATGTTGACTGACAGCTCAGCTACCCTAAGATAAGAATTTTAGATCTAAAGAATTCTTTCTTCCTCTCCTAGTAATGATTACTATCCAAGAAAAACGTCCCAAGCAGCAGGCAGTGGATGTAGAGAAGATGCAGATAGACTAGAATCACTGATGCAGCAGTAGACAAGTCAATTCCATTCAAGAGGCAGTTGGGGGTGGGGGCTCAAATCTGGCCTATGACACTTCTAACTATGAAACCTTGGTTGGTCACTTAACCCCCATTGCCTAGGCCTTGCCCTTCTCTCTTAGAGTTGTTACTAAGACAAAATAAAAGGCAACTGGAAGAGTAAATGAAATGTTGGAGTCTAACAAGATGAAAAATCAGGAGAACCTGAGTTTAAATCCCATCTCATATGCTAAGTAGCTGTGTGGCCCTAGGTAAATCACTTAATATTGCTCTGTGCTTCAGATTCCTCAGCTGTAAAATGAGAGATATGACTCCTGAGAGCTTCTTTCTAGCTCTAACCCAAACCTTTCACCTTATCCCTTCCTTCTCAGGATTCATGAGGTCAAATAACTTTATAATTTGCTTCAATCCCCTTACCCTACCCCAGTGATGGAGAACCTATGGCACAGGTGCCAAAGAGCATTCTCTGTGGGCACTTGAGCTCCCTCCCCTCCTTGCCCACAGTGCATTACTAGAAAGGTAGGGGGATTTGGGTGGGGCTGCTCCCCTCCCCCTCTCCACTGTGCCTGATGACATTTTTTCACATCCCAGCCCCTCTGCATAGCAGCCAATGGGAGAACACAGGGGTTAAGATGGGCAGCTCACAGGTATCAGAGCTGGAGGGAAGCAGAGTGCTCAGGCCACACCCCTCCACCTCTCTACACTCACTGAGGACATTCCTCACTCCCCCCCCTCTTCCTAGCAGTCCAATGGGAGTGCTTCCTCCCACCCCTGCCTGGGGTAAGGTTAAAAGGGAGGCACAGCATGTGGTCTGGGGTGGGTTGGCATGTCACTTGGTCTGGGGGGGTGGGGCGACCCAGCACTCCATCTCTAAAAGGTTCACCATCACTGCTCTATCTGAAAGCATGAGAGTATATCTTTTATCCATTGAAGCCAGATCTCCCTTCTGTCCCACCCCCAGTTTATTTTGTTCGAGTCTCTCCATCCCCTATCCTAACCTCTTGAAGCTTTTTGGTAAAATGTCATGTTACTTAAGCCTGGAAAAGAAAGAAAAAGGAAGGAAGGAAGGAAGGAAGGAAGGAAGGAAGGAAGGAAGGAAGGAAGGAAGGAAGGAAGGAAGGAAGGAAGGAAGGAAGGAAGGAAGGAAGGAAGGAAGGAAGGAAGGAAGGAAGGAAGGAAGGAAGGAAGGAAGGAAGGAAGGAAGGAAGGAAGGAAGGAAGGAAGGAAGGAAGGAAGGAAAAATTAAACAAAGTAGCTCAAAGACCTCAAATAGCTTACAGTCTTAGTAGACTGTGGCATCCTCTGTTGTTTTATGTTTGTTTTGTTTTGCTTTTAATTAGCTGAAGAGAACATCCAGTTGTCCCAAATGCCTCAGTGTAGCTATGATTTTGATTAGGTTAGTGTATGTTTTGTAGTCCATTCTTAAAAGTCTATCCAATATTGCATACTGTCAAATAGAGGTGATGTGTCAGTTGGTTTTGGCTCACGTTGTTTTCTGTTTCTTTTTAAAAATTTGTTACAAAGGAGTGCACCCTGAGTAGGGAAAGAGGATATTTATGTAAATGAATATTGTATAAAATTCTGACATCAATAAAAATAAATGTAAAAGAAAGTTGAATTGCTGGGGAAGCCATGAGAAGACACTAGGATGTATCTATGATTTCACTACCTTCCCTGGTACAATTTAAATCATGTGCATGCTTTCTTGTCCCTCCATGGTTCTTCTTTATGGGTCTTTCTCTAAATTCTCCACAGAGAATTCACCCAATGTGATGGTGACCTTACTATGGATCATTTACTGTTTGGGAGGATGTGAGTATAGCACTTTATCTAATATCCTTCATTATTATCATATGATTAATTCAGCTTTCCCTAATATCTTTTAACAAGCAAACTGTTATAGATAATATGATGGATATATAATTGTATGTTATACTTATAGTATATAATTGTACATATGTACTGGACTCATAATTTCTCAGTTATAATTTTCTTCAGTTCTCAGGTGAGAGGTAAATCCTGGGTGGTTGAGGAAATTCACTTCCTCAATTCAATTTCACACCTCTTCAATTTATTGTTTTAAGACTATAGCTCATTCAAATCTGGCCTCAGACACTTCCTAGTTATGTGACCCTGGGCAAGTTACTTGACCCCCATTGCCTAGCCTTTACTACTCTCATGCCTTGGAGCCAATACACAGTATTGACTCCAAGAAGGAAGGTGAGGGTTTAAAATTAAAAAAAAAAAAGACTATAGCTCAGAGTAGTTGTGTCAAAAGAAGCCACTAAACCCTAATAAGGATTGATCACATATTGACTTAGAAAACCACATACTAACATTACCTATGTTCCACTGTAGTTTTATTTATTTTGTTAAATATTTCCCAATTATATTTTAATCTGGTTCAAAATTGCACTTGGGCCAAGAATTTGACACCTCTGGCCTACAGAACAGAGCGGTTTTGTGACTTGCTCATATAGTCCATAGAGGTCAAGGGTGGTAGTAGAAAGCAGGCCTTCTTGGATTTGGGGGCCATTATCTACAAAAGCCTGTCATAAGGGAGACAGCAGGGACTAAATAAGAAACTGATTAAGCTTGAAATTTATGGTGAGGATCCAATTTATTCATAAGTTGCTATAATCATTTTGATGTCTCTGCAATTTCATTCCTGTGGGCACCTAGAACCCTTCACAATCCCAATGATCTTTTCATCCAGTATACTTTTTGTGCATGTTTGCCTAATTTTTTCACACAGGACTGGCTGAGTACACAAGGAAGTCTTTGGGTTGTTTTAGTATTTTAGGGAAGTAACTATAATGCAAAATCTCGTGTAAACACACTTGGAAGGGGTCACCTTAAACTACAATTAACTATTTATTAGCCTGGATACCAAGCAAGCATCTAAATGAATTATGGGAGTTGGCAGTGGGGTGAGTGAGCTAGACCTGGAGATGGGAAATCCTGGGTTCAAATTTGTGTTCACAGAGAGATGAAAATCAAAACAACTCTGAGGTACCACCTCACACCGAGCAGATTGGCTAACATGACACAAAGGAAAGTAATGAATGCTGGAGGGGATGTGGCAAAGTAGGGACACTAATTCACTGCTGGTGGAGTTGTGAATTGATCCAACCATTCTGGAGGGCAATTTGGAACTATGCCCAAAGGGTGATAAAAGACTGTCTGCCCTTTGATCCAGCCATAGCACTGCTGGGTTTGTACCTCAAAGAGATAAGGAAAAAGACTTGTACAAGACTATTCATAGCTGCGCTCTTTGTGGTGGCCAAAAATTGGAAAACGAGGGGATGCCCTTCAATTGGAGAATGGCTGAATTAATTGTGGTATATGTTGGTAGTAGTGTTAGTCTCTCGGTGACTGAGAATGACAATTGTCTTTGTGCATTATTATCTATTGATGTACCCTCATGTGGCTTTGGAGTCCAAAGGCTGAGGTGCAGAGTTTGTGGCACATAGGGCATGGAATGCCAGTTGTTACGGGAGGTGCAGCTGTGGCCTGGTGTCGGCGTTCACACGCATTGGCAAGATGTCGACGTCGCTCATCTTCAAAGGTGGTGGCGGCATGGTGAATGTGGGTTCGCCAGCTGCTTCTGACAGAGGCAGAGAGTTCTAGTTGCTTTGGTGTAATGCCAGCCCACCTCAAGTTGGACTTTAGCTGATCCTTGTATCTTTTCTTTGGTCGACCTTGTTTCCTGAGTCCAGCTGACAGTTCACCATAGAATACCTGTCTTGGTATTTGCTGTGGGTCCGTGCGGATGACATGTCCAGACCATTGTAGCTGGGGTTTGAGGACCATGACTTCAATGCTGGTGGAGTTGGTTCTGTCGAGGACTTCCTGATTGGTGATTCGGTCCTGCCATCAGATCCTCATGATTGACCGGAGGGAGCTTTGGTGAAATTGCTCCAGAGCAGAACCTGCCTGAATCACAATGTGGCTTCTGACCAGATCACAGCACCATCGACATGGTCTTCACGGTGAGGCAAATGCAGGAAAAATGCCTTGAGCAGAACCTGAGTCTCTACATTGTCTTCATAGACCTGACAAAGGCGATTGACACAGTGAACAGGGACGCATTGTGGGTGATCCTTAGCAAGCTCGGTTGCCCAGCAAAATTCGTCAAACTGATCCAGCTCTTTCATGTCAACATGACAGGGGAAGTCCTATCTGGTGGAGAGACTTCCAATCGGTTCAACATCTCCAATGGCGTGAAACAAGGCTGTGTCCTCACTCCGGTACTATTCAACCTATACTTCACCCAAGTATTACGACATGCTGTGATGGATCTAGACCTGGGCGTCTACATCAAATACAGACTGGATGGCTCACTATTTGACCTTCGCTGCCTGACTGCCAAAACAAAGACAACAGAGAGACTCATTCTGGAAGCTCTCTTTGCAGATGACTGTGCTCTCATGGCCCACCAAGAAAACCATCTCCAAACCATTGTGGACAGGTTCTCTACTGCAACAAAACTGTTTGGCCTGACTATTAGCCTCAGCAAAACAGAGGTGCTGTTCCAACCTGAACCAAGGAGGCCAACGAACCAGCCGTGCATTACAATCGACGGCACGCAGCTTTCTAACGTCAACACTTTCAAGTACCTGGGCAGCACTATCGCCAAAGATGGGTCCCTAGACCATGAGATTAATGCCAGGATCCAAAAGGCCAGCCAGGCACTCAGGCGGCTGCGCTCCAAAGTCCTCCAACACAGAGGTGTAAGCCCTGCGACGAAGCTCAAAGTGTATAATGCAGTGGTCCTCAGCTTGCTCCTGTATGGTTGCAAGACATGGACACTGTACTAGAAGCACATGAAGCAGTTGGAGCAATTCCACCAACACTCTCTCCAGTCAATCATGAGGATCCGATGGCAGGACTGAATCACCGACCAGGAAGTATCTGTTGGTGATGGAATACTATTGTGCTCAAAGGAATTTTGAACTGGAGGAATTCTAAATGAACTGGAATGACCTCCAGGAATTGATGCAGAGTGAGAGGAGCAGAACCAGGAGAACATTGTACACAGAGACTGATTCACTGTGGTACAATCGAACATAATGGACTTCTCCATTAGTGTCAATGCAATGTCCCTGAACAATCTGCAGGGATCTAGGAGAAAAACACTATCCACAAGCAGAGGATAAACTGTGGGAGTAAAAACACTGAGGAAAGGCAACAGCATGGCTACAGAGGTGGAGGGGATATGACTGAGGAGAGACTCTAAATGAACATTCTAATGCAAATACCAACAACATGGAAATGGGTTCAAACCAAGAACACATGTGATACCCAGTGGAATCGTGGAATCGTGCGTTGACTATGGGAGAGGTGGTGGGAAGGCGGAGGGGGGGGGGGGTAATGATTTTTGTTTCCAATGAATAATGTTTGGAAATGACCAGAGGAAAAGCAACTGCTTGATTACATGGGTCTAGGGGATATGATGATATGATTGGGGATGTAGACTAAAGGAACATCCTAGTGCAAACATCAACAGCATGGAAATAGGTTCTGATCAAGGTCACATGTAATACCCAGTGGAATTGCCTTTGGGCTATGGGAAGGGCGGGAGGAATAGAATATGATTTTTGTAACCAAGGAATGTTTGAAATTGACCAAATAAACTTAAAAAAAATTGAGTTCAGACACTTTTTATCTGTGTGTTAAATTAATTAGTTAAATTTTATCACTTAATCCCAGTTGCCTAGCCCTTACCAACCTTCTTCTGCCTTAGAACTAATAATTAGTATCAATTTTAAGACAAAGTAAGAATTTAAGAAGAAAGAATGATAGGAGATGGGATCTAGTTATATTTTTTTCTCAGATTTTAAAAGGCAGGTATGCTACAGTTTTGGATCCTGGTGGGCCAGGGAGACGGCTTGAGGTTACAAGTCATCTTCATGAGGACCATTTCTTCAGAAAAGGAGATAGCAAACATAGGATGGTCACTCTAAATGCTGGGCTTAGATTCAGGAAGAGACAGGTTTGAAGCTTACCCTGGGTGGCCATGGGTAAGTTATAGTTATTTAATTGCTTGTTTGGTGTTCAAAGTCCTTCAAGGCTTAAAGCTGTCCCCTCCCCTGTCCACTTTTCTTACCCCTTACCCACCCCACCCCCTCCTCATCCACTCTGGTAGGCCTTTAATAAATGCTTTTCGACTGATTGATTGAATTTCTCTGAGCCTTGGATTTCCTCATCTGCAAAATGGGGGTAATAATAATGTGGCACCTACTTCATAGGGTTGTTGTGAGGTTAAACCAAAGTGGCTTTACAAAACACACTACAAGGGTGATGCAAATGTCAGCTATTATTTTTTTTAAATAACCCTTACCTTTTGTTTTACAATCAAAACTAAGGCATAAAAGCAGTAAGAGATAGGCTTCTGGAATTAAGTGACTTCCTGAGGGTCACACTTCTAGAAAGAGTCCAAGGCCACATTTGAACCCATGTCTTCCCAATTCAAGGCCTGGTACTCTAACCATAATGTTACCTCACTGCTCCATCAACAATTATTCTTTTTAAAAAAGAAATTTAAAACCCTTACCTTCTTTCTTAGAACGAATACTGTATGTTGGGCAAAGGGGGCTAAGTGATTGCTCAGAGTCACACAGCTAGGAAGTGTCTGAGGGCAGATTTGAACCCAGGACCTCTTGTCTCTAAGCCTGGCTCTCAATGCACTGAGCCACCCAGTTGCCCCCAACAATTATTCTTAAAAAGGCCAAAATCAAGGATCCTGACTCCTGAGAGTCACTGCAATTAGGTAAGGGGATCAAAGACACCAAAGATAAACTCAGGTACAATGTGCTTCCTTGGGACAGCTAAGAAACCAATGTTCTTCCTTGCTTTGCTGCAGTCACAAAATATGGGATAACAGCCCACTGATATTTTTCCATTTTTGTATGTGCCAAGAACTAGGTACACAGAGAGGGGAAAGATGATGAAATTAATTTTTTTTTTATTACTATTACTGAGGTTTTCTATTTTTTTTTCTTCTCAAAATGGGGAAAGGTTCACACATAATTATAGGAACTTGAGAACTCTGTGTATAGAAACTCCCAATAATAAGTATTACCAATTGTCCCCTGCAGGTGTTCATTCTGAGGCACAGCCCAATTGAGCCCTATAGTTAGAACCATACCTATGAATATAATAGATAGCATTTTGTACACACATCAAGTAAATTTGCTGCCTGGAAGAGCTCTGTGTTCTTAACTGCATCAGGATTCTTCTCTTCCTGGAATATTACAGACCAATCAGGAAGAAATAAAGAAGATCACACAGCAATACTGTGAAAATACCATTTTTATTAGAAATTCAATTGGATAAATAAAGGTTGGTTATGCTAATGTACAGAGACAGTCATATAAATTTAAAGGGAGAAAGGGTATAAAATTTTAACCACCTGCCCTGCCTAGACAGTAATGTTAAGGCTAGAGACATTTCATGTCTTGGAGCCCTGGATTTAGAAATTCAAAGACCTGGAGTCTTACCCCGCTGCTCAAACTTTATTATTTTGGTGACTACGAACAAGTCATTTAGCCTATTCTTGCTTGTTTCCCTACCTATAAAATGAAAGGGTTGGGTTAGGTGATCTCTAAGGTTTTAGAGAGCACTAAGTCCAATGGTCCTCATGACCAGGAATGAGATCTTGGGTTAAAATCCTGACTCTGCTATTTATTATTGCCTCTGATTCACTTTATCTCTTTGAGACTTAGTTTCCTTATCTATAAAAGTAGGGGATAATAGTTGCAATGCTTCTACTCCACAGGTTTATTGAGAAAATCAAATGAGATAAGGGAAGTAAAGTGCTATACATATACCTATCTATTTTAGAGGAAGCAAATATTTTCATGTATTTAATAATAATAACTAATATAGCAATTACTATATGCTGTACTGCTTTACAAATATTATCTCAAGATCCTCATAACAATACTAGGAGGTAAGTTCAATTATCATCCCCATTTTGTAGATGGGGAGACTGGGATAAACAGGAGTTAAGTGATTTGCCCATGGTCACAAAGTTAGTAAGCATCTGGGATCTGTATTTAAACTCAGGTCTTTCCTAGTCTAAGATCAGTGTTCTATACATTGGGCCAGTGGTTTAATGAGGATTTCCCTGGAGCACCTAAAAAGTTTGGCCCATCTGGAAAATTAAGTCGCTCAAGGATCAGTCTCAGAAGTGCAATATAGTCCTTGTTCCTACCAGTAAATGCCCTTAATCTATCCCCGATTTACCCCATCCCCTTCTCCAAACACTCTCCAGTAGTTCTGGGAAGGATGAAGTTAGATTAGTCACAGGGCAGAAGCCTTACCCAGGAAATTGAGAGGGCTAGAGGAGGGGGCTTGGCTTTTCACCTAACTCCTAAGAAATCAATTTCCTGGTCCCAATTCAAAAGAGTGACTATTCAGGGCGTCTCCTCCTAAAAACCAAACAAGAAAAAATAGGTCTACCACCATCGAAACAACAAAAAACTCTCAGAGCCCCAAGGGGAGCTTAGTCACCACAGTGCAGGTCCATTCCATGTCTGGCTGTTCACAGACAATGAGGTCTTATTGAACCCTGCTTTTCCTTTGGATCTGAGGTTTTCTCTCCCCCTCATAGAAATACAGAAACATAGAAATGTTTCTGAGATTCTCTCCTTCACTATTCCTCCCGGCCAGCCCATTCCTATTTCTATCTTTATGTCTTTCCATCTCTTGTTTCTCACTTTTCGTTAATCTCTGGCTGCAATCTCTTCTCTTTCTCTGCCAGTCTCCCCGTGGTTTCTTGGTCGGTCTTTCTCTGTCTGTCTGTCTGTCTGTCTGTCTGTCTGTCTGTCTGTCTGTCTGTCTGTCTGTCTGTCTCTCTCTCTTTCTTCCTTTCTTTCTCTCCTGCCTTACTCTCTCCCTTCCTTCATTCCTTTCCTTCCTTCCTCTCTCTATCTCCTCCCCCCCTCCCCTTTTCCATAGAGGCAGGTTTTAGAAATTGATTTACAGAAGTAATTAAAGTCAAAAGAATTCATTACTAACCCTGTTTGGCTGTTTTTCCCCCTCCCCCACGACATTGCTCATTCGAAAGTATGATCTGGAAAAATACCGTAGCCAGCAGATATGAGCTACACATACAGTACAGGATTTTTTTTCACCAGTAAATTGTTCATTTTAATTCATGAAGGGTTTCGCAATATTTTGTAAATGAATCCTACTCTCCCCCCAATACTCACCCTACCAGTCACTTTTAGGGGAATCTCTAGGGCACCCACGGGTGCCCCATGTTAAAGACCTCAGCATCTCAGGGTTGAGACTTGTGTGGCCGGGGGCTAGGGCTGGGGATGGATGCTAGGCTCGAAACAGCCTTTTGAAACCTCATCTCCTAGTCTCTTTTCTCCCCACGACGTGCTCACCCTCAGCCTCTGAGCCTCCTCTGTCTCACGTAGTGCTGGCTTTACTGCAGGTCTGATCCCTGTACTTCCAGGAACAAATGTTTGCCATTCCGACGTCTCCGATCTCCTCGGTGTTTGTGGTCATTCACTTCCTGACTTGTCCCTTTATTCGGTCTCCAGTCTCCAATTGCTCGCCCTTTCCCTATTCTCTCAGACCTACTGCTCCACCACTTTCCAACCCCCCACCCGATCTGGATCTCCCGGATTCTGGTCTCCACGCTCTGTCTACTCCAGCCTGGGGATACTCCTATCCCCATTCACCCTGCGTCTCAGCAAGTTCCCCTACCCCCACCCCAAACCCCAGCTCCGGTTTCTCAGGACACGTCTCACCGCCTGGTTATAATCTGAGGCCAATCCCAACCCAACCTAGTAGACTTCACCTCTCTATCTTTGCGGGGTCTTCTCATCGCGCGCGCGCGCACGTGGGTCCGCCTGGCCCCTGCCCTCCCACTTTAGCTCCTCCCGCGCGTGTTGGGTGCGTGTGTATTTGTGCACGAGTGTGTGTCTGTGTGTCGGTGTGTGCCTGCGTCCGCAGCTGAGGAGGAGCCAGACCCGTGGTGTTTAGTTCGCTCCCTCCCATCCACGTGGCTCCGGGAGTGCTATATTAGGTTCGCAGGAAGCCAGCCCAGAGAGAAAGCCGAGCCGGGGGTTCGGGGGGCGGGGGGGAGAAGCCCGGCGGACGCCGAGGCAGGCGGAGGGGAAGAGGGAGAAGGAGGAGGAAGAGGAGGTCTCAGCGTGTTTGCTACTCACGAGTGGCGCGCTCTCAGAGTCTCTCTCACTTACTCCTTTCCTTCGTAGGGCTCTCCACTTGCCCGAGGAAGCCGACTCCTCCCTACCTACCCTCCCCCAAAAACCCCACGAGACCTCCTCCCCTCTCCCACTTAAAGCCCCGGGAAGGTGTTCCGGGGACCGCTCCCACCCCCAGCCCCAGCCCCAGCCCCGCCTCCACCCCCGCCCCTAGGCTCCCTGGGCTCCTGCTTGCTCTTACTCCCCCACTATGCCTGACAGTTTCGACACTTGGCAAAGACAAAGAGCAAGAGACCACGGGGAGGAGAAAAAGGAGGGAGAGATGGAAGGGGTTATGTGAAATTTGAGTGTCCAGGACCTCACTCCCCTCTCTCCAGCCCAGAGCTACCCCACCCCCTGCCCCCACATCTACACATCCATTCACCCACCCACCGGACCAGTCCACGAAACTCTCCACGCCGCCGGCCACGGTGAGTGTCGCCGCCGTTAGTGCTGCTTGCCTTGGGGAGAGGGGAGAACTGGGCTCCAATGCGCAGCTGGGGGGGTGGGGGGGGGGCGGCTGGGGGAGACTGGGAAGAGAAGAGTCTGGGGGTTCACTACACGTGTGCATTTGGGAGCTCCTGATGGTCCACAGTGTTTCCTTGTCTGGGACAATCTGCTGTTCGCCCCCAATGCTGGGACACCCGGGAGGGCGTTAGGGATTCGGGAAACGGCCAGGGGAACTAGTCTGGGAGAGATGGCATGGGTACCGGTGGGCACAGAGGGAAGGACTAAAAGACATGAGGAAGTGGGGAGACTGATATAGTTAGAACACGCGGAACTGGCTGTGGGTGAAGAGAGAGAGAAACACTGGATAGAAACTCCCAGTAGATTGAACTGGGGAAACGGGACAGTAGAGGGGTTACTGGGAAACTGGGAGTGGGCTGGGGCAGGATCACGGAGGAGGCAGTGAGCAAACTACCAGATACCACTGTCTTTAACCTCACACTCTGCTCCCCTTCTTGAAATCAATCTTTAGGAGAGAAGGGAAGCAGCGCCTCCTTCCAGGGGTACGTGAGTGGTAGAGTGAAGGCAGGGAATGGAAAGCCCACTGTCACCCAGGGCACCGGGAGTTCCAGATCCCAGAATCGCCCGGACAGGATGCGGTCTCAGGACTGGGGTGGCTGTGACAGGAGGGGGAAGGAAAGGCAGAGACAACAGGGAAGTCTGGATTGATTCAACCCCCCCCCCCCCCCCATTAAAAATACCTTCTGCGAGGAAGCAGAGAGAAGCCTCCGGGCTCCTCTCCCTTCATCCCATTCCAGTTGGGGCAGAAGTGACAAGTTCGGTGCCTCTGGAGATAGAGGAGTGGAACGAACTGGGTAGGGAGAAAGGGGGAAGATGTTCCCGGCACTGCGAGCGGTCGGTGACGGAGCGTGGGGTCTCTGTGTGTGTCCAGACTGGAGGAGAGGGGAAATGGGATGAGGGTTTCGCCTAAGCAAAAAAAAAAAAGCAAAAAAAAAAGCCTCTCGGGTTCTGCTTAACCCAAACTCAGCATCGCCTACCCCGTCTCCGTTAGGTGAAGCAAGCGTCCGCTCAGAAAAGCACAGGAAAGCCCAGTAATTTAGCAATTTTCTCTCTCATTCCCTTCTTCCAATCTCCGTTTCCCTCCCTCTCACCCACCCCCTTCCACTCGTTTACCCTGGAGTTTGATTTCCTCGGGGGACAGGGAAGGGGACGACACTTCGCAGTTTGGCTGCCTGTGGAGGCTGGTAGGTGTGACCCAGTGAAAGCTGGGGCTGGAAGCGCCCAACTGTGGCGCAACTCTGAGAGTTTGACTTCTCTAGTCTGGCAAGACCAAGGGGACTGGGATGTTGAAATTTCCAGCGGGAAAACGGAGCAGATTTTTTTTTTTAATGGAGATTTAAAGATGTAGATCTCCTCATCTCTTGCTCAGAACGAGCTATGTGTGCGCTCTCTTCATTCCTGGGAAAGGGGATTTGACCCCTACATCCCACTTCTTCCCTGAACCTCCCTGGCCGTTTCTTCAAACAACCAACCAGACCCACCACCTCTTCTCCACGAAAGAAAGGAAGAAAGGAAGAAAGGAAGGAAGAAAGGAAGAAAGGAAGAAAGGAAGAAAGGAAGAAAGGAAGAAAGAAAGAAAGAAAGAAAGAAAGAAAGAAAGAAAGAAAGAAAGAAAGAAAGAAAGAAAGAAAGAAAGAAAGAAAGAAAGAAAGAAAGAAAGAAAGAAAGAAAGAAAGAAAGAAAGAAAGAAAGAAAGAATCCTAGGAAAGAAAGATTCCTAGAGTTCATGCCTGAGGTTAGCGGAGGGAGATAACTGGGTGTAGACACTAGTGGTAGAGTGGTGGAGGGCTTCTTGCTTATCTTTTCTCCCAGCTGGTTTAGCTCCCTGTTTATTGAGCTTCTTTTAGGAGAGCAGAGGGGGGACCTCTTGGGGGGGAGGGGGATCGTATTTAATAGATTTAGTTTAAGTTTATTTGGTCTAGTTCAAGTTTCAAATTGTAGCCGAGATGACCTTGAACAAATCACTTCCCTTTCAATCTTTGTTCTCTCACTTGTAAAGGAATAGGGTGAGACTAGGTGACCTCTAAAGTACCTTCCAGCTCTCACTTAGTCTATTATCCTTCTGGGTTGAGTGACCACAAACTTAATCTTAATCTCTCTCCTTTCTCTAATGGGAAGCCTTTAAATGCTATGCTCTCTACCTCCAGGGTTTTTTTGTTTGTTTTGTTTTTTTTCCCAGAAAAGCATTTTGTAAACGTTAAAGTGCCTAGTAAATGTGAATTACTCTTACTGAACTTTGGTAGAACTGATTCCATCTTCCCTCTTTTCCTAAGAAATGTTTGGGCTTCAGGGCAAAAAGAATTTGGGTCTGGGAAAGCAAAGAGATTCTGCTAGAGTTTCTTTAAGAAGGCCAGTTGTAGGTCTTGAGAATCTCACCTTTTTTACCACTGAGAAAAGTAAAGTCTAGGGAAGTGAGAAGTGATTTACAAGGCCACTTTTGAGTTTATTAGTCTCCTTCAATTTAGATAAGTAGGTTGTTTTGAACAAGTTTTCATAGTATTTTCTTTTTTGTTTGTTTTTTACTTCCCTGTACTCTAGCTCTTAAATCCCCCTTTCTGGAGGAACTTGGAAGAATCCTGTGGCTATTTCCGCATTGGATCTTTCCAGTCCTAGTTAGATAGTCTAAGCCTATTAGCATGCTTAGCACTCTCTGAATTGTGTTGGGAGTCAGTCGGGGCTCCTGGAGAGGTATATGCATGGATGTCTTGTTTAATCCAAGACAATTGTAGCTTTTAGACTCTGTAGAACTTCTTCCCTTTTCAGATCTATGGGGATGTAGGAGAAGACACACATGATGCCTTGAACTAAGAAGTAGACAAAAGACAGAAGGATGAGGGAACTCGAAATTTTTTTTGTTTGTTTGTTTGTTTGTTTTTTGTGCATCTGAGCCTTGGCTAAAGAAATCATTGGAATTCCATAACCTCCATATTTTACTTCTGTCCCACTCACCCAGTTTGGACCCAGTTTGCATTCTCTGCAGTAGCCTTCCTGTACTAACTGTAGGGAAGGGAGGAGAGAAAGATCTCAGTTTGATTAAAGTAGACCACCTCTCTGGGATTCTGCTGGGTAGAATGCTCTCTTTGGCCTGTGTCTATTGGATTGAGATGGAAGCTTCCTCCCCACAGCTACCAAAAGCTAGGGCTAGGGTGGTACAAACGGGGAGGGGGAGGCAAGAATCCTGGAGTGATTTTTTGAGAGAAGCCTGGGACAGTTTCCTACCCTCTTGGGGTAGAATAACAGACATTATCTAGTTTCATCCTCATACTTCTAGGCAGGACTATAGTTTACAGATTAGAAGGCATATTAAATTTTGACCTACCAATTCTGGGGGGATGCTTTGGCTGGGGTACAACTTTGCTGTGAAAAAAAATTCAAGTTCAGAAAACCCCTCCCTCAAAAAATCATAGCAACCCACCCCCAAACTTGTCTCTTCCTGTATTTACTTTTTTAGTGGGGTTTCAGATCCTTATCTACCCTTTTTTTTTTACCTTGGTCACCTCTCCTGCAGTAGAGGTAAACAGGAAACAACTAAAAGGTAGAGAGAAGTTTCTTCAAAAAGGTGCTGTAAATCGGGAGAGCATGTCCTTTGTTGTAGGTTTGTTTTCTATTTCTTTTTTTTTGGTCTTTCAATGCAAATGAAGCTTTTGTTGATAAATGTAGAATTGACAGTATTAAAACTTGAGACTGGTGCTCCTGCTCTTTTCTATGGAACCAAATTGTTCCGTTCTCATGCAGTTCTTCCTTTAGCTTAGAAGAGTTTCAAAGACTTTACCCAAGATAGCAGCAGTAGCCTGCCCCCTTTTGGGTGTGAAGAGATCTAACAAAGATTCTTTAAATCTTAAAGGTTTGGGCACTATCTGTGCTGAGCTCCAGAACTTTAGGTCTCCCAATTGTCTCAATATGTTTTATTTCAGTTGCACACATACACACACACATCCCATACACCCACACCTACAAATACCTAAATCTTTGTGTTAGCCAGGGAGGTATAACTTTGTAAATTTGCAAGGTTTTCTAGTATTGTCTGTTGGTACTTTTGCTTCTGGACACCATGGATCAGAGAAGGAAATGAACTGATTGTTAGGATAATTGAATTATATTCCTAGATCTTCCAGGGAAAGAAGATGAATTCTTTATACCCTAGGCTGGTGAGTTTGACTCAGATCCCTGGGGAACTTTTGGAATGCATTATCATAGGGACAACTGGTAAACTCTTAGGGAAATAGTGATCATAGATTTTTAGAGCTCACTAACAAGGCAGGGGAATTTCTAGGTCCTGGGGAACCAGAGTTTCAGATATCAATTCTGCTACATACTGCATATGTGATTCTAAGTACTTCAAATCTATGGGAATCCTTTCTTCATTTGTAAAATTAGGGACTGGGCTATGTAATCTCTACGGTGCCTTCAAGTTCTGGATCCTGTGAATTTTTTTAATGTAAAAGTATAGTGAAATTCATACTGAAACTGGGACTCAGGAGATCTGGACTTCATTTCAATGTCTGTTGCTAATTTGTTTTCAAAATTATTGATTTCCCATGTAATTCTATGTATTTTATTTTATGTATTTAAAAACATGATTCTGAGAAAAGGTTCATGCATAGGCTTCACCAAATTGTTCAAGGGGTTCAAGACAAAGGTTAAGAACTTCTAGGTGGGATGATTTAAGGAGTTCTTCCTAACTTTAACAATCGGTTAAATTTATAACACAGGCAATGAGGAATCCAAAAAAGGCACCAGCTCATCTCTCCTGCTTTTCTTGTATTTAAAATGGACAAACACATGCTGCAGAATTATGCAGAGCTGTTTGAAAGATTAAATTCAAAGTGTTAGGATTAGTAAATGGAGGTCTAAAGTGGAGTGCCCCTCTGCTCTGTCCTGGGCTCTGTGTTTTTCAATTTTTTATTACTTTTTAATAAATTTATCAAGGATATATACATGAAGGTTACTGAATCAACCCTAACCTTAGCTCTAAATATTATGGTTCTGTTGTTCTAGATAATCCTTAAGGCCTTCTCCAGTGCTAAAGTCTATGATTTTACTTAAGAGCTACCTTTCTTCAAGGGATTTGAGCTTAACTGCACCATTGTAACACAAAATTAGTCATCAGGATTATAAAATAATAGAGTTAGTCATTGCCCTCAATTCTAAGTAATCTTTCCTACTTAATGATATTCATAGTACTTTATATCTCTCTTTTGTGCTTATCAGGTTTTATTTTGTCTTGTGGTTATATATTGAACCTACTTTTGACCCAATAATGTTCTAATTTCCTTGAGTATATGTGGCCCAGTTTATTAGTGTTTTATCTTTCATAATACCACCAGCATGGCCCCAAAAGCAGTACTTTAGTTTTCCCAAGATAATAATTCAAACTTTGTTTTTTTCTAAAAGTTCAAACATTAAGAAATAACATTTTCATAATCAAAAAGAAAATAACAGTAAAGAGGATTACATATGAAACTATGAATTTCTTTTATATATATAATGTCTTTTTCAAAGCACATAAATTCAACATGTTAGTTCCTGAGCTATTCTTTTTGTCTGTCTTCCTCTACATTATATTCTATTTTGGGCATTAAAAAATGCTTCATTGTCATTCTTAATATCTTTACCTTTTTTGGGTCACCAACAGCAACTATCCCCCTTTTCCAACCCTCCAACAAAAATTCCTTCTTTGTAACAAACAAAGTTAAATAAAACAAGCCAACACACTGACCATATCTCTAATGGAATGTCTCAGTCTGCACCTTTCTGCCAAGAAGTAGGAAAACATGATTCATTTAGGAACAGTTTTCTGAAATTGTGGTTGGCAATTGCTTTGATAAGAGTTCTTAAGCCTTTCAAAATTGTTTTCCTTTGCAGTGTTGTAGTTATTAAATAAATTTGTTCTATTAGTTCTGCTCACCTCACTCTGTATCAGTTCATACAGATCTTCCTCAGTTTCTCAAAATTTGGCATTTCTTGTGGTACAATGCTAATTCATGACATTCATGAGCCATCATTTGTTCATTAATTTTCTATCTGTTGTTATATCCCCTTAGTTTCTCTTTTCTTATTACAACAAAAAGTAGTGCTTAAATATTTTTGTATGCACAATAACTTTCCCTATTGCTATGCTGTATTTGAGGTAGATATATATGGCAGTCCTATGATTGGATCTTGGCTACTCTGTTAGGTACAAGGCAGGTCAGTAAATAATAGGCTCTTAAGAGAGGTGTGTTGTAAGCTGTTGATCAATAGTGGATTCTTCTCCTGCCAATCTGGACCGCTCCTCACTTTGGGGGGTTAGAAATCTTCCCTCCACTCAGGAACTCAATTACACTCATGTTTGATGTAGGGAAAGGTCTGTAGGTTGAGTAATCCCAGTCTTAATCCGGCACTGGATGTTGTCATTGAGAGTTAAGAGCCGAAGAAGTCTCTTTTGTTCTAGTGTGAGAAGCAGTTCATAGAATGGAAAGATTGCTGAACCCTGGGTCAGAAGATGGGGTTCAGATCCAGGGCAAATCACATCACCTTCCATCCTGCCCTGGAAAATGGCCCATATGACAGGGTGGTGGTGTAGAAAGGACTTGATGTACCTTTAAACTCGATAGAAACATTATTCATTTTTAATTAAGTCTTGGGAGGAGGCTGACTGGGTGACAAAGGCAAAATCAACAGCTGAATCAGCAGCTTCAATGATACCTTTATTAAGAGCCCATCAGGGTAGCTGGGTGGCTCAGTGGATAGAAAACTAGACCTAGAGATGAAGGTCCTGGGTTCAATTGAGGCCTCAGACATTGCCCAACTGTGTGACTGTGGTCAAGTCACTTAACCCCAATTGCCTTGCCCCTACTGCTCTTCTGTCTTGCAGCTGATACTTCATTTTAATTCTAAGACAGAAGGTTAGGGCTGTTTTTTTAAAGTCCCCTATTATTGGGGTACACATGGGGTTATCGCTGATTAATATTGAGGGAGCCCCAAGCAGGGAGCTACTCAGTACAACACATATCACTGTAGAACATCTGGCCAACAGACCCCTGTCAGGAAACATGAACGTGTCAACACCCAACACTTAGATTCCAGGAGAAAGTAGTACCGATGCCCAAAACATAGATTCCAGGAGAACTTGTGGGCCACATATGGTGGTCAGTGATATGCTGACAGGCTTCGGGTATAAAAGACTCTGCACTCACAACTGCAGGCGGAACTCTTGTGCTGAGCTTTCCCTGGCGCGTACCAGAATAAAGGACCCTTCTGCTTAATTGCATTGTCTGTGGGTCTTTCCTTGGTGGTGGGCGACGTACTGGACCCTAACATTTGGGGGCTCGTCCGTCTGCCTCGTCCCCACCTTGGAACCCCTGGACAAAAGGGCAAAAGGCACTGCGTTGGCCCGGACCTTCAGGTGAGCCGAGTGGGGTGTGAGAGTGTGTGTGAGTGTGGTGACCGGATGTGTATGGGGGAGAAGAGGACCCTCAGTGAGCATATGGCTTAGTGAATGACACGTGCCTGCGATTTAAACAGGACATTCTATGCCAAGCTCTGAGGCCCATCCCGTTCTGGGGTGAGGGGGCTTGCCCCCGCGGCATCGGTCCAACCCTCCCACCTGTTTCCGAGTGCGGACTTGGGAGTACCGCAGTTCTGTGTCCTTCGCGAGAAGGCCAGTCGGGAAACTAAGGAAGTGTCTGTGATCAGCGGGGAGGGAAAGGATTCGGTCCAGGGCAGGTGCCGAGATTGGAACTTTCAGGTGGTTTGAGGCCCCTGAGGACAGAGGTCTGACTCTGTCGTACGAAGTTAAAGTCTCTGTCAGGTTGAGAGAGCCCTGGGTGTGGAGCTCCGTGTCTCCGCTAGGTGGCAACTGCTCTCAACTGGCTTAAAGGGAAAGGGGTTCAAGTCCCCTTTTGGGAAGATACTGCACCCCTAAGGGAGACCGGGGGACGCCCCGCAATCTCTAGGTGATTTTTACAGCCCCAGGAGACCCTCATAAACACACTGGGTCTTTTTGGTTGCACAGGAGAGACTGGGCAGCCAGCCTCTGACGAGCGGTCGCCGGCATCAGAATTCTTTTCTCTTTCCGGTATCACCCCCCTCCTAATCCTAGTCTCTGTTACCTATCTCCTCATCCTCTCCTTAACCTCAGGACCCAATATGGGTCAAAGCCAGTCCACCCCCCTGGACCTGGTCCTCCAACATTATGATGACTTTAAGTCACGAGCTGAAAACCTAAGCCTGATAGTTTGGGAAGGTTTCAGACTCTCTGTAATGTAGAGTGGCCCACTTTTGGGTGCGGGTGGCCCCGCAGGCATGTGTCATTCACTAAGGAGGTACTTGGCAGAACAGTATCATCTCTGCCATCCGGGGGTGGATCCTCCTCCCTGGACCAGAAGGGCACCCAGATCAGGTTCCTTATATTTTGACCTGGCAAGAATTAGCCCTAGAACCCCCAACTTGGCTGAAACCTTATACAGAGGCTGCCCACGTCCTAGTGGCTTCACTAGACGATAAGAGCAAATCCAGGGAACAGCCTGAGAAACCTGATCTTGAAAAGCCCTGTCCTCCTCCAATCCTCCCGCCACCCGAGGAACCCCTCCCTGACCCACCTCTACCGCCCCCTCCCTATAACTCCCAGTTGTACCCTCCCCTCCTCCTTGATGGAAACGAGACAGCAGCAGTACAGGGAGCAGGCTTACCCAGCCCTCCCCCAGCCCATCGCACCAGAGGTCGAGTACCTACAATGCAACTGCCGCCTCCCATTCCAGCGGAAGCCCCCTCCTCTACCACCGTCCTACCGGTTCTCACCATCGGACCTATGGTGGAAGGAGGTCCCCTTGTTTTTCAATATTGGCCTTTCACTTCTTCTGACTTGTATAATTGGAAACATCAAAACCCCCCTTTTTCTGAGCAGCCCCAGAAACTAATAGACCTGGTTGAGTCCATTTTTCTCACCCATAGTCCCACTTGGGACGACTGCCAGCAATTACTCAGTACGCTTTTCACTAGCGAAGAGCGAGATAGGATCTTTGCGGAAGGGAAAAAGCTGGGCTTGGGGGACGATGGGAGACCCACCACCGATCCTGTGCGCCTCGCCGTGGCGTTCCCCACTGAGCGGCCTGACTGGAACTTCGCCACTGATCAAGGTAGGGAGTGTCTTCAGTCCTACCGCCAGACTCTCCTTGCTGGGCTTCGGGCAGCAGCCTGTAAACCCACCAATTTGGCTAAAATTGATTCTGTTAGGCAGGGCCCCGAGGAGACCCCCGCTGCATTTCTTGAATGGCTGCAGGAAGCTTTTCGCATCTATTCCCCGGTGGACCCAACAGCACCCAATAGCCAGACAACTGTTCTCCTTGCCTTTGTCAATCAGTCAGCCCCTGATATTCGCAGGAAGCTCCAGAGGGCCGATGCATTTACAGCCCAATCTCTAACCGAATTACTTAAAGTAGCTGAGAAAGTTTTTAACTCCCGCGAAACCCCTGAGGAATGAGCTGACAGGCTGAGACAGGAGGACATTGCTAGACAGAAACAGAGACAGAAAGAGACCGAAGAACGGGAACTCAAGCGTTTGCAGGACCTCCAGTCCAGGGAAGAGAGGGCTAGGAAGCAGCTAATACGGACCCAACAACAAACAGCCCGGGTCCTCGTGGCAGCTCTAACCCAATCCCAACCCCCTCCCCTCGGTGAGCAACCGCCTGACAGGCGCCCACGGGGCCCTTGTTTCCTCTGCGGGAAAATTGGCCATTGGCAGCGTAACTGCCCCCAGAAGATGCAAGGGGGTATGAGGCAAGGCCGGCAAGGCCCCCCTCCCTCAAGGCGCTGGGATGGCCCCTCCAACATAGACAGGGGACGGCCCAATAGGAATGTTATCACCTTTGCTGAGGATGACTGAAGGGGACGGGTCTCAGGTCCCCTCCCTGAGTCCTGGGTAACGGCTTATATTGAGGGGAAACCCCTTCCCATGCTTGTGGATACGGGAGCCGAACATTCGGTCCTCCTGTCACCCTTGGGGAAGACCAGCTCCAAAACCTCCTTGATCCAAGGAGTGACGAGGTCTAGCCGATACCCCTGGACCACGGCACGGACCGTCAACCTAGGAACCCTCCAAGTTTCCCATTCCTTCCTCGTCATCCCTGAGAGCCAGGCTCCCCTTATCGGGAGGGACCTCCTCCACAAGATCGGGGCCCACATTCACTTTTCTCGCGGGACCGTGTCCCTCACAGATGATTCTGGGGCCCCCTCACGGTCCTTACCCTAGCCCTCCAAGATGAACACCTTTTATATTCGGACCCAGCCCCCCTGGACATTCCCCCCCATGTGCGACCGTGGGTGGAATCCATTCCTAAGGTCTGGGTGGAACTTTCCGGAGTTGGGCTGGCCATAAACCAACCACCCATCATCCCCCTCAAGAGTGGGGCCACCCCTATATGGGTTAAACAATACCCGATGTCAGCCGAGGCCAGAAATGGCATTCAACCTCACGTTAAGCGCCTTCTGGCCTCCAGGATCCTTACACCTTGCAAATCTCCATGGAACACTCCACTCCTCCCCGTCCGTAAACCAGACACAGGGGATTACAGACCCGTTCAAGACCTACGGGAAGTCAACAAGTGTGTTGAGGATGTCCACTCCACCATCCCAAACCCGTATACTCTCCTTAGCAACCTACACCCTTCCCTGACCTGGTATACTACTTTAGACTTGAAGGATGCCTTCTTCAGTCTCCCACTGGCCGCTGTTAGTCAGCCCATCTTTGCCTTTGAGTGGTTCTCCCCTGAAACCCACTCGATTATTCAACTCACCTGGACTCGACTTTCCCAAAGGTTAAAACTGAGCCCGACCATCTTTAGCAACGCTTTGGCGGAAGATTTGAAACCTTTTCGCCAGCTACACCCCACTGTGACTCTTTTGCAGTATGTAGATGACTTGCTGATCACCTCCCCTACAGAGGAATCCTGCAAGGAGGCTACAAGGGACCTCTTGCTCTGCCTCGAGGCCGCTGGCTACTGTGTCAGTGCCAAGAAAGCACATATAGCCCGCCGAGAGGTCACCTCCCTTGGCTATCGCCTGCACGATGGCCTCCGCTGGCTCACCCCAGCCATGACCCAGGCCATCCTTTCTTTCCCCACCCCCTCTTCGCCTCGGCAGGTACAGAAATTCCTGGGATCTGTGGGATACTGTCGCCTTTGGGTGCCCAACTTTGCAGAAACAGCAAAACCCCTCTATGCTGCCACCCGGGAAACCTCAAACTGGGTTTGGACGGAGGACATGGAAATAGCCTTCCAAGACCTCCGAAAGGCTATGCTGCAAGCACCGGCCCTAGCCCTTCCTGACCCAGAGAATCCCTATCAGCTGTTCGTTGAAGAACGTCAGGGGGTGGCGAAAGGGGTCCTCACTCAGAAACTGGGACCCTGGGACCGGCCGGTGGCCTGCCTTTCCAAACAGCTCGACCCGGTCTCAGCGGGATGGCCTTCCTGTCTCCGCATTATCACAGCAGTGGCCCTCCTGGTCAAGGATGCTGACAAACTCACACATGGCCAGCCGCTTCTCATCGCCACCTCGCACGCCATTGAGAGTGTCCTCCGTCAACCTCCGGTGCGCTGGCTGTCCCACGCTCGGCTGACCCACTACCAGTCACTCCTCCTGAATGAGGCTCAGCTGTCCTTCCGGGTAGTGTCCACCCTTAACCCCGCCACACTTCTCCCCACCAGGGATGACAACACCGAGACGCACTCCTGCCAAGAGATCCTTGTGGAATCGATATCTGCACGCCCTGACCTCAAGGACGTCCCTCTGGCAAATCCGGACCTCGTCTTCTTCACTGATGGCAGCAGATTCATGCCCCCACAAAGCAGGAGAGCCGGAGCAGCGGTAGTAGATCACACTGGCCAGGTCATCTGGGATGCTTCCCTCCCCGAGGGGACGTCAGCACAGAAAGCTGAACTGGTTGCCTTGACAGCAGCCTTGCGGGCAGCAAAGGACAAGCAGTCACTATATACACAGAGGCAGTCGCTATGCCTTCACAACCCTGCATGTGCATGCACCGATATACCTGGAAAGGGGGTTTTTCAGCTGGGAAGTCGGTGGCCCACCTCGAGGACATCCAAGATCTCCTCGCAGCTGTCTGGGAGCCCCATGCAGTTGCCGTTGTCCACACTCCTGGACACCAAAGTGGCTCGTCCCTCCCCACAGTGGGAAACCGCTGGGCAGACGAGGCGGCTAAGGCAGCAGCAACATGGAATCGGGCCCATACCCTAGTGTTGCCCATCCAGGCCAGCCCGGAGCCACCGAGTCCCCATCCCTCATCCCAAACCCCCCACCAGACCCTCCACAATATTCGGACAGTGACCACCGATGGATAAAAGGGAAGGAAGGACGGCCGGTTGGGTCTTTCTTCCAGGACCCTGCGGGTAACCTGCTTCTACCTAAAATCGCTGGCCAACTTTTGACCACCCACCTCCACCATCTCACGCACCTGGGTGCTAACAAGCTCCATGAACTACTCTGGAAAGGACGGATTCGCTTCCAAGACGCTCGGTCCTTCCTAACAGAATTAGTTGACAAGTGCACCGCCTGCCAGCTGACCCAGCCGGCAAACCCAAATTCGCACTTCGGAAACCGCCTCTGCAGCACCCGACCCTGTGAACACTGGGAACTCGATTTCACTGAAGTACAGCCTGGCAAATTTGGATTCTGGTACCTCCTAGTTCTTGTAGACACTTTCACAGGGTGGCCTGAAGCCTTTGCAACAAAGACTGAGACCCCCCAGGCAGTTGCTAAGATCTTGCTGGAAGAAATAATCCCTCGGTTCGGGGTACCCTCCTCTCTAGGCTCAGACAATGGCCCTGCATTTGTGGCCAAGGCCTTACAAGCACTGGCAGGGGGTCTCGGGGTCAAATGGAAATTACACTGTGAGTAAAACCCTCAGAGTTCAGGGCAGGTAGAAAGATTGAATCGGACCCTAAAAGAGACCCTTACTAAACTCACCCTGGAGACTGGCAAGGACTGGGTGACCCTCCTTCCCCTCGCCCTTTTTAAAGCCTGAAATACTCCGGGCCAGCTATCCCTTACCCACTATGAGATCCTTTATGGCTCCTTACCCCCTATTTTATCATTCCTTCCTTCCACCGAGAAAACACCCCCCCATCTGCGAGATTTTGTTTTTTCTCTTTCCCAGGTGCATGCCGAATTGTGGCCACGTCTTCGAGCCCGGTTTCAACCACCACCCCACGAGCCCCACCAATTCAAGCCAGGTGACTGGGTCTGGGCTAAGAGACACCGAAAGGAAACCTTGCAACCCAGGTGGAAAGGACCATACGTCGTCCTGCTGATCACCCCATCCGCAGTAAAGGTGGATGGCATTGGGCCCTGGATCCATCATTCCCACGTCAGGCTAGCCACAGCACCAAACCTAGGGTGGGAAGTCAAGGCCCATCCAAACAACCCGCTGAAGTTGACATTGAGCAAACCCTAATGGCTAGCCACTTCCAGCCCCTGTTCCCCATCCTTTTGGCAATAGAGGTACTGAACAGCGGTCCGTGCGCTGGGGATCGGATTCCCGGGTTGTTGTGTGCGAGAGGTAATACTCTTGTACTCATCCGTGACTCTTCAACTTGTCCCCCGCCCACGACGACCCTGAGCACATCAACGACACCCACTCCAGTAGACCAGGTAACCAGCACCAGCGACAGCGCCATCTCAACCACCACGACTGCCGCCAACACCGCCGTGACCCCTGAGGTTTCTACCTCAGCCAAAACCCTTTCCCAATGCCCCTTCACTGCCCCGGATTCCACGAAGCTTATCTGCGCCACTTGCCGGTAGCCCGCACCGGCCATAGAAGTGGATATTAACCAGCGGACAGTCCACACGACCCGTGGAAGAGATAAGCACCGCAGGGTCTCCCTCCTTAATCGTGTATCCCTGCGACCTGGCCGATACTTCCCCCTGTCGCTGTGACACGGCTCAATGCGCCAGTGCAGACTGCTATACTCAAAAAGGGACGGACTATGACCCCAGGACCCGACAATACTATGCCTGCCCGGCTTCGAACCCTGGGAAGCCGTAATGCCACTCACCAGGCCAGTACTATTGTTCTTCTTGGGGTTGTGAAACCCTGGCCACTAACTGGCAGACACAGGAACCCGACCGATATTTGCAAATGAAAAGACATACTGATGGCCAGAATCTCAACCTCACGGTACTACAGCCCGAGGACGTCGGATGGCTGTCCCGTAGGACTTGGGGGATTAGGCAGTATATGTCAGGAGCAGATGAAGGAGACCTCTTTCGCATCCAAAAGTTACCTATGGTGACCGCCCCATATTCCTGGGACCTAACCAAGCCCTAAGACCCCGACCCCAGCCGCCGCCCAGACCTGAGACCACGACAACTCTTGCTCCGGCTGTCAACAACTCAGCTAGTGCCCCAACCCCCATTGCAACCGCTGGAGCTCTGACAGCTGTAGCCCCTGGACCTGCAGCTCCCAGACCAAGCATTCCAACACCTAAACACTTATACCTGCTACAGGCGGCCTTCACAACTCAATTCCTTCGCCCCTAGTCTGAACACCAGCTGCTGGCTGTCGTGGCATTACCCCCTTACCTTGAAGCTTTTGCCATCAATGGCACCCCCCTTACCACCCACAGCGCCCAACAATTGCCTTGCAATTGGACCGAGACAGGCACAGGTTTGATTGTTCCCCTAGTGGGAGGGAAGGGCATTTGCGTCCTCAGGAATTCCTCTGCAATCTTGACTGCCGAAGTTGAGGCATGGGCAAAACAAGCCCCGAACTGCCATACCATCGCCACCTTCAATGGCACTGCAGGTACTCAGTATATGATCCCCCCTAACGGGACCCAGTTCTTGTGCTCAGTGACAGGGTTACAACCTTGCATATCCTCAGCAGGGCCCAGGGAGATTTGCCACTTGGTAGCGGTCACCCCACGAGTCACCGTACGGTCACATCAGGCCTTCATGGCCTTGTGGGAAAGACCTCAGATCCTTAGGGAAAAGAGGGCGCCTGGAGCCAATCACTAACCATTGCCACCCTTCTAGGGGCGGCAGGGGTGGGGACTGGAATAGCCGCCCTCACCACTCAAGAGCAGGGCCTGAGACACCTTACGGCTGCCGTGAACGAGGACCTCACGAAACTCAAAAGCACTCTGAGGTACTTAGAGAAATCCCACGACTCCCTAGCCGAAGTAGTCCTACAGAATAGGAGGGGCTTAGACTTGCTCTTCCTTAAAGAGGGAGGACTCTGTGCAGCCCTAGGAGAAGAATGTTGCTTTTATGCCAACCATTCCGGTATCATTAGGGACACCCTCCACCAGCTCCGAAAGGATCTCGAACAAAGGAAGAGAGCAGCTATTGGCCCTGGCTCACTACTCTGGTCTCGTCCCTCCTAGGATCCCTCACCATCCTAATCCTACTCTTAACATTTGGCCCCTGTATTCTCAACCGCCTTGTCCGGTTTGTGAAGGATTGTCTGGATGCCGTTCAGGTGTTGGCCCTCCGACAACAGTACCATCCCCTAGCCACTATCGAGCCCCAAGCCCAGGGCTGCGAGATGCCCCCACAGACAGGCCTTCCTTCTGACCCTTGAGAGAAAAAGAGTAGGGAATGAGGGAGCCCCAAGCAGGGAGCTACTCAGTACAACATGTATCACTGTAGAACATCTGGCCAACAGACCCCTGTCAGGAAACATGAACGTGTCAACACCCAACACTTAGATTCCAGGAGAATCTAGTACCGATGCCCAAAACATAGATTCCAGGAGAACTTGTGGGCCATGTATGGTGGTTAGTGATATGCTGTCAGGCTTCGGGTATAAAAGACTGTACTCACAACTGCAGGCGGAACTCTTGTGCTGAGCTTTCCCTGGCGCGTACCAGAATAAAGAACCCTTCTGCTTAATTGCATTGTCTGTGGGTCTCTCCTTGGTGGTGGGCGACGTACTGGACCCTAACAATATAATTATATTATGTATTAATAATATATTATTCTATATAATATTGATAATATTACTCAGATACAAATATCAGTCATCTTACCTCTCCCCACATTCACACCATCTCTACTATTCCAGGCCTTTTTTAGAAAATAATGATTTAATAGTTTTACTTTTATGCAGTGTTTTGTAGCTTTCACATTCATAATGTATTTTCTCATCTCTCATGAGGAATCTGTAATCATCATTTCATGATCCCCACAATGGTCTCACTTCATCACCCATCCCCCAACCTGTGAAGTAGACAAGTATTGAGTCTTAGAATCGATACTTTCTATCCATTCTAAGACAGAAGGTAAAGGTTCTTTTTATTTTTTAAAGAGCCTACATTGTGCCAGGCAGTGTGCTAAGATTTACGAATTTTATCTCATTGAATCCTCATAGCTCTGAGAAGTGTAGATGCTATTATTATCCCCATTTTACGTTTGAGGAAACTAAGGCAGATAAGAGATTAAGTGACTCTTCTAAGGTCAAATAAGCTTTTAAGTGTCTGAGGCAGGATTTTACAGCAGGTCTTCAAAACTCCAGGACCAGAGCTCTTATCCACGGAAACATTTAGCTTTAGTAGTCCCTGGGACCAAAAAATAAACAAAAAACCCCAAAAAAACAAAAAAAAGGATTTTTTTTTTGAGAGGGAAGGGAAATGGACCTGCCTTTGATTAACAACTTTCTCACTACCCATATGGCCTTTGCAAGGCCACTTGACCTTATTGGGCCTCAGTTTCCTTTGGAAAATAAGGATATTAGGAACCATCAAAAATGAAAGTAGCATTTGTATAGTGGCTGTGTCTAGCACTTTACAAATTAGTATCATTTGATCCTCACAGCAAGCCTGGAAGGTAGTGCTATTTAGGGTCATCCTCATTAAAACTCACCCTAACTTTAAATCTGTGCTCCTGCAACCTTACAAAGTATCCTCCTTCCTTGAACTAGGTCGTTAATAATTGAGCTAGAATTGGAATTCAGGTTCTCTCCAAATCCTGTGATTTTTCCATGATGCAACACTATATAAATAAAGTATTTTAAAAAAATATTTCAATTTAAAATTTATAAGTTTCAACTTTTAAGTTTTTTTAATGTAAGATCAAAGTAAACTGAATATTTTTGTTGATGAAAATCTTTACCTTATGAGAGCATTCTTCAGATTTTCAGATAGCTCCCCCTTATGGTTCTGAATGCGAAAGCAGGATGACAATGGCTTTTTTTTTTAATAGCCATTTGATAAGTCTTTGAGCAAGATGGCACATGGCCCAATGCCAGGTTTCATCTAACTCTGTCCCTATTTGGTAGAAACACTCAATTTTGCCTTCTTCTACAGTGGTATTATGGTAATGTCTCTTAGTGAATTGAACTCTAACTCTTAAGTTGGGAAGATCCAGTCTCAAATCTCATTCCTGACACATGCTGACTAGAGAAGGCATTTAAACTTCCAAGGCATCAAATAAAACCAATACATTTGAAATTAGAAAGAAAAAAATGAACCTGGGAAGTGGGGGATTTTATAGCAAATTTCTCTAATAAATGTCTCATTTCTCAAATATATGTATAATGAGACAAGTTTATAAAATAAGTAAGTATTGTTCCCCAACTGATAAATGGTCAAAAGGATAACAGGAAAACTAAAAAAAATCAAAGCTGTCTATAGTTACATAAAAAAGTTCTATATTAGAGAAATGCAAATTTAAATAATTCTGAGGTATGACCCCACACCTTTCAGAAATGACAAATGCTGGATGGGATGTGGGGAAATAGGTACACTAATAAACTATCTGTTGAGTTGTGAACTCATACAACCATTCTGGAGAACAATTTAGAATATTGCCTACAGGGCTATAAAATTATACATACACTTTGACCCAGCAATACTACTACTAAGTCTGTCAAAGGTAAAGGAAAAGGACCTACTTATACAAAAATATTTATAGCAGCTCTATTTATGGCTACAAAACATTGGAAATTCAGGGGATACTCATCAGTTGGGAAATAGCTGGACTTGTTTTGGTATATGATGTGTCAGAGTACTAATGTACTATAAGAAATAATGGGGGGAGTAGTTTCAGAATAACCTGGAAAAATCCATATGAATTGATGCAGAGTGAAATGAGCAGAACCTGGAGATCATTGTATATAGTAACAACAACATTTTAATAGCGATCAATTGTGAAAGACTTAGCTACTCTAGTCAATACAATGGTCCAAGTTATTTCTGAAGGATTTCTGATGAAAAATGATCTCTATCTCCAGAGAGGGAACTGATGAACCCAATTCAGATTGTACTATAATTCTTTCACTTTATTTTTCTTCCTTTTTTTTTTTTACAACATGACTAATATGGAAATCTGTTTTGCATTTCATATGTTGGGTGGGTAAGAGACTGGAGAGGAGGTAATTTGGAATTCAAATTTTTTCTTTTAGTGTTAAAAGTAAATAATAAACTTTAAAAAAATCTTTCAGTGGACCAGGCCCCTCTCTAAGACTATCAATCTAGGAAAACTATTGTTTTCTTGGTAGAGGAAGTTACTCAATGGGAGTCCCCAAGACTGATGGAATCATAGATGTAGTCAAACCTGTCTATCTTTCTATCTATCTATCAATAAATATACCGATATAAAATAAATAATATATAAGCATTAGATAAACATAGATAGATGATAAGAAAGAAAGAAAGAAAGAAAGAAAGGAAGAAAGAAAGAAAGGAAGAAAGAAAGAAAGAAAGAAAGAAAGAAAGAAAGAAAGAAAGAAAGAAAGAAAGAAAGAAAGAAAGAAAGAAAGAAAGAAAGAAAGAAAGAAAGAAAGAAAGAAAGAAAGAAAGAAAGAAAGAAAGAAAGAAAGAAAGAATCTCATTAAGAACAGTGTAGTATTTCGGAAAGAGTAGATGTCTCTTGAGTCAAAAGATCTGGGTCTCCATCTTAGTTGTACAAGACTTTGAGTCATTTCCCTCCTCTGGATCTTGGTTTTCTCATTTAGGTCAGAGAAGATGATCTTTAAGGTTTCTCCCAGATCTTGGCCTATTATTTTAATTCTCAGTGTTTGGGGAAGAAAGAAAAAAAAATGGACATAAACCCTCAGACACCAATTGGGAATTTACTATCCCAAGCTCAATGCTTCTTAAATATAACCAGTTTGAATCCATACTGAACCACTAGAGTAATTACCTAGTTACCTTCATACATATTTACTTAGTAGAAAGCATTTGAAAAGAACAAAGAATTCTAACTGCTAACATACCAGGTACAATGGAGTGATGCCAAAGAATCATTTCTATCTAGAGTGCATGAAACAATGCTTCATTAAAGACCAAGTCTGTCTAATTAGACATTTACCTTCTGGAAATTCAAGCATATTTAAAAACAAGAAGAAAACAGTTTTCTCTTTATTCAGAAGACTGGACCAAAGGGGGGTGGGGTGGGGGGGAATCCTGCTTTTGAAATCTCATAATAAAGGAATCTCTTCTATAGATTGTTATTAAATCTTTGAGTTAGAAGGGACATCTGAGATATTAGTCCTACTCATCTGTTAGATTAATGAACTAATTAGTTGATCATTCATCCATCAAGCATTTATATGCTAGGGGCTGTGTTGGCTTTTGAATCACCCCAGAAATGATCATCCTGCCTCTGCCAGTGATATAGCAGATTCTCCCCTCAATTTGTCTAGCCCTAACCTCTCTCCTGACTTCAGTCTCACTCCTCCAGATGCCTATTGGAGATTCTGAACTGGATGTCTCACAGACATCTTAAATTCCAAAATTTAGCTTATCATCATTTCCCCCAAATCACTTATGATGTCAAAAGTACCACCATCTTCTTAGTTACCTAGACTCAAAACTGAAGTATCATCTTTGACTCTTCATTCTTACCACTCCCAGATCCAATCAGTTATCCTCTCCTCATTTTCCTCCTTATTATACTCTGTGATCCTGAGACACTAGCCTACTTGCTATTGCCTGTGAAAGATATTCCATATCCCAACACCAGGTATTTCCAATGTTAAGCCTTCTCCTCCTCCTCTTCCTCCTTTCTTCCCCCTGGCTTCCCTGCCTTCTTTCATATTTCAGCTTAAATTCTACCTTCTGTAAGAAGCCTTCCTTAATTGTAGTGCCTTCCTTCTGAGATGACCTTCAACTTATCTTTTCTGTATTTTACTTACATAGTTATTAGTTTATTGTCTCCCCCTGAAACTTTGTTTTACCTTTCTTGATATCCCCAGCACTTAGCATAGTACTTGACACATAGTAGGTGCTTAATAAATGTTTGTTGACCTACATTTTCACTTTTAGATGGTTCTAATGCCTAGAAATTTAATAATAAATTACATCTCCATAGATTTTCATAGATGAGAAAACTGAGACTCCAAGTTTAAGTGACTCGTCCAAGGTTTTCCAACCAATAAATCTTAGAACCTGGCTCTAATACATGTTTCTCATGAATTCAAGTTCAACAGACAGTTTTAAGTTGAGCTGATGGGGTTGAAGATTCTGTTGAATTGAACTGAAATTTGAATGTCAGGGAGGAATGTTCAATATAAGGACAAAGTCTCCAAAGGACAGGCTACAGACTTCCTATGGAAAAATTATTGCTACCTCATTGCATACACCCAAATGCCAGGACATTTCTAATTTATCAGTCAACAGGATACACTTCTTCCTCTCTATCCCCTGTACTTTCTCCCTAAATCCAAAGCCCAGATTAGCCTCTATCCTCTGGTGATTAAATTTAGCTTTAGACAATCAAGATATGACTGTAGGTTAGGTAGTGTAAGACACTGGTCTCCAACTCAGTCTTGTTGATTTAGAAAACCACAAATTTTCTCTCTTGTATTATATTTTTATTTATTTTGTTAAACATTTCCCAATTGCATTTTAATCTGGTGGAACTCCAATTTTGACAGCTCTGATGAAGTCCCACATTCTCTAGAGTGGGCTTCAGAAAACAAGTTCTAAATGGGACTCTAAGACAGCAAATTGCTTCCCTTTGAATGAGCCTTCCTCAATTTCTTCATTTCTAAATGGAGGTTTGGGGGTTGTAATCTGCTAAACTGACTTAAACTACTACTAATGTCCTTCCCAGGTTTAAAATTATTGCCATTCTAATATAATAATAGGAATAATAGAAAACTGTTGTTGTTCTCATTAAAGTCATGTCCATCTCTGTGTCCCCATTCGGGGTTTTCTTGATCAAGACACTGGAGTATTTTGCCATTTCCTTCTTCAGCTCATTTTTTTTTAAATTTTATAGTATTTTATTTGATCATTTCCATGCATTATTCGTTAAAGACAAAGATCATTTTCTTTTCCTCCCCCCCACCCTCCATAGCTGATGCGTGATTCCACTGGGTATCACATGTGTTCTTGCTTCAAACCCATTGCCATGTTGTTAATATTTGCATTAGAGTGTTCGTTTAGAGTCTCTCCTCTGTCATGTCCCCTCAACCGCTGTAGTCAGGCAGTTGCTTTTCCTCGGTGTTTCTACTCCCACAGTTTGTCCTTTGCTTATGGATAGTGTTTTTTCTCCTAGATTCCTGCAGATTGTTCAGGAACATTACCCTGCCACTAATGGAGAAGTCCATACGTTCGATTATACCACAGTGTGTTTGTCTCTGTGTACAATGTTCTCCTGGTTCTGCTCCTCTCACTCTGCATCACTTCCTGGAGGTCGTTCCAGTCTCCATGGAACTCCTCCACTTTATTATTCCTTTTTGCACAATAATATTCCATCACCAACATATACCACAATTTCTTCAGCCATTCCCCAACTGATGGGCATCCCCTCGTTTTCCAATTTTTGGCCACCACAAAGAGCGCAGCTATGAATCTTCAGCTCATTTTAAATGAAAATGAGACGAAGTTAGTGACTTTCCTAGGGTCACATAGCTAATAAGTATCTGAGCCTGGATTTGAATTCAGGAAGCTGAGTCTTCCTGATTTCAGTCCTAGCAGTCCATCTACTATGCCACTTAGCTGCCCAGAAAGCATTCATGTAGCACTTGAATTCATATTCTATAATTTCATTCACAATAGTTATAATTATGCATATAATTTACATATGAGATACAATTTATATTAATATAATTATAATTTAATTTATAAAGTTTCTCAAGCTTTTTACATATATTACCTCATTTGATGTTCACAACTACCATCAAAGGTAGAGTCAATTATTATCCCCATTTTACAGATGAGGATACTGAGGCAAACAGAGGTTAAGTGACTTGTTCGGGTAAACACATGCAGCTAGAGTTTCAGGTTGCATTTGAAATCAGGTTTTCCTGACTCCAGGTCCAGCTTTATACCATGCCACCATGGATGTTGGTATGTTCATTCTAGTAACATTTTTATTGTGTACAGAGCAGAAATCTAAGTACTGGAAGAAACAAAAAGTAAATAAACATTTTTCTTTGCTGTTCCATGCTTTCTTTTAAAAATGCTGTTAATCCTACCACCTGGTGGAGAATTGGATGAATGAGAACTATTGCCTGGTAAACATTTTAGTAGCAACAATGAGAATAACTTGTCTTTATTGAATGTATTTCTAGATAATTCTAAAGCATGATTTTATGTATCAAAATCCAACCCTTTAGGGAGTATAAATCAACATTTGAATATACCTCTGTAGCTTTAGTTAATTCTCATCTAACCCTCCATACAGATTAAGACAAACAGAAGTGACCCTTGCCATCAAAAAAATTTAAAATTAAGGGCACCTAGGTCCCCAGTGTGCCACACATCTGGAAAATTCTTCAGGTGCAATAGGTATGTAATATGAAGGCTTAGTTGCCTTTGAGTAAAGCAATGATCCTATTGGCCACAGTTTTCAACTTCCTCTGGATAATCTCTCTTCTCATAGGCAGTGCCAGAGCCCCAGAATATTGATGATGTCATGTTCACTCTGATTGGTTAATTGAGGAGAAAGACATGACAATTTCATGTTTAGACAGGGTAGGGCCAAGAGGAATAGAATCTCAGTCAGAAGGGACCCTGGAGGAATCCTTAGAGGCAGAAGAATTCCAAGAAATTATTATATAGAGATCCTAATCTATATTAAAATGCTTCTAACTTCCCCTTCCTCCACTTTCTTCTCTTTTCTCACTTCCTCTTCTAAGGATTAGGTAATTTGATTTAGGGCATTTAAAATGCTTTTATAATAAAAAACAAGAGTGTTAGACTGCTAAGGTATTCTTTAAAAGTAGCTTGGCAGGGGCCAGCTAGGTGGCTCAGTAGATTGAAAGCCAGGCCTAGAGAGGGGAGGGGTCCTGGGTTCAAATCTAACTTTATGACAATTCCTAGCAATGTGATTCTGTGACTTAACCTCCATTGCCTAGCCCTTACTTCTCTTCTGCCTTGGAACCAATATACAGTTTTAATTCTAAGAAGGGTTTAAAAAAAAAAGCAAACTGACAGTGAAATTTCTCAAGATTATTGTAAATATCTTTTTTTTTTTCCTACAGTGGGTCAGGAGATATCTGTGTTAATTTAAATCCTGAATTCCACTGTCTGGATCTATGCTTTGCTTCTGTTAAAAGCAGGAAAGGTAATTGAATATGAAACTTCTTTAAAGCCTATTCCTGCCCTATTATTCTAGGCTTTGGTGGCACAAAATTCTAGATTGTACAATAAACTGTCAGGGATGCCATTTTTCCCATGGTGACTGATTAAAAAGAATCACTTCTGTATTATTAAGAGTCCAGGAATACTGAGTAGAAAGAACGATGAGTAAAAGGTAGTAAGAAGTTTGTAAGTACCTTCTGAGTCATCAAGTTTCTAAAATATGCCTAGGATATTTCCAAGACTGAGCACATTTTCTAATATTCCAAGGCTCTGACAGTAATTTGGAAATAGAATAAATGGTAACTTTCTCATGATTAGAATATATGACCACTTGAAATGTCCTAGTTCCCCAGATCATACTAGATAACAGATAGGTTACTATTTGTCAAGTCAAATCAGTTCCATGAGAATCAATGCTATGTTCCAGCATCATGCTAAGCCCTGGGGAACCAAAGAAAGGTAAAAGACAATCCTAGCTCTCAAGGAGCTCACAGTCCAATGGGTGGGACAATACATGAACAATGTACATAGGACCCTTATACCTTATATCACATAATGGAAACTTAATGAATATTTATTGACTGACTCACTAATCAAATGGGAGTTAATCTTTGGGGAAATCCATTAACATTGAGGAGAATCAGAAATGGCTTATTTTAGAAGATGGAATTTTAGTGGAAACTTGAAGGAAGCGAGGGGGCAGAGACAAGGAGAAATATTAGCAAGCATAGGCACAGTAGATGAAAAGGCCCATAATTGGGAGATGAGGTATCATATCCTGGGATCACTTGGTGAATCAGAGTATATGGAGGGGTACAAGGAAAGTATTAGAAGCCAGGAAAGGTATGAGGGTGTCAGACTATGCAGGGCTTTCAAAGTCAAAACTACATCTGGATTTGTTTAGTGAGAGTATTACATTCTAATATTATAAACTTATATCAGGCAAATTCAGATCCACTGGATCAGAGAACTTAACAAATGAAAGATCTTGAAAACAGAATCTTAGGGGCTGGAACTGAATTACAGGTGAGCAAAATGAAAGGAAAAGAGAAATGACTTCACATAGTTAGAGGCAGAGCCTAGATAATTATCCAGGTCTCCTAATGCCCTTTCTCATGTACCTTTCATGACATTGCTTTAGAGGGAAGATATAAATAAGATTTGTAAAATGGAAAGAGCATTAAAATAGAACTGAGATGATCTGTGTTGCAATTTTGATTTTCTTTGTGAATTTAGACAAGCCATTTCACTACTCTTGGTCATAATTTACCTTCTCCTTCTATAAACTTTGAAGATCTATACAATGAGGGGATCTTAACCTGGGGTCTGTGAATGTATTTTTAGAAATATTTTGATAATTTGTTTGATAGAATTAATTTCTTCTGTAAGCCTACTTATTTTATCCATTTAAAAACATAATTCTGGGAAGGGTTCCCTAGGCTTCATCAGACTTCCAAAGGGATCCAAGATAGATTAAAACAAACAAACAAACTAAGAATCTTTAGCTAAATTCTCCAAAGTTGCTTCTATCTCCAACATTTTATATTCTACTATTATAAATTTTAAGTTCCTTTCCAGATCCAACATTATGTGGTTAATCACATTAATCACAGATTAGTAGACAATATTGACCTTTCAATATCTGTTCCTCTTCTTGGAAATTCCTCCCCTCCCTGACATACCTATCATCTGTATCATTCTAGTATGTGGCTAAAGTTCTTGATGATGAATACATACCTTCATAGGAAGATTTGTATATTAATAAAAGACTACCTTTGGAGCTAGAACTGACCAAGATTGATTAATCAGTTATTGCTATCTCTGTGAAGGTGAACATCACTTAATGTTTCTCAGCCTCAGTTTCTTTGTGTGGAAAACAAGAGGGTTTATCGTAGATGGCCTATGAAGTACCTTCCACCTCTAAGCTTATAATCTCATCATCATAGAGACCCAATGGTGTAGATCTGAAAGTGATGGAATTTCATATATCATTAACACCTCAGTGGAGGAAATCTCCTTGTGTCAAGTCCTCTGCTCTTACTCCTTACTTACACCTGATTCTACTTATGTCAAAGATGGATATCCCTAGAAGCCATAGCTTACTATGCATGACAGACAGCAGAGAATAGACATTTTAGGGAGGCATTTTTTGATAGAACAAGGCAAAAAATTATAGCTATTTTAAACATTTTATGCTATAATTAGATTCAGATTCACAAGATTTTGAACTGGAAGGCACCATCAAGATCACCCCCATCTACAAATGAAACAACTAAACACCAGATGGTCACCCAACTAATACCCAGTAGAGCCTAGATTTTAACTCAGAACTTCACACTGCAAATCCAGCCTGTCCATTACATCATATTGAGAACACTAACCAACAGTGAGCCTTTGAACTTCCTTTCTCACTTGAGCACAGTTAGATCAAGTTGTTATGTTGGCCACCATGATTCCTTATATCTGTTCATATGCCTCAGATTAACTGTGTAATTGCCAAATTCCCACTTGATTTTGTTTTTTTAGAGTCAGAGGCCAGAACACTGATAAAAGCACCAAGGGAACAAAATGAGGCTCTGCCTTCAAAAAACCATAAATAAGAGTTAATATTGGCAATCAGGGTCAAATTCTGGGGAACACACAGTTTTATTATTGCCATTACAGTTTATAGATCTGTCTTCCTACATCCTAACTCACAATCTTGTGAGCATATCAGAAAGTTCACTTCTCTACTCTCCCCTCTCCTCCCCTTTTCTCTACTCCCTTCCTTTCCCCTCTCATTCTCTTTCCTCCTCTTACCTCTTCTCTTTCCTTCTCTCCCCTCCCCTTTTCATTTTCTTTCCTCTTCTCCCCTCTCCTCCTCTCTTTCCTTTTCTCCCCTCTTTCCCTTCCCTCCTTCCCCCTTCCTTCTCTTTTTCTTTCCAACACTCCCCTCTCCTTCTCTTCCCTCCTCTCTCCTCCCCTATAATCTTTATATATATATATATACATATATATATAACATGTTTATGTCAGATATATACATGCACATACGTACCATCTTTATATATACACACACAAGTATACACATAAATAAATGTTTGTTTCTATGTGCGTATATAATTTGTTGTTGTTCAGTCATTTTCATTCACTTCTAACTCTTCTGGTGCCCTTTTGGTGTTTTCTTGACAAAGATACTAGAGTGGTTTACCATTTGCTTCTCCAGTGTACATACATACACACACACATGTGTTTGTGTGTTTTGTATATTCATATATCCATATGTATACACATGTGTGCATACTCACACAGAGACTAATCAAATGCTTGGGCTTTGCTGAAAGAGAAATATGAACCAGATTCCAAACCAAAAATCAGCCAAGGGCACCTCACGGTGAGAAAGTTCTGCAGGAAACAGAAAGGAGATCTGATTATCAAATGGGCTTCTGTGACATGAGTTTCAGCATTAAAGGCTGAGGAATGCAGAGGTGGAAATACAGTAACTCTCAGATATCCAGTGTCTATTGGAAAACAGATCTTAGGAAAATTAGTTTGAGAAATACTTGTCATTCAGCCCCTTCATTTTATGGTGGAAGAAATGGAGTGGAGACACAGATGAGAATCTGCTTGTCCATGATTATATTGGTAGTAAATTGAAGAACTATTTTATGTCTTCACACTAAAATCCATCTCTTTGCACTGTCACCTGTAAACATAGTTTTGAGGTATTCTCAGCTTCTTAATGGATTTTATATAATAAGCAACACAATGAGTTAACAATGCCAACTTTCTTTTCCACTCTCTTCTGTTTTCAGTCCTAAACCCTGGATTCTAATCCTGGCTCTGCTACTCACTAGCTCTTTGACTTTGGGCACAAACCATTTAACCTTGGCATGCCTCCATTTCATTATCTATAAAATTATGGAGTTGGATTATATGAATTGTGAGGCACGTGATAGCTGCAGATATATTTTATCACCATCCTGTGACCTTGCTGGACCTCACTTTCATTTTGAATTTTAATCTCTTGGATGCCTTCCAGTTCTCATCCACCTATCTACTCCATAAAAGAGTAAAGAACCCTAAAAGAGACCAGCTTTGGAGATTGGTTTGTCCCACTTGATTCCAAAGGGAAGAGTTGACAATAATAATCATAACAATAATAGCTAGTAATTCTAGACCATTTTAAAGTTCACTAACTGCTTTACAAATATCATATTTTATCCTCACAATAAACCTGGGAGGTAAGTGCTATTATTATCCCGATTTTACAGAGGAGGAAACTGAGGGATGAGAAAGGTCACATACCATGGTCACATACCAGATTTGAACTCAGGTCTTCTTGGTTCCAGATATAATGCTCTATCTTAGATCCTATCTAATGCTCTATCTTAGATCCTCTTTATTCTATGGCACCTTGGTGAAAATAATAGCCAGATTTTGATTTGATATAATTTCTAAAAAATTAGAGCTGTCCAAATGAGGATAGATGTATATTGTCATACATACAAGTATATATGTGGAGAGACAGACAGAGAAATTGATTGTGGGCTCAATTCTAGACCATTTCAATAAAGCAGATATCACAAAAAAATGTGGATTATAACTTTAGAATTGGAAAGATGCTCAGAGGTTCATCTCATGTAACCCCCTCATTTTACAGATGAGGAAACTAAGGTCCTCTAGAAATGTATATTTTAATCAGAGAGACAACATTAAAATATCTCAGACATAAGATTTCTATGAAGTAGGAATGAGCCTTTACTTAAGCTCCAAGACACTGTGATAAGGGGTTTTTTTTTTGGTTTTGTTTTGTTTTTTTGCTTCATTTGATACTCATAACCAAATTGTTGAGGTAGATGTTACTACTATCTCAATTTTACAGTTGGGGAAACTGAGGCTGAAAAATTTAAGTAAACTTCCCCAGGAAATATCTGAGGTCAAATTTGAACTCAGGACTTCCTGACTCTCAGTCTAGTGCTTCATCTATTTTATCATTCAGCTACCTCAATAGAACCAGCATTCAGACCCAATCCAACACTTTCCCCACTATCTTGCTGTCATGCTAAGGACAAAAGCATTTTTGTTATGCCATACCAGATATTTGTTTGTTTGTTTGTTTTTAATAGACAGGTTGTTGTTATTTTTAGCTTTCAGGGCAAAAAATGATGAGTTTTAAAAGATTGGATTTTTGTTTAAAATTTCCTAATTACTTGTTAAAAATTTAACAATCATTTAAAAATTTTGAGTTCCAATTAATTTTCCTTCCTCTCACCTCTTTCCCCTCCTTGAGAAGGCAGGCAGTTGGGTATTAATTATACATGAGAAACCAGGCAAAACATATTTCTAAATTAGCCATGTTATAAAAGAAAATACAAACAACATAAATCAAGGAAAAGTTTTTAAAAATTTAAGTATTGCATTCTGTATATTGTAATCTGTGTTCAGAGTTCATCAGTTTTCTCTCTGGAGGTGAATAGCATTTTCCAAAATGGGTTCTTTGGAATTGTCTTGGATCATTGTCTTGATCAGAGGAACTAAGTGTTTTCAACAGCTGATCATTCTTACAGTATCTTAGATACTGTGTCCAATGTTCACCTGATTCTTCTCATTTCACTTTGTATCAATTCATGTAAGTCTTCCCAGTTTTTTGGAAACTATCCTATTTGTCACTTCTTATAGCACAACATTATTCTATCATATCATGTGCCACAACTTTTTAGCCATTCCCCAATTGATGAGCACCCCCTCAATTTCCAGTTCTTTGCCACCACAAAAAAAAGTGCTGCTATAAATATTTTTGTACCAATGGGTCTAAAAGGTTATGATTTATTGAAGAGTTTTAAAGGAGAGGAGGCAAAGTTTTACCTCCTAATTTTTCCTCAAGAGAAGAACAAGTAGTGAGGACACATTCCATTATTAGATTTATTGTATTACATTGCAGAAAGGTGAGTCAGATCCCATGAGGTAGCAGGACATAGCAGATTCATTAACAACTAAGAAGATCTAGAATGTAATTTATGGGGCTATAACTTTGAAAAAAATGTAATAAACCAAGATCTTTTCTACTGTATTAAAATAAACAACAACAATCTTCTATGTCTTGGTGAATGTTGCTGGGAAATGCTTATGCTTACAATTTGAAGGCTTAGGATGATAAAATTTTAGAGCTGGAAAAGTTCTCAAAAATCAACCTTTTCAAGCATCCTCATTTTCCAGATGAGGTGAAGAGGTTTGCCCGTGGTCATGGAGGCAATGAAAGATGGAAAATGTGGAGCCAGTACCATATCTGATGCCAAATTCATTCATTTCTCCTCTGTATACTCTGTGGTGCCTTTACCCACAATCTAATAATAACTAGTAGTAGTTTTGGTTCTAGATTTCTGTTTTTTAGTTAGTACGGATGGAAAATGCCTCTGCTTTCCCATAGAAGGCTTGGAATCATTGAATAGTAGAGCTCAAAGGAACCAGAAAGGCCATCTAATCCAACCCTGTTAGTCAACACAGAAAATAAAGGCTTAGAGACAGGAAGTGATTTTCCTGAAGTCAGATACTGGGGCAGATGCCAAACCTGGCCTAGAAGATCAAATTTGGGGGTTCGGAGAGGGGAACAGAAAAGGGCGATGAACATCCTTGGGACATAGGCTTCTTTTTCTTCTTTTTTTTTTAACCCATTTCCAGACTCTAAACAGAATGCTATTTTCAAGGGCCAAAAAAAGGACATTGGAAATCGGAGTAGCTAATTAGTCTGTTCCCTGAAATCAGTAATGTAAAGACAGCAATATAATTACTAGTCTGCTTACTTAGCTCTCTAAGAGTGCATCAGCAAAGAAACTGAGGCTGTTGTATATAAATAACATTTGAGCTATTCTTTCTCCCAACCATAGTTACATTTGGAAGACACTCTTTTTGCAAATGTGCTGGAGTACAATTGTGTGGTTCTACATAAAACACAATTACCAATTATGTCTTCTTAAAAGCCAATTCAAAGCTATTTAACCCAATAATTGAAGTTTGTTCAAACTTGTAATTTGCTTCTATGATAATAATAATAATAATGACAGCTAACATTTATATAACGCTTACTGTGTGCCAGGAACTGTGCTAAACACTTTATAATTAATATCTCATTTGATCCTCACAATAACCCTTTAAGGGGGGAGTTGTCAGGAAGGTTTTATTCTTCAACTTGGAAGCAATGATTGCTTAGTAACTTGAAGTCATAATAATAATCACTAGCACTTTATTGCACTTTAGGGTTTGCAAAAAGCACTTTACAAATATCTCATTTGATTCACACAATGACCTTGGAAGATAGGAACTATTATTATCCCTCTCTCCAGATGAGGAAACTGAGGCAGATAGAGGCAAAGTGACTTGTTCAGGGTTTTATAGCTAGTAAGTGTCTAGAATGAGATTTAAACTCTGATCTTCTTGCCTCCAGACCCAATACTCCATTCATCATGTACCAACTAGCTGTCTCCACTGAAGAAACTTAGAATTACTCATTAGTAAGTAGAAGGTTTTTATTTAAACTGACTCATTGATGCCTAGACAAGTAGCATTGCTGCATCAAACAATTTTACTTGTTTGGGATCGAAAATCCCCACCAAAGTCTTGCTTCCCCCGAATTGAAATGGAGGTGATCTTGATTTCCTCAAGACTATTTATATGGTTAAATACAAACTTTGGTAAAGCCAACCTAGAAAGACCCTTAAAATGGGCACAGTAGGAGCAGCTAAGTAGCTCAGTAGATAGAACATCAGACAAGTCTCTGGATGAGGATTTTGAAGACCTGCATCCAAATTCAGTTTCTTCCTCTCATTTACAGTGTGAACTTGAGCAAGTCAAACAATGGGAGAATAATTCCAAGAGTCTCAAGGTCAAATGCTTGGCCATCAAATTCTAATCCTGCCCTTGACCCTTTCCCTTCCACCCCCTAGAGCAACCCTGCCTTGGGCGAAATATGCAAAACAGCACTTAATCAAAATGCTTTAATTAAGTACAAAGTCCTTGTCCTCCGGAAGTTTACTGTTAAAGTCCAGAGTAGCCCTCTTTTGTTTCCAAAGTTGAGTGGGTGGAGTGGTCAAAAAGGCAGTTTAGGAGGAAAAAAAAATTCCACTTTTTAAAATTTTTATATAATTTTATATAATTTGCAAATTTTTATAAAAAATTTTTAATATATTTTTTATAAAATTTGCAAACATTATTTGAACAGATCACATACATACATTAATATAGGCAATAATTCCAAAAGGAATTCATCCTCCACATCAGTGTAATTCAATAGACAGGGGATTTGGAGACAAAAGAATACTAGGTCTGAATATCAGCTTAAAGGCTTTAATCCTTTATCCAAGTCACTTGTGCCCCTTGGAGCCTCATTTGTAAAATGAAACATTATACTAGATGGTCTCTAAGAATAACCCTCCCAATTCTAAGTCCTTTAAGATCCTCTCTTTCCCTAATCCCTCATAAGCCATGCTTTTGAAAGAAACCATCTAGGATATCATTCATTCAACCAACATTTATTAAGCACCAACTATCTGTACTAGGATAGAAAACCAAAAATTAAACCATTTCTGCCACTGAGTTTACATTCTATCAGGGAAAACAACACATAAAAAATAAGGATGTGTATTATATGCACAAAATGGTTAATTATATATATATATGTCTATATATATATATATATATTTTTTTTTTTTTTTGGTGGGAGGGAAGGCACTAATAGCAGGAGGAACCAGGAAAAAAGTCCTATAGAAGCTGCCTCTTGTGGTTTGAAATAAACAAAAAAAGTTAGATGAGGTGGGAATATATATTCTAGGCTTAGGGGGCAGACAGGGAGAATAGAGATGAATATCTTATGCATGAGGAACAGCAAGAAGGAGAATAATTTATTATAAAATAGTATACATATATCATAAAATTGGGAACAGGCTGTGAAAGGCTTTGAAGGCTTATGGATCTCATATTTGGCTCTAGTGACAGTACAGAGCTATTATGGTTATTTGAATGGGGGTTTGACACAGACAGACCTACACTTTAGCAAAATCATCTAGCACCTCTATATAGGGTGAATTGGAGTGGGGAGAAACTCGAGGCAGAAAGACAGGCAGAAAGACAATAATAGTCCAGGCAAGAGGTGATGAGGAACTAAATGAAAATGGTGTCCATATGAGTTGCTTATCATCCTTCATCCTCAAAGAGAACCAAAATGACATCACTGGTGGATGTCTTTTGACTTGAGCATAAATTGGATTGAAGTGAGGCAGAGTTGCCCAAAGCCTTCAGCTTTCCTCTTTCTTCCAGTCATCAAAGTTCAGGGACAAGACAGAAGTCAGGACAACTGGCATGGCCCAAGATGCAGTGGATGACCTTGGCTTTTTCTATGGTTAACAGTTCTAATCATTCCACTGCATTCATAGCTATGGGCACAATTTGTTCTCTTCCCCTTCCACCTGGGGAAGTCTTCCCATGCCTCAAGTAGACCTCCTTCCCCCAATTCACTGACAGGTTTGAGGCTTGTTGGTAATCCTTAACCAGATTCAGCCCACGTGCCAGATGGTTTACAAGATTGTGACTGCTGCCTCTTGGAGCTATAGGTGAGAGCTGGGTGCTAGGTGGACACCATAGGAGGAAAGCCCCTGAAAGGGGGCATACGGGCCGGTCAGAGAAGACTGGTGCCTCTGGTGCTAGGATCAGCGAAGACCATTTGAATAGAGAAAGAGCAATGGATGAAAAATACAGGATCTTAGATTTACACCGGGAGGGAACTTTGGGGGTTATTGAATCCAAACCTCCTTATTTTACAGATAAAGAAACTGAAGCTTTTAAACTAGAATCTCCTAAGCAAAAGGCTTAGGATGAATCATTTAACACTGAAAAGGGTCAGGGGTCTTTTGCTCAATCTCCCTCTGCCTCCACAAAGGAAGCTACTTTGGTCTGTGACCCATATCACAGATAGCAGCAGAAAAGGGACTTGTGGCCATAAACAGATATATTAACTGACATTAACTTCATTTTCCTGATAAAGAATTTTCCTGTTGGGGAGAAACTGGAAGAAAATATGATCCAGGCCCCTTTATTGCACAGATAAGAAAACTAAGAACAATGAGAGATTAAATGCATTGGAACAGAGGGGGAATTTGAGTTCAGATGTCTTCTCCCTCCACCATGCTGCGAGTTCAGGATTCTTAATTCCAATAAGTGTTTTGCAAGAGCCTGTGTGTGTGCACAAAGGAACGTCCCTGCCCATGAGACCCTCCTATAATAGTGCAGGGAAAGTACAAGGGAAACCACTTCTTCAGCAAGTGTACTGGTCTGTGGTCCCTGCCTCTCTTTACCAGGGAATCTTTGATCTCCAAACCCAACAATCTAAAGTCTAGAGGTTCTAGAGGCTAAGAGGGACCAAGGGTGTCATTAACACACAGTGCCCTTCCTCGGGGAATTTCTAGTCCAGCAAGGGAATTGCTTTCATCTCTCCCTTTTTGATGTCTGAGTTTGTGCTTTGGTGGGCTTCTTCCATCCATTTGATAGATTGGGGAAGAAGACTTCAAGAGTCCTGTATCCTGAGTAATTAATTAGCAGCTCCTGCTGGAACGTCAGCATTTCAGCTATTCAAAAACAACACGTAATTAACTTGAGAATTTAGAATAATAAGGGAGCAAAGTGAGGCTTGAGGGAGTTAACAGATATTTGAATGGCATTTCCCTCCTGCATGATTCTCACAGAAAAAGCAGGGCTCTTTTCTAGGGAGGGCAGTCACCATACAACCGGGAGGGAAAGGTTGGGGAGCCAAGGCTGCCTCCCCACAAGTTAAAAAAAAAAAAAGATAAAATGTAACCTTTGTTCTTGGTGCTCCCGCTGAACTTTCTCCCCTCTCCTTCGCCATCTTTACCCAGCCCTGGGACACCCACTGTAGGAAGAAAGGGCCTCTCACTCTGAAGATGATAGGAATTATTGCTCTAGCAATCTCAAAGACTTTCAGAAACTAGGACACAGACCCCCATGAAGAGACTTGGTTCTCACTTTTCCTATTCCTAAAATGAGAAGGTAGAACTAGAAGGTTTTTCACCACTTTTTTTTTTTTAGTACAAGAGGATTCCTTTTTTAAAATCAAAGAAATTAGTAAAAATTCACATACTTATATTTATTAATATCCATTGATTGGGAATGTTTATTGTTTTTAAAAAGCATGTTATAAATTCTGTAACACTTTTAAGGATTTTAAAAAAATATTGACCACAGTAGCATATTATGTTATGTGTATATGCCATCAAGAGGCATGTTCGCTTATTTATTATATTGAGTCAAGCTGAGCTAAAATGAGGATAAAAGCTACAATGTTTGGTAAGCTTATGGATGATTAGACTCTAAAATCTACACGAGTGGTTAGCACACAAGTTGAGGACCACCAGACTAGGTAAAAATGAAGGTCTCTTCCAGTTCTAACAACCTATAGATTCTAGCTCTGACTCCTATAGTCTACTATTTATAAGTACCCTTTTAACTCTAACTTTTAAGAAAATATTATAAGACTCCATCCAGCTCTAACATTCTGTGTTTAAAATTTTTGTGAGACTTTCCAGTTTTTAACTTGTGTTTTTTGTGTTCTCTCAGTCTGGATTCCAAGATCCTATATGAATCTAACTATAATTCAATGCTCTATCTATGTTCTAAAGTCCCTTCCATTTTAATATTATATTATATGGTTCAAATGATTATTGGTGAGGAATCTCTTCTATACTGTGCTCTAGCAGTTTTGCTTTCTATGGTCCTTTCCCATTTTAATATTATATAGTTCTATGATTATTGGTGAGGAATCGCTCCTATTTTGTGTTGCAACCGTTTTGTTTTCTAAAGCCCTTTCCCATTTTATTATATAGTTCTATGATTATTGATGAGGAATCCCTCTCTTCTATGATCTAACAGTTTTCTTTTCTAAGGTCCTTTCTCATTTTGGTTCTATGACTATTGATGGGGAATTCCTCCTATTCTATATTATAAGGTCCCTTTTCATTTTAATATTATATAGTCCTATGATTAATGATGAGTAATCCCTCATTTTATGTGCTGTTTTGTTTTCTAAGGTCTTTTTCCATTTTGATACCATATGGTTCTATGATTATTGATTAGAAAATCCTCCTATCCTATATTCTAAGGTTCCCTCCCATTTCAATATTATATTGTTCTATGATTACTGATGAGGAATCTCTCCTGTGTGCTAACAGCTTTATTTTCTAAAGTCCTTTTCCATTTTAATATTATATGGTTTTAGGATTATTGATAAGGAATCCCTCCATTACTAAGAAAATGTGAAGGGCAGATTCTTTTAGGACATTTGGCTGGCCAGGAGCAAGGTTTTTGTTATATTGTCTTTATTTCCCAATATGTCCATTCTCTCACTTGCTTCCAGATAGTCACTCAGGCAATAAGCATTTAGGGGCCGTCCCTTATAACAAATACTAGAAAATAGAAAAAAAAATCAATTTAACCAATCTAATCAATGCATCAACCAAGTCTGACATTTATTCATCGTTCCATGCCTGTAATATTTACCTCTCTACCCTTCCTCACAGAAGAAAAATCATAAGAAGAGGGAGAGATATGTTTTTATTTCTTCTTTGGGTTCAAGCTTGATCATTATAATAGCAGCCAAGTTTTAATTTTACAATAAAAAGCATTTTCTTTTTTCTTTAACCCTTACCTTCCATCTTAGAATCAATATTATGTATTGATTCCAAGGCAGAAGAGCAATAAGGTCTAGACAGTGGTGAAGTGTCTTGCCTAGGATCACACAGGCCACATTTGAACCCAGGGCCTCCCATCTCTAGGCCTGACTCTCAATCCACAGAGCCACCTTACTGTCCCCCAAAATAAGCATATTAGAGAGAGTAGCAATTCTCTCACTGCAAACCTGGAAGCATAATCTGGAAACCAGTTGGTTGGGTTTCAGTTGGGTTACTCTCTGGGTTTCAGTTTTTTCTTCTATAAAATGAGGAAGTTGTGTTCAATTTTCTCTAAGGTTCTTTCCAGTACTAAAATCCTATGATTCAAAGTGATATTCCATAGCCACTGTTAGGCCTAAATTTCATGATTTAAGGTCTTCTCTTCTCGCCCAACTTGCCAATGTCCAAATTTTGCAAATGAATCCAAGATGAGAAAATGTTGAGACTGTTCTGTTCCTTCACCCACTGCTGCCGGAGTTGTTTCATAATCTAACAGCCCATCCTCCTGCCCCCAATAACGCCCACAAAAGAAATCCAAATACCCCTTATTGTAACCAATTTACACACTTCTGCGTGGGCTTCAAGGAATTCTACTTAGTAACCTTAATTGGTATTTGTCTCCAGCACACACTGATCTAAAAATCTACTGATCACATAGGTCTTGCCAGCATCTCTCCCATTTCATATGGTCTCCCCCCACCACTTTTAGCAACATTTTCTTCTCTCTTCTGCCCCAACTTCTATCTTTCCCCTTGAAAGAGGGAAGAGAGAAAAAAGAGAGAGGCAGAAACATAGAGAAAAGCAGCCAATATTCTAAGTCAACTCTTAACAGGTGGCATTTTCCTTAACTCAGATAAGATATAGTTAGTGTTAGGGGGGGAAAAACAATAAAAGAATTAAGGGCAAAAATAAAGCAAAACAATTATACAGAAGCATACAATGACACAGAGACAGGCCAGGAGATTTTTTTTTCCTTCTTCTTTGTGAATGAATTTTTTTTTAATGTATATTTATTTGTGTGTTATATTAAAAATCCCAGGTAAGTTCCATCCTTCCTCCCCTCTCTACACTAGAGAAGAAGGTATCATTTAACAAAAAGATAGCTGTCTATGTAAAGCTATATCTTGTTTGTTTTTATCGATCAGTTCTTTCTCTGGAGGTGGATACACACAAATAATTTTTCTGACCCTGTCCAGAGGCTTCTATCCTCCACTCCTTATCAGTACCAGAGAGGTTCCTGGCTCATTATCTCCCTCCCCTCTGGGTCCCTTTACCTTTCAGATGGAATGTTCTACGTGTAGGTGCTCTGGGTCAAGAAGAACATTTATGCCCTTTTCTAGGAATATTTTAAAATGTTAGCCAACATGACAGACAAGCTTCTTCTGGCTAAGAGAGGCAGAAGATAAAAAAAATAGGAGTAAAGCCTTTTACTTTCAACAGTATAGAGTGGGACACTGGTTAGGGGGTCTGGAGACCTGGGTAACCATCTGTCCCTTTCTTGTCCTTGAGAGATAGTGTGGCATGATGGTAAGAGTGATAGACTTGGAGTTAGTGGAGACCTGTGTTTAAATCTCTTTTTTTAATAATATTTTCCCATAGTGGCAAGTCACTTAATCCCCATTGCCTTAGCCCTTACTGCTCTTCTGTCTTGGAACCAATATATAGTATTGATTCTAAGATGGAAGGTAAGGGTTTAAAAGTAATAATAATATTAATAATAATATTTCCACAATTACATGTAAAATAATTTATTTTATTTTTTTAATCATGAAAAATATATTCATTTTTGTAAGCAATAATCTTATGAAACCAAAACCCCCTAACTTACCCAAATAAATAAGTGATGTCATTTGTTTTCATCTGCATTTCTACTCCCAACACTTCTTTCTCTGAAGATGGATGGCATTCTAAAATAATTTATTTTTTAAATCCCTTTTTAAAAATTGGGGGATTTAAAATCCTCTCCCTTCCTTAGACCCTCTTTCCTCTCCTCTCTCCCTCCCCATCTGTCCCTTTACCTCCATTCCTTCTCCTTAAGACAGAAAACAATCCGATCCTGATTAAATCTCACTTTTAACATTAACTCACTTAATATGGTTTCTCTGAGCCTCAATTGCATCATTCATAATATATATGTACTTACCTCACAGATTATTGGCATAGATTAAAGATGTATAGTCAAACTCTGGAGATCTTTTCTATATAAATGCCAGTTCTTACTATTATTACTTTACCCCTTTCTTCCTCACTTAAAAATTATTGGATTAAATAATGGAAATGGAAAAACAATAAAATTAAAATAAATAATCTCTAAGACCTCTAAGAGATCCTTTGATCATATGGCAGATAGGGACATTAAGCGTTCTATCGAGGAGTAGACTATTGAAAACAGGGCCCAAGGGGTGGTCCATCGGCGCTCTGTGGCCTTTTTCAAATGACGTAGCATTCCTAATACTAAAAATCTCATAATCCAAGCATAATGGGCTCTCTGCATAAATCTGGTTTTGGGATTCACAGAAAGTAATTCTTTTAACAGGACAGGTTTGATTTAACAAATGTATGGTCATTAAAATTTTAGTTGATTCTGGCCTGCTCGTTCTCCTTATTTCCATAATTTAATAATTTAATTTTCTTTCCGATTTCATTCTCTCATGTTAGTGTGTATTCTCCTGCACACCTTATTCTTACCTCCCTCTTCCTCACATCAGAAAGGGCTAGGAGGTTTTCAGATTCATTTTTCTTTTCTTCTTTGAGGCATTCTTGGTGTAGTGAATTGAGAGGAACTCTGACCCGAACCATTGGGAGTCCTGGATTCCCGGACTTTCATCGACTATTAGCTGTGTGACCTTGGGCCAGGCATTCAGTTGCTTCATACCCTATTTGTAAAATGAGACTTTTTTTCCCCAGGGATGGGAAAAATCGAATTGGAATCACAGAAGAGATCTTGAAATGTAAAATATTAGAGGTTGGAAGAAGCTTAAAACCTAGAAGATTAAAATTACAGAATTAGGAAGGATCTTAGACCATAGGATATTAGAACATACAACATAGCATATGAGAGCTGGGAGGAATTTTTAGCTAGAATCATAGAATATTAGAGCTGGAAAGGTCTCAGAACATAGTATTAAAGCTGGTAGAAATCTTAGAACATAGGCTATTGGAATATAAATTTTAGATTATGTTATAAAATAATTAAATGAAAATTTTCAATTAAAACAATTAGATTTGTATGTTAAAATCCTTGGCAGTTTTGGCTACCTTGTTACTCTCTTTACTGTAGATGTTTTGGCAAATATACTAACTGCAGAAATGTGTAGAAAAGTGATCAGGGCATGCTATCAGCCTGACGCTCACCTATTTCACCTCTCCCAACCAAATTCCTTGTCAATAGTGGCAGGTTTAGTTTTTCTTTTACTAAATAAAGTTCACTCTCCTGGAGCCTGGCCACAAAAACACCAGTAGCAGGAGTTGGAAGCCAGGGTTTTAGGAAGGGTTAAGATTTGGGATAGAAACTGGGATTGAGAAATATAAAAGCCACTGGTCAGTCCAGTCTCTCCATATAAAATAAACAGTAAACATAGTTGATTAGCCAATTTATTCCACGTTCAACTATTCAAGAGGGCACCTAAGCACCAAAAATGTACAGAATATCCCTTGGCATGGAGGACTTCTGTAGAGAAGATGCTGTCCTCCCTGTCATGGTCCCAGAAATTCTGGTTATCTGTGTAGAATGGTAGAGGTGATCACACTTCATACCTGGCTGTAAGGATTTGATCCAGATTAGAAAAATGGCCAGAATGATTGTCACCTTGATTTTGTTTAGTTCGGTTCAACTCAGTTCAACAATATTTTTTTTAAGCACCTGCTAGGCAAAGACCATCATGCCAGGTGCTAGGGATACAAAGATGAAAAAAACAACAGGTGCACACCCACGTCTCAAGCCATTTACAGTATAGCCAGGGATTAGACAAATACACAAATCATGATGACTCCAGGAGAAAGAGAAGTACATGGACCTGCAAGTCTAATTTTGACACTACCTGTAGCACCAGGAGAAAGTCACTTTATCCCTCTCTTCCTCAGGTGTCTCATCTGTAATTATGTAATTAAATAGCATTTGGGCTGTCCACCTTGCAAAATTATTTTGAGGAATACTCTTTGAAGACCTTGGAGCTCCATATAAAATTTAGTGTTTTTTATTAGTAGGAATTTGGTCTCTTAAGTCTATGCAGTCAAATCGTACATATTCTGAGAGGCAGTCTGTTGCAGGAGAAAAAGATGATGGATTAAAAATCAGATACTTCCTAACTGTGGGATCCTAGGAAAGTCACTGAACCCCCATGGCCTAATCCTTACTGCTCTTCTCCCTTGGAACCAATATGCAATACTGATTCTAAGATGGAAGGTGAGGATTTAAAAAGAAAAAAAATAGTCAAGGGGTTTGGCTTCTGGTGTAAGTCATTATGTGACTTTGGACAAGTTGTTTAATTCTATTTCTTCATCTTTAAAATAAGGAGACTGAACTAGATTTCATTCTGTATTTTAAGACCCCCTTTAAGCTTTGACACTCTGTGCTGTATGTGTCAACATTCTATATTTTAAGGTCCTGTCCAGTGTCATGGGCAATTCTCAAACACATCTGAGTTTCTTTCTAGCTTTAACCTTCTAAAGTTATTTCCAGTCCTAATACTTTATCTTCTCAAATCTCTTGCATTTTTAATATTCTATGGCTTCTGTGTCTCCCATTAATCTCTTTTCCAGGTACCATTTGTCAGGTTCTACCTAGTATGGGGCAGAAAAGTAGCCTTGTTTATTTAAAGATTTTATTTCTTCCTTGAACCAGGACAATGATCTCCAATGATCTGGAAATACTCAAATATCCCCCCAGGCTAGATGCACCGTTTTTTAAAATTAGCCTTTTGAAAAGGATTCAATCTGTGGGTTTAGATGAGGGGAAGTTGGAAGAGAGTTGCCACATAAATGTTGGCACCTATCTTTTTGACATTCTAATCTTGGGACTCTCTTAGCTTGACCATAAATAAAACCAGGGTATATGACTTTCCTTCATTCTAGGGAAAGATGATACTAGCTGAAAGCAATCACTATTTGCCTGTGCCAGGTATGTGGGGGATAGGAATTAGGGGGGAGCCAGAGAGGTAGGAGGGAGGGAAGAAAAAAGGTTTCTTGTATAATCAGGAGTTCTGGGAAAACACGACAAACTCATCACTTAGGAGGCCTCGTTTTCCCCATCTGTAAAATGAAAATTTTCTTCAGGTCTCTTTCTAACTAAAATTCTACAATCCTTTGTTGGTCCCTCCTTTTGACAGAACCCCAGTATCAGCTCCCTGCTCTTTCTTGAAGGGAATGATAATCATCTGGGACTAGACTAATTCTATGTATGACCAGCATCTACCAGACATTACTCAGATGAAGCCTGTCCCTAGGAGAGAACCCAGAGATGGGCAAAGAACTGAAAACTGTTATCAGTTTAAGGATGACTTGAAGGAAATAGGAATAATTATCTTAAAAGAAAAGGGAAAGCTGGGAGGTTGGGGAAGGGAAGCAAGGAAAGGATAGTTATTTTCAAGTACTTAAAAAGCCATTGTGTGGAAGAGGGATTATTAGACTTCTTGGCCTTGGAGTGAAGAATTGGAAATATTACCAAAAGCCATACCAAAACTGACTTCAGCTCAATGTAACAAACAACATCTGAACATTCAGAGCTATATGAGAGAGGAATGGGCTACCTTGGGGGCTACCATCACTAGAATTTTTCCAGTATAAACTGTAGAAATGTGTCTTAAAGCTTTTTTATTGCAGAGAAAAACCAAATGTCTGATTCACTTGGACTAGTGCATGCTGGCATAAGAAAAGCAATCAGGAGACATTTGCATAGATTAAACATGAAATAAAAGGAACTTTGGAGTAAACACTTATAGTCAGTCTGTCAATAAACATTTATTAAGCACCTGCTATGTGCCAGGCATCATACAAAGTACTGGGGACACAAAAAGAGTTAGAAAAATCCTTCCCCTCCCCTCCAGGAACTTTTCAATATAATAGAGAAGAGAGCAAGCAAACAAATATATTGTCATTTATCTATCATTTCAGTTGTCTGACTACATGGCTTTTCTTAGCAAAGATACTGGCTATGTGTAGGACAAATAGGAAATAAAAATAAATAAATAAATGAACAAATAAATAAATGAACAAATAAATAAATGAACAAATAAATAAATAAATAAATAAATAAATAAATGAATGAATGAATGAATAAATAAATAAATAAAAGTAATAAAAACTAGAATTGAAATGAGTTGGAAAGGGTTTCCTGTAAAAGAGAGGAATTTTAATTGGGCCTTTGAAGCCAGAAAAACCAAGAGGCTCAGAGGAGGAGGGAAGAGCATTCCTGGCTGGAGAGCTAGCCAGAGAAAAAGGCCAGAGCCAGAGATGGGTATCTAGTTCACAGAAGAGATAACCAGTGAATTCATTTCACTAGAAATACTCATTCTCCAGGTACCCTGATTCGGAGGGTTTCATTAAGTTATTCTTTGAATGTTTAGAATGTGCCAGGCTTTTAAAAATCAGCCCTACCCAGTGAGTGAACAGAACAGGAACTCCAAGAGGGGAAGTTAAGAGAAATTGGTTTGGGTTGCTGATATTTGTACTGTCAAGTAATTACACAGAAATTAACTTATTTTTGGTTCTGGCTTAAAGATCACAAAGGCTTCCACATGAATGATTTCTCTGGAGTCTTAATTTCCTCAACTGTCATGCGGATACTAATTCAACCACTATCGTTTTTTAGGTATATTAGAAATTAAATGCAGTGGTATTTTAGGGCTTAATATTCATCTAATTTATGAGCTCCTTGAGAAACAGAGACAGAGTTTTTTTTATCATTGTATAGATTATTAATCATTGTATAGATTAGTAATGTTTGCCAAAAAAAAATCCCTGCCCTTTCAGACTTGTGTTGTTATTACTGCAAACAAATAAATTATCAAATGGGAAAGTACTTTTAAAATTCTAAGATATTCCAGAATAGGAACAATCTGTGATTTCCTCAGTGAATACCCTTTCTGGAAGCTATCAACATTTGCAGATTGCTTCCTTTGAATATAGGGCAACCAGGTGTTGTAGTGGAAAGAGCTCAGAATCAGAAAGACTGATGTTCCTGAGTTCAAATCTGGCCTCAGATACTTACTAGCAGTGTGATCCTAAGCAAGTTGCTTTTCAGTTTGCCTCATTTTCCTCATCTGTAAAATGAGCTGGAGAAGGAAATGGCAAGCCACTCTAATATCTCTGCCAGAAAACCCCAAATTGGGTCTTGAAGGGTTGAACACAACTGAAAAATAACTCAATAAACAAATTTTTGAATGAGGAGCTAAATGACACAGTGGATAGAATGCTAGATCTACTGTTAAAAGGACCTAAGCTCAAATTTGGCTTCAGACACTAACTAGCTGTGTGACCCTGGGCAAGTCACTTAACCTCTGCCTTAAATTTCCCACCTATAAAATGAGGTTGTTGAGGATCAAATGACATATTATTTGTAAAATGCTTTGTGAACATTAAAGAGCTTTATAAGGGCTAGCTAGTAGGATTAGTAGTGGTGTATCCTAGTGAGTCACTTTAAATTTCAAAAGGATAATTGGCATGCTTAGGGTCACACAGCTATTGAGCATCAGAGGCTCAAGACTTCCCAATGTCATGTCTGGACTTCTCTATACCATACAAGGCTTTGCTAGAATGTAAGGTAATATTATTATTATTTTTTTTCTTACATGTTCATACACTTTAATAGTCATTCTCTGAGACATGTCATAATCTATATTTTCTCCCTTCCATCCCTCCCCCTTCTCCAAGATGGCAGGCAATATATGTTGTACATGAATCATATAATATATATTTCCATGTTCATCATATTTGAAAGTGGACATATATATATATATACATATACGTATATATATATCCCTTACACTAGAGAAAAATGCATGGAGAAAAGGTAATATTGCTACTAAGGGAAGATTTTTGCTAAGTTTTGCCCTAGATTTGAAATTCAAACTCACGCCACTCTAGACCTCTTGTTTTTCTCCTATAAAATGAAAATAATAATCTATAGCATCCCTCCTTTCTCAGGGTTCCACTTGGATAAACAATGTCTTCAATACTAAACACAATGTTCATGGACTCCTTGGGAGAAAATTGCTATGGGAATTTATAAGATGTGAAATATGCCTGGAATACTTTGAAACTCAAAAAAAAAAAACCCAAACAAAAAACCTTTCACATTTTTTTTTGAGGGAAAGCTAGAACCAAAGGGAAAAGATCAGGATTCTCATTCTCTGTGTACTGCTAACTCATTTGGGCAAGTCCTTTTAGCTCTCTTGACCTCAGTTTCTCTGTCTATAAATTTCAATTTAACAAGCAATTTTAAACCCCTATTATGTATTTGGAACTAGTTTTTGGACTGGTTGACCTCTAAGAACCTACTCAGATCTATCATTCATTGAGGTTGCCTGGTTTGATTAATAGCTTTGACAATACCTACATTAGCATCGAATTTTTCAGCTAATAACTGAAAGAAAGAACTAAGGTGGAGGACAGAATTGTCAGAAAGATCTTGACAAGCTAGACCATTCAACTTAATTGAAATAGATAAAATTTAATTTTAATAAATGCAAAGTCTTATGCTTAGACTCAACAACTCACTAAGTTCAGAATGAGGAAGGCATGATTCTAAAGCATTTTGTTTGAATGATCTGGGACTTTTAATGGCCTAAAGTTCAGCATTTACTTCAAGAACAAAGCAGCTAATGTAATGTTGTTATGGTGTTTGACCTTCATTTTTGAAGAGGACCAGTGGCATCAGGAGGTGATGTCTTGACTTGCACATGAATTAGAACTAAAGAGGCAGAGTTGCACAAAATCATCAGCCTCACTGTCTTTCCAGGAGTTACAATGATACAGTCCTACTGCATTCCGCCCTGGTTAGTCCTCATCTGGAGATTTTCCATTTGGTTCTGGGCTCCACATTTATGAAAGGACATTGAATAACTGGACAGTTTTCAGAGGGGACAACAATTTAAGTGCCTTAAATTCATGGAATGTAAGGATTGGTTGAAGGAATTGGGAGTATTTTACATGATGTAGAGAATATCAGCAGAGAGGGGAGAAATTTGATAGCTTTCTCATGTTTTAAAAACTTGTCATGCAAAAAAGAGATAAGACTTTTTCTGTTTGACCACAGAGTACAAAACCAGGAACAGTGGTTTCTGCAGTGGAGGCTGCAGAAAATAAAAATTAGACTTAATGAAGGCAAGGATTACTAGCCTAGGCTCTGTAAACTTACAAAAAAATTGCCTATTTTAATAAAATTGGTTTTATAATCTGATATATTTTATTTTATTCTTTTAAAAACATTATTTTTGAATGTTATAAATTGATTATTCTTGCTTTATCTTTTAATTAAATAAATGCCTTCATTAAGAGTTGACCAAAAAACAAAAATACCCATTATTTTGAGAAGAGGGGTCCGTCCATACGCTTTATCAGACTATGAAAAGAGTCCATGCCATAAAAAATGATTAAGAACTGCTGATAAGGAAGTTTCTAAACATTAGAGCTATCCAAAAATGAAATGGGCCCTCTTGGGAAGTGATTTTATTAATTTTATTTTTAAAATTTTATTAATAAGAGAACTTAAAAAAATTGAGAGTAAAGCATTAGGCCATTTGTGGGGTGTGGGCAGATTCAATTTCTTTGTCATAGAGCCATTAGACTAAATGGTCACTGAGGTTCTTTCCAACTGAAATTCTGTAACTTTGAGTCTATGGAACCCATATCTATAATCCTACTTCTTCAACTTTCCATGTCTATATTTGGAAACAGTAAACAAATAGACATTACTATTTCTTTGACAAGAGTCATGTCAATTGATTTTTCTTTGACTCTACTCATTATACCTGTAACTTTCCTAACCAAAACACTAGCCTGGCCACTAACTCCTGGATATGTGTTATCTCCTTCTATTAGAATGTACACTTCTCAAATGTAGTCAGCCCTTAAATGTTAATTTATTCATTCATTCACCAGAAGTCTTCTTAATGAAGTAGATAGAGTTAATAACAGTAGAGCTAGAAGACTTGAAGTAGAGTCCAAGCTTTACCATTAACATAGTAAATGACCTTGAACAAGTCATTTTGTCTCTATGGACTTTGGTTTCCTCATCAGTAAAATTAAGGGCTTAGACTAGATGATCCTCATGGTTCTTCTCAGTATTAAAATTCAGTGATTCTGCTTGTTGACTGTGTTCTTTGTCTTTGAAGAGAAAGAATAAGAGGGTTCAGAAGGGGATTAGTGAATTATTATAAAGAAAATTCAACAGAACTAAGACTTGGGAGACCTAAAGAATCACAGGTTCATTGAATGTTTCAGACTTCAAAACATAAAGTTATAGAGCTGGAAGAGATCTTAGAACAGAGATAGGACCTAGGATATTTGAATTGGAAGGGACCTTAAAACATAGAATGGAGTGTCTGGGTGTTCAAGAAGGACTAGTACCACTGGTGTGAGGGCTTTCTGAGCCATCTTTAGGGCTGCTCATCCACTCTTGGAGTTTATCTCTCACTCAAGTATCACCTGGGATTCCAAGAAGCTGTAGCATGTGTAATACCCACACCCTGGTCAACTATTTGGGCAGACAGGCTAAAACAGATTGAAGGTAAAGGACCAGTCACAACCCCATTGGGTGAGCTGGGGAGATGCCCACCGCAACATATAAAGACTTCCTCGCCTTTGAAATGGTAGAAATTTGTTTCAAGGGTCATGAAGGTGGCTGAAGTTGGTCCTGTGGAGCTTGGTCAGACATCTAAGAAGCCAAGATTATCTAATCCCAGTTGTTGACTTTCCACTGGACTCTGGAAGAGAGAGGAAGCTAAGGACTGTGCCACTCTGCTTCACTTAAACCAGTTCTTGCACCATTCACCACACCATGATGTCATTGGTCCTCTTTGAAAACAAAGGACTAATGACAAAGACAAAACATAAGTTATTAGAACTGGAAGAGGTTTTAGGGAACCCTGGTCTAATCCTATTATTGTAATTGTCTCGCCTTCCATAACACAAAGCAAAAGAAGACAGACCTATGGGTATGAGTTGGAACAAGTAGATTTTATTGAGTGTGTTCAGTGGTGACATGAGCCAGGCACAGACCTCTTGAGGGTCATAGCATCAAACATAATAGGCTTTGCTAATGCTCAGCCACTTACTGAATGTTATTAATGAGTCCCCAAGTCATGGGCAGGGGACCAAAGCATATCATCCTGCTATCACACTGTGGTAATTCAATACAACCCAGTGGCTTGTGGGTGTCCTACAATATGCTGTTTCTATGCAGGGCATTCTCCTGGGAAAAGCTTTCTGATTAGCTAAGCCTCACTGACAGTCTCAGAATTATAGAATCACAATATTATAGGACTAGAAGGGACCCTAGAGGCCATTCAGACCAACCCGAATCTGAACAGGAATCTCACCTGTAGCAAGTGACTTGCAAGATTGTCATCCACCCTTTGCTTAAGCACCTCTAGTGAAAGGATACTCACTCTTGAAGAAAGCAGTCCATTCTTTGGTGGGATGGCCAATATTGTCTAAAATGTTTTCTTAGATCCAGCTAAAATTTATACTACTAGCAGCCCAATTGGAAGGTCCCTCCTTGTTCCCTGGAAATTTTTGTTGTTTAGTTTTTTCAGTCACCTTTGACTCTTTGTGACCCCATTTGGGATATATATATTAGCAAAGATATAGAAGTGGTTTGCCATTTTCTTCTCTGGCTCATTTTTCAAATGGGGAAACTGAGGCAAACAGGATTAAGTGACTTGCCCAGGGTCACATTGCTATTAAATATATGAGGCTGGATGTGAACTCACATCTTCCCGACTCCAGGCTTGATCCTCTATTCACAGTGCCACATAGCCACCTGGAAATAACCTTAATGAGTGACAGAGATAGAGTATCACACTTGGTCAATTTTTTTTTATTCCATTGCTCCTTCTTGAGAAAGAAGTAGTAGTAAGAGGAAAGACAGACAGACAGATGGCAGAGACAGGTAGACATAGAATATGCCCTTGCTTTCTTCTCCCTATGCATTCAAGAAAGAACAGAATGGTCAGGAGTGGTGGTGCACACTTAGAATTCCTCCCACTAGGGGAGACTGAGGCTGATGCATCCTTTAAATTCAGGAATTCTGAGTGTGGTAAGAATAAAGTTGTTAATATGTGCGCTTTAAATCCAGTACCAGTGTGGTGAGCCCTTGGCAGAGGTGCTGCCATTGGATTGCCCCAAAAGGAGTGATCTGGAACAGATTGGAAATGAAGCAGGTTCAAACTTAATGCTTATCTTCAGGCAGATCAGGTCAGACCAGTGGGTATCCACTGCACTACCCATCTGGATAAGATAAGGAGACCCACTCTCAGAAAAAAAGGGGTAAAGAACAAAAGACTAGGTTTGGGTTTTTCAAGGTTTAATATCTCCATTTTTCAGAGAGGCTTCTGTGTTGACCATAAGTGACACTCTGTGCTGTATTTCTCTTTGACATTTAATTGTATTCCACAGAATATGGAACAATTAGTCCCCTGGCCCTGGTGGTTTCCTTTTTCTATCCAGACTCATGTCTGGAAGGAAAGGAAATGGTGGGCTAAAGCAGTCTATTGGGTTAAAGGAGCCAGGAGCCTTTAGAAGTCCCTTCCCCTCTCCCCCAAGGATGTAGATGCTCCCCAAACTAGAAGAGCCTTAAAACTCTTTATTTGATCAACACCACCTCCCTGTACAGGATTTCCATAAAGCTGTGTCAGCCAGATCCTTTTACTTCTAATCTGGAACAATGCACGTTAGGTTTGGTTTGGCTTTTTAGAGTATGACTGATGGACCAGAGAGTAAAGAGAGGAGACAGAGGAGAGACTGACGGAACCAGAGTTCCAAATAGGCAGTTTCCTCCTTCTTATTGAAAAATCTCTCTTAAGCCATTTTTACAATTTATAGTGTTAAAGAAATAAGGACAGAAATCAACATTACATTTAAATCAAGATTACAAAGTCTAGGTTAGGGTTTATGATTTGCTTAAATTAGAACAGAAGTAAAAATGTTATGCACACCTTAAAGAATCATTTTCCCATAATCATTCCATCTGGTTGAAGATAGAGAAGAAAATACTACTCTTTTTTTTTTTTTTTTATAAACCCTTACCTTCCATCTTGGAGTCAATACTGTGTATTGGCTCCAAGGCAGAAGAGTGGTAAGGGCTAGGCAATGGGGGTCAAGTGACTTGCCCAGGGTCACACAGCTAGGAAGTGGCTGAGGCCAGATTTGAACCTAGGACCTCCCGTCTCTAGGCCTGGTTCTCAATCCACTGAGCTACCCAGCTGCCCAAAAATACTACTCTTAAGTGGATGAATTAAAGGACTTTTCTGCCCTTAACATAGTTATTACTCTAATTAATTTCATAGAATATGGATTCCTTCCTAAGATGATCAGGTCTCTCCTTTTTTGTTGTTGTTTAGCTATTTCTCAGGTGTGTCTGACTCTTTGTAAACTCCATTTGGGGTTTTCTTGGCAAAGATAATTGGAATGCTTTGCCATTTCCTTCTCCAGCTCATTTTACAGATAAGGAAATTGAGGCAACAAGTTAGACAACTTTCCCAGGGTCACAGTAGCTAGTAGGTGTCTTAGACTGGATTTGAACTTAGTTATTCCTTACACCAGTCCTGTGCTTGGTCACCTACCTTCCCCTTCTCTTTTCAGAAACTTGCAAAAATATTTCAGTGCAAGTGATTGTTTCCTTGGAATATGATTCAGTATTGATAAGATTTTCTATTCAGTTGAGACCAAGGACTTGAGACCAGTATACTATACTAATATTATTTCTTAATATTTTAAAATAAAATAAATAGGAGGCTTTAATGGATATGTTTCCTCAGCAGTTTGGCTGAAGTGTAGAGTCTGTGGTTGAAGAGGAATGTGTGATGTCTGGACCGCCTTGAATACCATTATGAAAAAGTTTTAATGTTATTTAGTAAGCAATAGGAAAAGAAGTTCAGACTTTATTTGGTAGACATCTAAGCATAGTGCCTTAAGGAACATGTGTCATAATTCATACATTTAAAATAAATATAGGATGCTTCTTCACTAAGACTTTTAGGACATCCCATATTTTAAATTTAAAACTAAGTGCATTAAAATTTTTAAGTCAATTTACATGTCTGTACAAAATTAAAAGTTATCAAATTGACTTATTGATTGGAAAGAATATTAGACAGGGAATTAAGACCCTTAGGTTCTATTACCAGCCCTGCTAATGATCCGTGTTATTGTGTTACTCCCTGAGGCTTCATTTTCTCACTGTAAAATGGGTGAGGAATGGAGAAGGAAGTATGGATGAGAGCAGTTCTGACATATCTTCCAGTACTATTAGTGATTATTCTAACTTTCTTTATTCTAAGGTTCATTATTCTAAGTTCAAATTCAGAGGGAACATTGGAAACCATGTTATGGATAAAATAAACAAAATGTTCTATCCCATTTATGAGACAGTGCAGACTTTGCTAATTGAAATGGAAACTTTTTCAATTTGGTTCAGCCTTCAGAAGAGTTTAAGCCAGCAACTTTACCAGCCCTCAGCATAACTATGAATGTCATGGGAAAAATTTGGGAAAACTAATGAGGAAAGTTTTGTTTTCCCCCCAAATCTCATTCATGTCCTTTTATATTCCCTCTTCTGCTAATTAATTTGAGAGTTCAACAACAATTATACATTTATACATAGTTTTAAAGCTCTTTATCAGATAACCAAAGATATTGTCAACTTTATTGAAGCATTAAATCCTATTTTGTGTTGGGAGAGGGTCAGAGATTATAGCCCAATCCTCAAAGCATTGGATGTAATCTGGCATCATAGACTCTCCACACTGGAAGGCACTTCAGAGTCTTGAGTCTAGTCTGTACTGGATCAGAAATTCCTTCTGTTCTGCTGCCAAACAAATAGTCATCCAAACTCTTCTTCCTTTTGGTTTGCCTTTCCTAAACCTCTTACAGTCTTCTTGACTGCCCAAGACTCTTGTGCTCCCATACTGGCTCCTGGACTTCCTGGGGACCCACTAGAGAAAACTGGGCTTCATTCCCCACCCTACCATTAATTAGTTGTTCGATTTTGTTCAAGTCCTTTTAACTGTCTGAGCCTCAGTTTCCTAATCTGTGAAATGAAGGAATTGGATTAAATTATTTCTAAGGTCTATGAGCTATACACAGAGCTTTAAAGCACTTTATCACATAACCAAAAGTATGGTTAACTTTAGAACAGTGTTAAATCCTATTTTGTGTTGGGAGAGGTAGAGATTATAACCCAATGCTCAACATTAGCTACATTGATATTAGGAACAGAAAGGAAATTCTACTTTATCCTGAATATCTGGAACAGAATTTCTTTTCTGTTCCCAATCTCAGTATATTTTTAAGTATACATATATATTGTTGATACATAGTTATTTGCAACTATGTCTCCTTCATGAATCTGTGCATTCCTTGAGAGCACAGAGACTGTTTTTCCTTCTCTTTCTATCCCCAGGATTTAGCACAGAATCTGGCACTTAATATATACTAGTTGACTGCTTTTAATGGGCACTAATTATACCTTTGGACCTCTAGGAGGTGTGGGGGATAGAGTGCTAAGCCTGGAGTCAGGAATACTCATCTTCCTGAGTTCAAATTTGGCCACAGGCACTTCCTAGCTGGATAACCCTGGACAAGTCACTTATTCCCGTTTGCCTCAGTTTCCTCACCTGTAAAATGACCTGAAGAAGGAAATGATAAACCTTCCAGTATCTTTGCTAAGAAAACCCCATAAAAGGGGTCATCACGAGTCAGACACAACTGAAAAACAATCGAACGACAAAACTGTGTTGGGTTAGGAGCCAAAAATGACAGAAGGAGCCCAGGGCTGCAAGGAAGGGTCTGCATGCAGCAGGTAGCAACGATGCCTTCCACTCTGGGGCTTTCATGTTCTCCGCCGCAGCACCCGCCTCTTGGGACCAGACTCAAAGCACACGCAGACACTAATGAGTTGAAAGCTCTCCAGATCTCAATATTGTGGTCCGACAAGAGCCCGTCAGAGTCAATACCGTGACTAATACACTGCTGGAATCCAATAAATCAAATGCCCCCCTGAAGACAGAGAAGGTAGGAGAAGCGCCTTCTTTAGCATCCCTGCCTGAATTACCATCCAGTTCCCATCTCTTAGTGCTCTCTTTGTTTAATTGGGCAAACCTAACCCAACTTGGCTGGCTCCTTGCAAATGAGCTGAGGAATGGGAGCTGACGGCTGACAGGGGAATCAAAGTACCTTCCTGGCCTCTCAGGAGAAAACAAAGCCCCCTCCATTGGAAGAGAAGGTCTGCCTCTACAGATCTTGTCAGGTCAAGAGACAACGTCATAGTATTCCGGTCTTGGAGTCAGAAGCCTTGAGTCGTAAGTCCTAGCCCTTATGGATCTGCGCTAGTTTTGTGGCTTTGCTCCTCTGAGACTCGGGTTCAGGTCAGCAAAACGGAATAATATTTGGCACAGAACTATTATTAGAAAATGGAGGGGAGACAGGGGATGGGAGAGCTAGAAATAAATAAAAGTAAATGTAAAAATTTTGATGAACAAAAAGACAAATATATGATAAACCTCATTGCTGTTGCTCAATCAGGTCTGACATCTTGGAGCCCATTTGGGTTTTTCTTGAAAAATATACTGCAATAGTCTTTTCCAGCTGGTTTTACAGTTGAAGAAACTGAAGCAAATGAGGTGAAGTGATTTATCCAGGGTTACATAGCTAGTAAGTGTCTGAGACCAGATTCAAACACAGGTCTTTCTGACTTTAAGCCTAGCATTCTCCACCACAAAGTCACCTACTTGCCTGTGTTAATAAACCTTAGGAAGCTGTAAAAATGTTCATTTTTGACTCTTCTTTACTTAGCCCTGCAGTGGCTTTCCATTGTCTGCCAAATAAAGTCCTGTTTCTTCAGCCTGACATTCAAGGCCACTAACCTACCTTTTAAGCTATACTTCCCCTACCTATGATTTATGTCTCAGTGAAATAGGACTTATTCATGGTACTCTGAATATTCTACACATTCCCACAGTTTTACCCTTGCTCAAAGTCTTCCCTATGCTAGGAATGCCCCACTCCACCCTTATTAAGAGTTTCTAGTTAATTATCAAGGGTTTGATTGAATGCACTCTTACAGCAAAGTAATTCAGAAGAAGAAAGGATGTGAAGGGAGAGAGGAACCAGGTGAACTGATAGGCCTGAGCTTAAGGTATAGTACAAATGTTACTTTTTTCCCTCTCCCTCCTAAACTGGATATAATCTCTTCCTCTCAAGGAAATGACATAGCATTTTCTTTTTCTTTTATGGCATACTCTGCCTTTTACTTATGTGTATACATAGCTTACCTTTCTTACTAAACTGTGAGCTTGATGGCTGACACTATATGATTAATTCTTAAACATATCAACTACTTAACTGTTCTTTGGATTGTTTTTAGTTAAATTATTTTTCTGATTAATAAGTATTTATTATCTCTCCCTAAATCCCTCCCTTCACAATGAAAAAAGAAAGAAAAGGAAAAACAAAACCCTCATAATAAATATGCATAGCCAAACAAAACAATTTCCCAAATTGGTCACATTAAAATTTGTGTCTCATAATGTATAATGGCTCCATTATCTCTCTGTCAAGACATAGGTAGCATGCTTCATCCTTGGCTCTCTAGAATTGTGGTGTGTCATTGTGTTGATCAAAATCTAAAGTCTTTAAAAGTTAGTCATTGTATAAATTATTCAGCTGGTCCTACCCACTTCACTCTGCATCTGCTCATATAGGTCTTCCCAATGTTTCTCTGAAGCCATCTCTTTCATCATTTCTTACAGCATAACAGTATTCAGTCATATTCACATCACAGTTCATTCAGGCATTCCCCAAATAACGGACACTTCTTTAATTTTAAGTGGAGGGAGAGTTGCTCCTATGCAAGTGCTGTAGATATTTTTACAGATATGAGTCCTTTTCCTCTTTGGGGCACAGACCTAGCACATTTTGAATTGATTAATTGAATTGATTAAAATATGAGAGGCCATCATCATATTCATCTCTGATTATAACTTTCTACAATTATATAATACATTATCTTATTATATATATTATATACATATTTTATATTGTGTGTATACATAATACATATTATATATAATACATAATAATAGTTATTATTATGACCAATAAAATAGTAACATGTTTAGAATATGTCTTATAAGAAACAAAGTTTCCTTTAGCACCCTGTGTAAAACTTAAAATTAAATCTCAAATAATAAAATGTTATATTTTTGGAGATTTCTTAATGATCATTAGAAATAAAGGGATAAAAAAGATACAAAATAAAAACCACCTGCCCATGACTGTCAAAACACTTGCCTTACCACCACCAAGCTTACTGTCATCAAGCCAAAGAGAGCCTAGGACCCTCCACATCCCTGCCTAAAATCCCCTGTCTACAGGAAGTATGTAATGACAGGAAGTCAGAGGACCCCCGGGAAATGTAGTTCTTTTTTTTTTAAGGTAACAGATTTTCAATTATACACCTGGAAATAAGTCCTGTAAGAATTATTATCACCAGTTTGCAGAAAGAAAGTTGAAGGTGAGAAAAATTAAATGATGAGGAGACAGTCTCATAACTAGCTAATTCAAAATTGGAATTTTCTGCAAAAAGAATGAAAATAACTCTGAAAGGCATATTTTAGGGCATCAAATGAAGAGCCAAAAATGTTTTTACATTGTTGGCTTGCCCTTTACTATTTGTGTGACTTGTCTATAAAATGGGATGATTACTTGACTTCCATTTCTTCTAGAACTTTGAGATTCAGATATGAAACTTGATATAAAAGTACTTTGAAAACTGAGAAGAGTTGGTGGTTGGGGAGAATGTCAAATTATAAAGGATTTCTGGTTGGTTGGTTTGTTTTCCTGAGGACATTGTAGGTTTGCCTATCCACTTTATCCTGGAGGCAACAAGTGAAACCCCTGTCAGGCCTTTTAACTGGCTCTGATTTCAAAGGAACTGAAAAAGGTCACCTGGATATGTCTCTGCACAATGAAAAGGAAATAATAAGTTCATATCATGTGTGGTTATTCTACAAGCATGCTGGGAGGAGGGAGACTGTCTTCTCCCATGTAACATGTCTAGGACTTAAAGGATATAATGAAATATTGACCAGACAGTTCATCAGGGATTGAGGAGCACCTAAAATCCCTCTTCCCTTAAGTGTGCTAATATCCCTGAAACCCATATATTGGCATTCCCATTCCTCTGTGGGATGAGCCATGGCTAAAATATATAAATATTAGCTAGGAGAAAGAACAACTTTTGGAATTAGAGAACATGGCTTTGATTCTTTTCTCTTTCACTTACTGCCTGTTTGACCATCGGCAAAATCCTCTACCACTCCACTTCCTCAGTTAAAAAAAAAAAAGGTGAGATTGGAGTAAATGATCTCTCAAGTTCTCTTCTGGCTGTAAATCTTATGATCCTTTGTAGAAGAGGGTCCCGTTAACAATTGACATGCATTAGAAATCATAAGATCATAGAAAATTGTAAACTAGAAGGGTACTTAGAGATATAATGCCCTCCACATTTTATATATGAGAGAATTGAAGCAAAATGAGAAATGATTTTTTCCTAGGATTTTATATATTAAGGGGTCCTGAAACCAAAATATTTTAGAACTTCCTGTGTTAGTCTGCTTTGGCTTCTGATGTCTCCTCCTTTCCCTCTTCACCAGTTCCTAGTCCACTTTTCCCCATTTCTTCCTTCCTTTCTTTTTTATTTGTCCCTGGGCCTCAGGAAATGAAATTTGGAAACCTGGGCTCATGCCATCCACAGCGTCTTTCATTCAGAGGCAGACATCAGGAAATTAAAGGGGGAAAGGTTCCCCTCCTCAACACTTTGGTCCGCTGAGGTTTCTAAATGTGCCCCTTTATTATAGGGTTCAGGCAATTGCAGAGGTGGCAGGAAGAGATGCCACTTGGCATTACTGCTGGTTTGGGCATTTTAGAGACAGCCATTTTTTCACTGACCAGAAGCTCCTAAGCCAACAAACAGACATTCAGCTCTTAAGTATGAAGTATTTCTGAGTGTTGTTGGGCCCTCTGAATAGGACTGGGCTTCATCTTGTGGGCATTTTTTCCTTGACCCAGGTAAAATCATGGCATCCCAGAAGTAGAAAGGGTTCTTTAGAGGTCATCTACTCCAATGCCAGCAAAAGCTAGGTGGTAGGGCACATTGAGGATTGAGTCTAGAATCAGGAAAACTGGAATTCTTTTTCTTATCAAGTCCCCTAACCCTGTTTGCCTCAGTTTCCTTCTCTGTAAAATGAGCTGGAGAAGGAACCTCTCCAGCATCTTTTGCCAAGAAAACCCCTAAAGTCGGGCATGACTGAACAACAAAAATCCAACACTATGATTTTACAGATAAAAAAGGAGGAATTTGGGGGAGAAGAGGGGTTCAGGTGGAACCAACCACATCAATTTGGGGAACTAACTCTTCACAGATAGGAACATGGTATCCAGTCAAGGCATGTGTCCATCTGGCTACTTTTTCTCTGGTCAGACTATGTCAGTATTATTGTGTTTAGTTCTAGGGGCCACAATTTAGAAAGAACATAGACAACTTGGAAGATGTTGGGGGAAAGATGACCAGATGAGGAAACGGAGGCCCACAGGGTTAAGGTGGCTTGCCCAAATAGCTTTGCCATAGGTATTATGCATCAAAGCCAAGATTTAAAACCTCTCCTTTTTCCACTGTACTATGCTGCCTGCATCAAGTTGGCCATCTACTTAGTCCATCCCTTCATTTTATACACGGGTAGGTTTCCTGTTGAATGTTGAGGAGAGGTTGGATAAATACCTGTTGGCATGTCAGAGAGGAGATTCCTGCTTTAGATAAAGAGAAGGTGGAATAGGTGATCCCCACGTCATTTCCAGCTCTGGAATTCTCTGGTTTTAGGAGAAAAAAACAAGATTAAAAAAGAATGAAGGTTTTGCTTAAGGGTAACATACCTCCTTGGTTGCGTGATCCTAAGAGAAGCCAACCTCAATAAATTCCTCATTTTTAAAGAACTTGTTTTTGTAAGCCACAAAGTACTAGGTAAAAGTGTTATTATTGTTGGGATTGGTGGTAGTAGTAGTATACTCAACTAATCAAGTAATACGAAATCAAATAATCAAGTAATACTAAATAATAATAGCTAGTTAAATAGCTAATTGTTGTTATTTAGTTATTTCAGTCATGCCTGACTTTTTCTGACCTCATTTGAGATTTTCTTGGTAAAGATACTGGAATGGTTTGCTATTTCTGCTCCACCTCATTTTTTTACAGATGAGGAAACCAAGGCAAAGAGGATTAAGTGACTTACCCAGGATCACATAGCTACTAAGTGTTGGAGGTCAAATTTGAACTTGGGTCTCCTGACCCCAAATGTAGTAGTGTGACTACACTATAAGGATTGCTTTTAGTCTCTGATTGAATGTCAGGCTCACTGTAGCTGACCAGTAGTATTGGGAGGTCATTACCATTATATGAGCATCCGCCTAAACTTCAGAGCATCTTTGCTGGGGATATGATGTCATAAATATGTCCAGGACACTCCTGCATCACATTTTTATTATTATTGACGATAATTTCTTACTCGTATAAAGCTTCTAGCTTGCTGTGAGACAGTGGACAAATCACTTAGCCTTTCTAAACTCCATTTCCTTATCTGTAAAATAAAAAAGGAAGGACTAGAAAATCTGGAATGTCTCTTCTAGCTTGGCCATTTGATGATTCTATCTGTCACTTGATGTTTACCCAGCCCTTTCACTTACACAATTTCAAATGACTCATTATCTTTTTGGGTAAAGAGCACAAGTATTACTACCCCCATTTTACCGAAGGGAAAACAGAGTCTCAAAGAACTTAAGAGATTTGTTGAAGGTCACAGTGATTCTAGAAAATCCTGTGACGTGGATTAAGAGGAACCCTACGATGAATAATACAGTCTTTGACCTTGTATTACAATCTAGTAGGAGGTTGACAAATAACTATAATACACATTTTTCTGTATTTTACACACATAAATATAATACAAAGCAAAGTAGGAACCACATATTCTAGAAGTATTACAGAGGGAAAGATCTCTTGTGACCAAAGTGGTGGAGAGAGGGCTTCATAGAGGAGGTTGCATTTGAGTTGAGTCTTGAAAATTGAATAAGATTCCATAAGTAGAATTCCAAGGAGGAATTGGGGAGAGAGAGGTTTCCAGGTTGGACCACCCACATGAGTTCAGTAAGGCTAACTCAGGAGCTTCACTGATAGGAACATAGTGTCCAGAACCAGGCACATGATCTTCTAGCTACTTTCTGCTCTGGTTGGATTGCATCATTATTGTGGTATACAGTTCTAAGTGTCACAATTTACAAAGGGCATTGACCAACTGGAAGATATCAAGAGTAAAATAATCAAGATGATAAGGGATCTTGAAATGAAGCCCTGTGAATGTTTGTTAAAAGAACTCATAATATTTAGCCGACAGATGGGAAGATTTGGTTGAGGAGGTCAGGAGAAATACATTCGTGGTTGTCTTCAAATATGGAAGATGGATTAGTCTTTTATGTCTTGGCTGCCAAGAACAAAGCTAGAGTAATACATAGAAATTAGGAGGTCTGAGACTGATTTGATATAACAAATAACTGCCCTTGAAATATCAAATAACTTTGCAAAAATAAAATGGGCCACCTTAGGAAGTAGCAAGTTCTCCTTTATTAGGGAACATCAGGAAGTGGCTGGGTTGGTTTGGTGGGATTACTCCGCTAGGTGTTAAGACTGGAATTGATCACTTCTGAGGTACCTTCTAGCCAACTGAATCCTGAAAAATATTTAATAACCCCTCTCTAGGAGAAAAATATGCAGAAGACATACTTTTAAATTGAATCCCCAGTAACATTTCCTTCATTATTTTCTTAAGTTTAGATAATCAACAAAACAATAAATCAGTCCTTGATTGGTAGCATTTATAGATTTCCAAGTGTAAATTCTCACACTGAAAATTTGACTATTTTTGCAATTTGAAAATTTGCAGCTGGTAGGAGCTGGCTCTTGCACACCCTTGCTTCTAGCGATAAGAGTCCATATGATTCTAAGTCCTCATTAACCTTTATGTTCTCCCTCTTTTTTGTTTACAGGGGAAAAGTGCTGGGCTTGGAGTTACGAAATCTGAGTTTGAATCCTGTTCCTATTTGTTACCATGTGGGCTTAAGTAAGTCATTTTAAATCTTGGGGTTCAGTTTCTTCCCCTTATAAATAAGGGAACTGAATGGGATGACTTCTGTGGCTCTTTCTTGACTGAGGATCCCAAGTCTCCCTTTTATTTCTTTTGGCTCTCCAAGACTGATATTTCCCTTCATGTACATTCTCTAGATCTGTTTCCTTCTTGTCCAAGCGATTGGGTTACTCAAGACAAACCCGACCTCTTCTTATCACTTTCCTTAATGAGGTGCCAGGGGTAGGACTGATCCATTACCTTTATTAAAGTGGCTTATTTTGAAGGCTGACATAGCAAGAGCCAAGGAGGAGCCACTCTAGCATTGGTCAGTCACATTTCTGAATGGCTGAGCCTGATTCTTCCTGGAGAGCAAGCTGAGGGGTATTATGACCCTTCAATCTCAGCTTCAGCAATATTGTTATTAAACAAAACCAATCTAAGTGAAAATTTACATATTATTAGGTGGGATGTTCACAGTAAGTGAGTTAATGTACCCTTTCTGGTATTCAAAGCCCCTCTGTAATCTACTCTTTTCCTTATCTAATTTTAGCTAGCACAAGGAAATGAAAAAGAATCTGTTTCAGTAGAAAGGGCATTGGACTTGGGCTGGACTCCTCCATTCTAGGTCCAGCCCTGTTACTAACAAAGTGTGTGACCCTTATCTTAGCAAATCACTTCCCATCTCTGGACTTCAATTTCCTTGCCTAGAAAATGAAAGAGTTGGGTTAAATGATCTTTATGGTCCTTAGGATACTAAAAATATGCTTTGAAGTCAGAAAACAAAGACCTTCCTATTATAGACCTTAGTACTGTTGCATGGTTCAACATCAGAAATAGAGTTTTATCCATAGAAATTATATTTTTAAAAATCACTATTTTGTTGCTTCACCTGCAGATCCCCTGGACCATTCCATCTTTTGGCTCTGGCATTTTCTCTGGCTATTCCTCATGTGTGAAATGCTTTCTTTCTCATTTTTACCTCCTGGCTTCCCTGGCTTCCTTCAAGTCACAAATAAAACCCCATCCTTCCCAATCCTTCTTAATTCTAGTGCCTTAATTATTTCCTATTTTTCTATTCTTTGTCTAGTTTATATGTAATCTAGTTGTTTTTTCTCCTATTCGATTCTGAGGTTCTTGAGGGCAGAGACTTTTTTTTTTGCCTTCCTTCTATATCCACAGCCCTTATCATAGTGTCTGGAATTAAAACGTGTTTAGTAAATGTTTATTGATGGACTGACTTTCCATCTCTCTTGCAACAGAAACCTCTTGTATGCTTTTGGGAGTGTAAAGACTCTACAACTATTGGGACAACTCTGTGTGTGTGTGTGTGTGTGTGTGTGCCTTTTAAAATGTCTCCCCGGTATCCTCAATGCTTAGCATCTCTAAGGGCTCAGCCGGTCCTTTTTTTGTTGTTGTTTATTCATTTAATTTGTTCATTCATTCATTTATCCTCTACCTTCCAAACAGTTTCAGCATACCTCCTATCCTTCATAATGTTAAATCTTGTCCTTCACACTTGGAGGGAACAAAAATGATGTTGGGGTCAATGTATAGTGTCTGACTATGGCTGATTAGACCAAGATGAGCTTGAAAGGTTCTACCACAGGTTGAGCATAAATAGCCGTGTGAACATTTGGACTGGGGAGGTTTCTAAATTTGTGCATCTCACCTTTCCTTTGAGATACTGCAATTCTGCTTTGCTTGTAGAGCACAACACCTTCTAAGTATGCCATGCAGGATGATCTTGTGCCTCCTATGTCTCCCAATTATTACAATAATAATCCATACAATAATACAACAATAATATACACACAAAAGTAATACAATATATAATAATACAACAATAATAAAGTTCTTCAAAGAGACCTTGAAAGTATCCTTCATAATCCAACCAGTTCAAAGGAAAAACTTCCTATTGGGTTGAATAGTTCTTACCCTTACAAGTTACTTTTCCAAAGTTCAAGACTCTTCTACTTTATATAAATCAAGCAGCTTGATACAACTCTCCTCACTATTTCCATCCCAGTCTTTTCCTACCTTTCAATTTTTTTTAAATTTTTTTTTAAACCCTTACCTTCCGTCTTGGAGTCAATACTGTGTATTGGCTTCAAGGCAGAAGAGTCCTACCTTTCAATTTTATTCTGCCTCTATAGCCAGAATGCCTGTTTATGTGCTGCTTTCATCATGGTCTTCCATATTTTAAACCTTTCAGCTCCCCATTACCTATCCCATCTAGGCATAGATCCTGACGATAGAAATAAAAGTTGAGGAGTCATAGAGTTTGGAACTTTAGAAATTAGGTAGGCCAATCTCCTCATTTTAGAGATGCAGAGTTAAAAAAACAGAACCAGCAAAAATAATCTTTGTAATAAAAAAGGATCATATTATGAAATATAACAATGTATATTAATGACCATTATTTGGCCTTAGTGAAGAGAAGAATCCCATTTGTTGGAGAGTTGGGAGAATAAGTGAATAAAATGCTATGTACTCTTTCATATATGGTTCGTGTGTCCATTGGTTTTGTTTAATATGTTTTTTGTTGTTTATAATAAAGGATGGCTCATAGGGAGATGTAAGCTGTATTGGACACAGAGAAGCATCTATCTAGAAATTATTTTAGTGTAAAAAGAAAGGGCAACATAGAATTTTTTAAATGATGGAAATAATTCAGAGTAGGAGAAAACTTTTACAAATTCTTATAGAATGAAGAAAGAAGAGACAACAGGAAAATATATATAATGACTAAAGTAAATGAAAAATCCCTGAAAGTCAACTGACTCTAATTAAAATACAGTTTTGTCTCCAAAGGACACATGAGGAAACATCCTCCCTCTTCTTAATAGAGAGGTGGGAGACTAGAGCTGTAGAATGTCCTATGAGCTGTCATATGGAACTGCTGTTTTGTTTCTCTTACTAAACTGTTTTTCTCTGGGGCAAGAGGTTATTAAATTTTGGGAATAGAGACCTTAAAAAACTAGAAGCATCTAAAAATAAATTAAATTACGATGAGATGTATGACATTATTTGTTTTCTCTGTTACAAGAAGATCAAGGAATCATCATACTTTAGAATCATAGTTGATTCTGAGAACTTGCAATCTAATTGGAGGGATCAGATGAGTAAAAATATAAATATAATGTGAAGAAGAAAAGTGTATAGGAGCAATACAGAGAAGATACTATGAAAATTCAAAGGACAAAGAACAAATTAATTAAATTGACTTAATTTATTGATTAAATTCTTGTGGATTATCTTAGAATCAATTCTAGACTTTTTTTTTAATACCTTTCCCTTAAATTCCATTGAGGGCTTTCCGTTCCACACACATACATACCCACTATTATCTAGAATCATAAAATTAGAGTGGGCATTGATCTCAAAACATAAAATATTGGAGCTAGAATGGCTTAATAGAACATAAAAAATTTTAGAGCAAGTCTAAGCAAGACTTAGACTAGTATACCACTTAAATTTAGAAATGAGAAACCTCAGAGTAGATCCACAACTTCAGAAACTGAGTCCTTTATTCTTTTTGCTGAACTTGGACCATCTCTGAACTACCTCTTTAAGATGGAACTTTGCTTTTAAATGGATTTGTTTATTGCAACTTAGTAGTAATAAACATATTCCAGAGAGTAGCAGAATGGTACAATGGGTAGAGGAGAGCACCTGGGTTCATGTTCTGCCAAGAAAATGTGCCCAATGAACATGGGTTTCCCAGAGTCAACAATGATATAATATGGAATTTAGAGTCGGAAGAGACTTTAGTGATCTTTTATTTAGCCATAGGATCATAAAGCTAGAAGAAACCTTAAAAGTGATCAAGTCTAGCCCCCTCATTTCACAGATCACAGAGGTAAAGTCAAAGGTCAGAAAATTAGTTAAATATTTTGAGGAATTTCAACTGATATCTTCTTGATTCCAAGCCTAGCATTCTTTCCTCTATATCACGTCTGACAGATTTATTGTTTCTTTTGCTCCACCATATTAAAAGGGAAAAATATTGGACTTGTAGTCATAGGATCTGGGTATGAATCTAAATTCTACCACTCACCAAAGGCATGATCTTCTTCTCCCTCTTTACTTACCTTAATGACCACATAAATGCCCATGAGCTCAGTTCTTATCTCTATGCAGATGATTTCCAGATTTGTATATCTAACCCCCACTTCTCTCCATACTTCCAATCTCAAATCACCCGATTGGTCTCCCTTGCCTCTAGTCTCTCCCCACTCTAATCCATTTTCCATTCAACTGCCAAGATGATTTTTCTAAAGCATGACTCTAATCATGTCATTCCTCCTACTCATTAAACTACAGTGGCTCCCAATTAATAATTAATCTACAATATATCTCTTTAGCCAATTAAAAATATAGTGCTTTAATTAATTAACCAATTAATTAATAATGTAGTTCTTTAAGATTTGCAAAGCTCTTTACCTGTTATCTCACCTTCCAGAATCAAATTTAAAAAAACAATCTGTTTTGCATTTAAAGCTTCACATCCTAACCTTTTTCTACCTTCTTGGTCTTCTTACACTCAATTGCATCCACTTTACGATCAACACTCACCTTCCTACTGTAACTTTGATGGGCTAATCCATTTCTTGATCCCATTCCTTTTCACTGGCCATCTAGCCTCCTCCCTTTCTCATGCCTGAATGGTCCCCTTCCTCACCTAGATACAAATCAAGCTCTGCCTTTCATCAAAATGCAAAATTTCCATTCTCTTTCTCCTATTTAGTGCTTCCCTATAAGATTACTTTCCATTCATCTCAAATTCCATTTATCTTGTCTATACTTTCATTTGCATGTTGTCTCCTTTTTAGAGTGTGATCTTATTGAGTGCAGGGACCATGTTTTGCCCTTTCTTTTTGTCCTCACTGCTTAACATTAGCACATGGTAAGTACACAATAAATGATTTTTTGACTGATTGACTGAATACCCAATGTGTCCTCCTGTCCTTTGTAGTCACGAATTCCCCATCTGAAAATTGAAGAACTTAGTCTAGACAGTCTCTAAGGGTCCTTCTATCCCCAAATCTTTTGATCCTATGTCCTCTGGTGTCTTTGGAAACTTCCTTAGAGGAATACTGGATAATTTGCCTCTCTAGCCTTTCCCCTGATCAGCATCCATCACCATCTGGATACCTCTGCTTATAAGCTCAGTAGTTGTTCTGATAATAACAGATTGCTTGGGGCTCATCTTGAATGAAAACTGACTTTTCTCTGCTTCTGTTTTAATCCATCTTCTCTAGGAGAAACTTCTTATAAGTTAACTCCACCATTATACATTTTCATTGCTTACCAGAAACTTTGTCAAGAGGAAAAATTTATTTCATTCTTTGAAATTGTAAATGCCTCATGTTTCTCGACTTGGCCTTGGAATTTCAATGGAAGGAAGGAAGAAAGAAAGAAAGGTTGGAGGGAAGAAAGGAGGGAGGGGCAGAAAGAGGAAAGGGAGGAAAGAATTAGGGAAAGAAAGAAAATATGAAGGGAAAAGGAAGGGAGAAAAGGAAAAGGAAGGAAGGAGAGAAAGGAGGAAAGAAGAAGGAAATGGGAAGGAAGAAGGAAAGATAAATAAATGCCTACTATGAGCCAGGCACTGTGCTAAATACTTTTACAAGTATTCCCTCATTTGGTCCTCTCAACAATGCTGTGAGATAGGTGCTGTTATTATGTCCATTTTACCACTTAGTAAACTTTGGTTTTCATAAACTTTATCTAAAAGTGCTTCTAAGCAGATGAGCCATATTGTGGCTGAGAGAGATTAAGAGACTGGCCCAAAGTCACACAGCTGGTAAATGCTGAAGGCTAAATTTGAATTTAGGTCTGACTCTAAGCACAGAGCCTCTACCCACTGTGCCACCTAACTCAGTAGAAGTAGAAAAAGCATTCAATAAATCACAAGGCCTGGGCTCACATTCTGCTTCTGCTACTTCAGTTTAATTCAACAAACATTTATTAAATCTTTGCTATGCACAAGAAACTTATGTAATGAAATGTAAAAACTCAAATGAAGAATTACATGGCCTTGAATTAAGTCATTTAACTTATCTTTGCCTCAGTTTCTTTAACTGTAAGACAGAAATAATATTTGCACTCTCTAACCAGGGTAAATGTACCTTAAAGTGTGTGGAAATGTGAATTGTTATTCTGACCCATTGTTGTTTTGTTTAAGCAAAGCTTTGGTTTTCCTAGACTTTGTAAACAACTACTAAGCAGAGGATGCCAGGTAACCTGGCTCTGGATCCCCTTCTACATATCAAGGACCCACCTCCAGGCTCCATGACATTTTATTTATTGGTTTTTTAAATTCTGTTCCTGCTGTCTGAAATGGACTCCCACTCCCTGTCCCTCATACTATTTTTCAAAGTCCAACTCAAATGCCCCCCTGCTCCATGAAACCTTTCCTGATTCCTCTGCTAAAAGAGATCTCTCCCTTTTGATCACTCCGTTACTTCGTCATCCTCTTGCATAGGCATCATGTTCTAATTTATTTTCTTTCTGTTTTTACACATGTTCCTTCTCTTCCTTGCAGAATTAGAAACCCCTCACGGGCAAGTGCAAAACCTAATTAATCTTTGTATTTCTCCCCAGTACCTACTAAAAGTGTTCTGCACTTAGAAAGTGTTGAATGCATTTCTGTGGAATGGTGAGCAAATGAATGCTTATAAATCCAAATAGCCATGCTACACTGAAGATTTTAAAATTTGTTTGTAGATTTCTGAAAAACCCTTGAGGGAAGTATTTACTGTTCCAAATCCTGGAATCCATCAAAAGGATTTAATTCAGTTGATAGATAATAATACCATAAGCTTTGGGGAAGGGAGTGGGATGGGAATTATTGTTTTCACTTCTCTGCCCTCTATTTTCTGTAGCCTTGAACATGTCTGTTTACCACTTAAAATTCTGTTTGTAAAGGTCATTCATTGTTTACCTGCTTCATACAGTTTTAGTCACTTAGGAAAGAAAAAAATAAATGAAAAAAGGTCTCTCCTTGGACTCTCATCTCTTTCCCTCTTTCTTACACAAGTAGCTGTGATTTCCCTTGGCATTCCTAGTCTGCCTGCAGCTTACATCTGCTACCAAGGATCACAAAAGAAAACTGTAAAGCAGGGAAACCACTGGGTCAAATCCTATTATCCCATGCCTGTGTAGGGTTGGCCTGGGGCAAAAACTGTAAAATTAACAGCACCCTTGGGGGAATGGAAAGCATGAAGGACCAGGACTTAGACCTGGCTTCATGGGAATATAGATGGAGACACAGAAGGAACTTTACAGCCTGCACAGTCCAACACCTTTATTTTACAGATGGGAAAACTGAGACTGGGAGAGAAGTAAGTTGTCCAAGGTCACGTAGCAAATAGCAGAACCAGAACATGAAACTCTAGGCCTAGGCTTGTTCACTTACCCTACATGCTACCATTTGGGGGCAAGAACTCCGAACAAGTCTCTTTTCCGTGCTTCATCCCTACATGGTGCCTGGTACCCATTCTCTTACATATCATTCTCTGATAAACTGGCTCTCTAGTCCAAACCAAAGATAATAATTAATAATAACACTGAGGTGCTTTTCCCAGAGAACACTTGATTTAATAGGATCCTTCTGATGCTTAAACCCCAAATTATGATACCTTAGTTTCATGGTACTTTAGTAATCCATCAAGCTATGTGTCTTCTACCTCTAGATGAGACCTCCTAGCCTACCTGAGGACATCTAACCCCAGATATTTGAATGGACACAACAGATGACTAGCCTTAGGTGTCCTCCTCCTCAGATTCTTCTAGAGACTGAAAACTCAAATCCTGCCTGAATTCAGCCCTAATTACATCCAGCATGCATTTTTTCCTATGCTGTATTTGATGTAAGATGAAATAGATGGACGATAAAATATTTATTGGTCTCAGATTTGACTGGCGCCTTCACATTAAAGTCATAAGAGCCAAAATAATAAAAAAAAAATAATAAAGTCGTAAGAACCAACACTCAGGCTGGATCCTACTTTCAAAAGACCATTGATGGGGCCTTAATGAGATGATCTTCAGGATCTAAAAGTTTAAAAGTAAGAGCTTACCCTTCTTTGCCTCTGTCTTTCTCCCAAGCCTACCATCCAGGGACCCTCAGAAAATTAACCCTTAATGGATGGAAGCGCTTATCTTGAGCACATAACACTTTCTACAAGTTTAGGTCTTTGTGTGATGCACTGAGGAGGTGTTGTGAAGTCCAAAGGCCACTCTGGCATACCTTCCATGACATTACAATACTCAGATGAACTTGGAGCAAAGCAGATCAGAAATTCGTTTGGACCCCAAATGTTTTCCCTTTCTCTCTGATGGAGAGATTGAAGTGACCCTCTTTAGTCATCCTTTTGCAGTGTTACTCCATCTCCAGAAGATGCTTAGGTTGGAAAGAGAGAGCAAATAAGAAAGGAGAACATGGTCAGTAAAGAGGGCTGCCTAAAATTTTGTCAAATTCTGCTTTTTAGGCATTTGGGGATGGTCCTGCCCAGAGAGACTAAAACCAGCTGGCACCTGGGGATATCTCTTCAGGGCAGGGGCGAGGTCAGACTGACCCCAGAGAATGAAATGAACCCTTGAAACCTACCTCCCTGCTGAAGCGGTGCTGAACGTCACCCTGTGTAATTTGCTACCTCTGGAAAGTTTAGCATCTCTCAGTTATCCAACTGCTGCTCAGGGCTCTCATATTTCCAACATTTTCTTGTGACTAATGGGTAGAATCATGTCTTTTAAAAGAGTAATTTCTAGCTGTAGTGAAAAAGATCCCTGAATTTGGGGTCAAAACACCTGGATTCAGTTCTCAGTGATATTTCTTACTAGTGATGTGACCCAGAGCAAATTAATTGAATTTATCTAAGCCTCAGTTTCTTCAGCCAGACATAGGGATAGTCATTTGTCCTACTTTTCCTACAGAGCTGATATGCATATCTAGTGAGATTAGGTTTTTAAGGCACCTTTAAAAATTCATCAACCTATATAGATAGATAAAAGGTATTATTATTCTTGAGGTGGGTAGAAAAAGGAATGAGAATGTTCCTTTTTCCTCCCCCATCTGCCTCCCATCCTCTTACACAGAGAGCTAGCTTTCCTCTCTACATGCTTTTCAGTCACTTAGAAGTGGGTTAAATTGAGTTAAAACTCTCCAAAGAATAGGAGCACCACCCCCAGTTCGTTCCCTCTCATTCTATGCCCTCAGTCCCTGTTCCAAAGTCCAGATCCAATCCACATCATGCTAGCCACCTGTTCAGTATTACACCTCTCCATTGCCTTCCTAATAATTCAATTCAGCAGACATTTTAATAAATTTCTGCCTCAGTGGGTTAAGGTAAGACATCATCAATTTATCTCCAACAGAATCCATGATTCTGTTGCACCTACTATATGCAAGGGACTGAGCTTGGCACCAAGGGAGATGTTTTTTTTCTTTAAGATAAAAAAGCCTCTGCCCCTGTTTAAAAAAAAACAAAAACTACCTGCTGTCTGCTTACTCAATAATATGTCTCTCCATTGCCTACCAAATAATTCAATTCAAGACATTTATTATGCATTTAATATATGCAAGGAATTGGGCTAGGACATCAAGGGAGAATTCTTTTAAAAGGCTAATAAGCTTCTGCCCATTTTCTTAAAGAGCTTAAAATAAAGTGGAAAGATTAAACATGAGGAAAATCCCAGGATTTGGGGACCTTCACCAGCTATCACCACCCCTGCAGTCTGTCTAACTACATCCTACTTCTCCTAAACATAGTTGCCTTGCAAAAAGTTGATTGAATTGAATACTACTCATTGCTCTGCCCTCAATGATGGAGAAAAATTAAATTCCACCAACATTAATTCAGTAACCAGTCATAAGCCATGATGAAAAAAGGCACAATTCTTGCCTTCAGGTAGTATTTATGTGTATGTGTATATGGGATGGGGAGTTGAGTGTTTGTTAAAATATGTGGAAAAATAAAGGGTTCAGAGGAGAGAGTGACAGGGATTAAGGAGAAATCAAAATTAAGTTTCTGAGGGAATCTAGGGAGGGAGAGATGACTTTGGGAGAGGGGTAGAGAATGGAAGGATCCAAGAAAGACTGAGATTAATTTGAATCCATGTGATAGGTAACTGCCATTGACTTTCAGAGTCATTTTGAAAATGGACTACTGACTATTTAATAACCTTACTACTTTGGATTCAGTGGTGGGGATGGGGAATCAAGAGTCTGTGTAATGGATTCATGGATTCCCTGAGGATCCAGAACCTTAAATCATAGAATATTGGAGTTAGAAGGGAAACCAGAGATGATTTAGTCCAACCCCTCCTCAATGATAGGTGAGAAAACTGCCTGGAAAGATGAATTTGTTTGGCTACAATCCCACATCCACAAAGTGGCAAGAGCTGAATCCGTATTTCCTGGTTCTCAGTCTTCCATTCTTTCCTGCTGCCTCTTAACAGAGGAGATAAATTTCTGATGTCTTACCTTGGCCCACAGAGGCAGAAAAACAAAACATCAAGTCAAAATATTGCTGAGAAAGTACTTGATTATTAATTATTTTTTTCTTTTAGATTTTCTCTTTACCCATTCATTTTCATCAGAAACAAGGCACACGCTGCAACAGAAATATCTTTTCCAGAATGAATGATGGTAGAAGGTCTGCACCCAGCATCTGGGTTCAAATCTGAGCTCTGATATTAGGCAAATCACTTGCATTCTCTCTCTAGGCCTCACTTTCTTCATCTCTAAAATGAGGGGATTGAGCTACATGATTGCTTCGTTCCCTCAGAGCTCTCAAACTTATGATTCCTTGTTGTGTGGGCTGTAAATATAATTTATGCTCACCCAAAGCAGAATGTCTATTTATAATTAACAACTCTGGCGGCTGGGTCATATCAATTATTAATTTTTAGAAGTGAGTACATTCAGGTGGCTTCTCCCTGAAACTCATACAAAGCACAAGGGTGGAAATCTGAAAGGAGAACTCTAGAAAGAGCAGAGAGAGAATCTTATGGAGGTCTTGACACCTCAGCAAAAATCCTTCTTTTCTTTTTCCTTCTTCACAGGCCTTTTGGGTGACAGAATAAGCTAGAATATGTCAGGGTGTCCCCCAGGCCTTTTCAGCTTGGCAGCCAATTCAAGCAAACAGATAACCATCTCTCTCTTAGCAACTGAGTCAGCGTCGGTAGCAGCTGTTAGGCACCTCGATAGCGGAGCTCCGGTTCACTCAGTCGTGCCAAAATGACCGCCTGGGGTTTGGCTTGGCAGCGAGGGGACACGAGTGAGAGAGCCTCTAGCTGGTTGTGTGTGCCAAAGCATCCTCTGCCCCAGAGCTGAATGCCTCTACTGAAGCGGCTCATAATATCCATGGCTCCTCATGATAATAACAGGATACAAAACTTCCAGTTTTCCTCAACAATTGGGCAATGCGGAATATGGGAAACTTCCTTCATTCTTCATCCATTCCATAAACAGGGCCAGCCCCTACTATGTGCTGGAGGAGGAGGAGGAGGATACAAAGATAATAATTCTGTTCCTGTTGGACCAAATCTGCAGTTTAATGATTATTCAAGGCATATTCCTTATGTGGAAGATGATGTTCTATTTAATTGTAGAATTAAGGAGGAGACATCAAATATCAGGGCAGGAAGGGAAGTAGGAAGCCATCTAGCCCAATCTCTAGATGAAGCATCAGTCTCCTCTGTAGTATCCCCCAATCAAGTGGATGGAATGGAAACTCCTTGAAGGCAGCAGGGACATTCATTTTTTTGTCTTTGTAATGAGAAGGGTGATTGGCACAAAAGTAGGTGTTTGGCCAACGTAGGATTGATTAATTAATTGCACAATCCAGTTTCTGCTTGGAAATCCTTGAGAGATGAGGAATTTCCCCCAAAGTGGTAAAATGCCGAGATAGTTCGTGGAAGATTTGTCACCTAGAGTCAGATTTGCCAATATTAACTCACTGTTGTTTGTGTTATACGTGAAGTTAAAAAAACAAACTGGGAGAATGGAGTCTACAGACCTTGTTTTAGTTTGGGGCCTTCTACTAACAATTTGTGTGCTCCTCAGGCAAACTCTTTAATTTTTTGGACGAGAGTATCCTTCACAAAATCAAATATATTCAGGAAATGGTAATTAAAGCTCCTACTATGTGCAAAGAGAAAGGCAGCAGGACATGGTATATAGAAGTCTGGCCTTGGCATTAGGGATATCTGCATTTAATCTCTGTCTCTATTACATAATGACTTTATGACCACTGATAATTTACTTAATCTATCAGTGTAGGGGCAACTCCCTAATACCAATCAGTTACATGTTTGCATTGTGGAAGGAGTTTTCTAGTTTTATGAATTTATAGGCCTGGGACCAACTAAAAAATATGCCAAATACTGTGCATTCGTGGAAATAAGCATACAAAAATGAATAGTGCCCTAAAGGAATTGATATTAAGAGATATACATAAATAATAAAAGATAATAAAATAGATACAAAGAAAATGCTATGAGAAATCTGAGCAAGAGCTGGGTAGATTAAAGAAGACTTCTAGGAGAATGTAGCTTTGGAAATGGCCCTTGAAGGATGTGTAGTTTGTAAGCAGGCCAGTATAAAGGCTTGAGAATTTCAAATATAAACAAATGCATGGAGTTGGCATGGTAGCTAATTGGGGTAGTCCCATAGTAAGGAAAAGAGTGGTAAAATTACAAAATTTAGGCGACTTCTTCTATCATTGCTAGTAGTGCTAACATTCTGTGATTCGATCTTTAGATCACATTTGTGTTCTCATCCTCAGTCCTCACTGAAACAGAAACAACATTATCCTAAATATTCTATATTTATTTGTTGACGAAGTCACATCAGAGTTTTTCAGGCATCCTTGCCATTGCTTAGAACATCAGCTGTCAGACTCATAAGGATATGAAACCTATTTCCTAATAATTTGCTGAACCACCAACTTTTGTCCTAAATTCCTTGGTGATGCAAGAAGCAGCTTGACTTAATGGGTCAGGTTCTGGAACTGAACTGGGTTCTGATACAAGTTTTGTCACTGTGAAATCGCGTAACCAATTTATGGCACACTTTCCTCTTTTGTAAAATGGAGATTATATTACCCCTAATACTCTTTCCTCATTAGGCTGTTGTAAAACTCATTGAGATAAGGTGTGTTTTATGAATGTCAATTGTCTTAGTGTGTACTAGGCAGTATAGTAACTGTTTATGATGTTATTATGATTGTGTTAGTACTTCAAAAGATTGGTGATTTCATCAGTGTGGGTTCTTTCTTCACCAACACTGAGCCCAAATGCTTCATTCTTTTTTTTTTTAAGACCCTTATCTACCATCTTAGAATTAATACTATTATATTGGTTCCAAAGCAGAAGAATGGTAAGGGCTAGGCAAGGGGGTTTAAGTGACTTGCCCAGGGTCACACAACTGGGAAGTGTCTGAAGGCAGATTTGAACCTAGGACCTCCCATCTCTAGGCCTGACCCTCAATCCACTGAGCTACCCAGCTGTTCCCCCCCCCCCAAATTCTTCATTCTTGAAGAAAGTCTTCCTGAATTACAGATATACTTTGGAGATATTGCAGGTTCAGTTCCAGATCTCCACAATAAAGCAAATATCACAATAATGTGAGTCACAAGAATTTTTTGGTTACCCAATATATCTAAAAATTATATATGTACCTTAATTTGAAAAATACTTTATTGCGAAAAAATGCTACCATCATCTGAATCTTCAATGAGTTGTAATCTTTTTTCTGGTGTAGGGACTTATCTCAATGTTGATGGCTACTAACTGACCAGGTTGCTAAAGGTTGGGGTGACTGTGGCAATTTCTTAAAATAGGAAAACAATGAAGTTTATCACATCAATTTATTCTTCCTTTCACTAAAACACTTAGAGACCATTGGAAGGTTATTAAATTGGCCTGATTTCTCTTTTTTTTTTTAAGCCTTACCATCCTTTGCTACAGGTTCCAAGGCAGAAGAATAGTAAGGACTAGGCAACAGGGATTGAATGACTTGCCCAGGTTCACATAGCTGTCTTTGTGAGGTCAGATTTAAATCTAGGACCTCCTGTCTCTAGGGTTGCCTCTCAATCCACTGTCCCCCTAATTTCAATATTGTTGTGCCCCAAGGAATGGAGATACCCAAGAAGAGGGAGAAAAATGGAGGATGACAATTTGATAGAACAGTCAGAATACACACATTTATCAATGAAATTCACCATCTTATCAGGCATGATTTGTGGGGCCCCAAAACAATTACAACAGTAACATTAAAGATCTCTGATCACGGATCATCATAATAGATACAATAATTATGAAAAAGTTTTAAATACTATGAGAATTACTAGACTGACACAGAGATACACTGTGAGCACATGCTGGTGGGAAAATGGCACCCGTAGATTTACTTAATATAGAGTTGCCACAAATCTTTAATTGGTAATAAATATAATATATGCAAAATGCAATAAAATGAGGTATGCCAGTCCACTTGGTTAAAAAAAAAAACCAACAACCCTATCCTTTAGCAAACAGCTTGCTAGTGATCAGCCCCTTTTTTCTTAATGAGTGTTCTCTAGATGACAGTCTATCTTTCAGCCCCATCTATGGAGGGAACTCTATGTTTGTAGGGCCTTTAAAAGCTTATATTATAACTCTTTTGGTAGAACTCTTAAACCCCACTTCAGGAAAGACTTAAGTAGAGGATTTATTTTATTCACAGTTGACAATAAAGTTATGTTTTATATTTATTCATATTTGATAATAATAAGTTGCCAGTTGTGTGACTCAATCTCTACGGTGAAAATTTGAAAGAGAAATATTTAGATCTCCTGAAGACCAATTCATGTGTGACTGACCTATTCCCTGTCAGATATTCCTCATTTGATTTTAGTAGCAATGAGAGTGACTTCATTTGTTTAGTTCTGTGAGAAGAACTCCAGAATACTGGGGCAGAAAATTGGGTGAGAGGTGGCATCTGACACTGAAATGAACTAATCTCTAATAATAGCTACTATGTTCAGAGGGAAAAAAAGTAGACAAGCATTAACGTCTGGCACAGTGAATGAGGTCCTTTGTGTTCTCACAAAGCCTATTTGTGGAAAGAAGGTCTACCACAGGGTCCGTAATCCATCCATTTCAGCTTCATGCACATGGAAGGACAAATTACTCAAAGGTCCCAGTCATTTTAAGGATCCTCTGGAAACTAGAGTGGTGATGATACTAAGATTCTTTTTTATTGTTATACTTTTTTTTTTGCATCTGACTACAGACCATCTGACAAACTTTTTTTTTTCATTCCTCTAGCCCCAGCTGTTGAATAGCTGTAAAAATTGTGGGTTTTTTTTTTTTAAGTAGGGAAAAAAAATCTATACACCAGATATGATTCACAATGACTGGTTTTTAGCTCTTCTTTCTAGAGTTGAAGAATCTGGGCAGTAACAAAGAACTCTGCTCATTTTCAGTGGTATCCAATGAAACCAGAAAGCCTCAACCTTCCCTTCCTAGACCTTCTAACCCCTCTTAATTACAGTGCCTTTCTTCTGTTAATTATTTCCTATTCATCCCATATGTCGTTTGTGCATTTTTTTTTGCATGTTGTCTCCCACATTAGATTGTAAGATTCTTGAAGACAGAGACTGTCTTTTGCCTCTTTTGTATTCCCAGCATTTAGCATAATACCTAGCATGTAAATAAGTGATAATCGATTGATTCTAGAGTAGAGGTTTTTACCCTTTTGTCATGGACCTTTGACAGTCTGGTCTAGATTTTATATGACCCTTTACTGACAAAAGAAAGTAATGCTTTTTTAATATGTAAGCCAAAATGCATAGGATTACAAAGGATACCAATTCTACTGAAATTAGATAAAATTTCTATGTTCACAAACCCCAGGTTATTAAACTCTGTTTTAGAGGAATATTAATACTAACCTTCCTATCACATTAACTTCACAATTGAAGGCTTACAAAGTATTTCACATATACCACCTTTTTTGCTCCTTATGACATTATGGAATAGGGGCCATTATTATACCTATTTTCCATACATAGAAACTGAGCATGAACGCGATTTAGAGTTGAAAGGGCTTAAAGGCTAATTTGGCCCCCTAATTTTATAGGTGAGGCACGTAAGACCCGGAGGGTTTAGGAGACTTACCCATGATCTTACAGCTAATAAATGCCACAAGCAGGATTTGAACTTAAGTTTTGTGACCCCCAAATCTGTGCTCTGTCCAAAGAACCATGGCTACTCCCTATGTAAAAACCTCAGTGGACTGCATAGTGCTTAAAAGTTTAAAGAAAACTACACATTTAGCCCTCAAACCCAAACTAACCAACTTCCTCCCCCCCCCCAAAAAAAAATGGGAGTGTTTTTCCCATGACCAAAGGTCATTAACCCTGATGGAAAATGCCACCAGTTGGTCTATGAAATCCCTAAGAAAGAACCATAACTAGAGGAGAGTGAAGGGGCCTTGCTAAGGGCCTTCCTCAAGCTGGTACATTGGGTGGCCCCACATTGCTGGAAATTGACCAAGAGGCCAAGGACCAACCTTTCAGTTAGAAGATGACAGGCACAATCTAGGGCTGAGGGAGATTCCCATTCTTATAACCCTTTTAAATGGAAGAGGAGATTAGATCTAGAATGTGTAGTTCCCCAAAGAAGAGCTAAAAAGAGTGAAGAAGTCACAGGGAGTTAGATTGCAGTTCAACATGACAGAGAAATTCCTAACTATTAAAGCTGTTCAAAAATAGAACGGGAAGAATTACTAATAGCTTGCATTTGTACAGGCACTTTAAGGTTTGCAGAATGCTTTACATGTTATCTCATTTGATTCTCACAGGAAGGTAAGTACTATTATTAGCCCTTTTTTATAGATGAGGAAGGGGTACAAGTTGATGGCTTAAGAGGATAGAGTCCTCGAGTCAGGAAGACTCATCTTCCTGAGTACAAATTCAGCCTCAGTCACTTAAAAGCTGTATGACCCTGGGCAAGTCACTTAGCTCCCATTGCCTAGCCCTTACTGCTCTTCTGCCTTGGAACCAATATAGTTTTGATTCTAATATGGAAGGGATAGGTTTAAAATAATAATAACACAAACATTAATAGTGATGCTATTTATTTTTTAATATTTTGTATTACATTGTTAACTCTATTTAAATTTAAATATAATATTAACTGTATTTAAGGTTCTTTCCCCATGATAATACTGTGATATAAGTAATAGAGGGATGGTTTTCCCCATTTTATAGATAAAGAAACTAAGCTATTCATTCACTGTGTGACTTGGGAAATATTACTTTAATACTCAATTTCTCTGACTCATAAAAAGAGGAAATTAAATTAGTTTATTGTCTAAGGTTTCTCTCAGCTTTGATAGTCTGTTTTGTCATTCAGCCTTCTTAGTTCCCACAGAGAGCTAACATTCTATGTCCCAAGGTTCCTTCCATCACAGACATTTGATGTTCTCTTTTCTAACAATCTGGGTTCCCACATCCATTTATTTCAGGCCCAACATTTGATGTTCTAAAATATTTTATAGTGATGTCCCATCCAGTGCTGACATTCCATGTTCTAAAACCCCGGTGTTTCGCATTCTGTGCTCTCCCATTCATTTTGGTTCTAGCAATCTGTAATTCTGTGCAAGGTCGTGAAGTGGGAAGTTAATCCTGAGTCACCTGAAGCGTTATGTGTAGGTGGTTTCTGAAAGAAGTGAAAGCCAGGTCCCTGTCACAGCCTTGGCAGCTCCTGGGCTGGAGAAGCAACTCCCCAACAGGAATGCCACAGGGATTCTTACCATTTTAGAAGCGGTTCTACAGCAGAACCCAAAATAGTTTCAGATTCTTTGCTTTGCATTTATCCCCAGAATATTTTCCCCCTCACTGTCTTTAATTTCTTTTTAACCCTTTGTAATTGACTCTTCCAAGACCGATCTGTACAGATGAGGCTGAAATTCTGACTTCCCACTAAAACAATTTTTTTTTAATTTGTGAGGGGAAGAAACAGTTGGGTAAATAAGCAAGATTTTGTTCAATTCAACAAGCCATATGTATATATATGCACACATACATATACACATGTATATACATGCACACACATTCACTTATTATATATGTACATGTAATGTTTGTGAATGTATATACATATACACATTCACATATTATATATACAGACACAATACACACAGATAGAAAGACAGATAGATAGATAGATAAATAGATGGATAGATAGATAGATAAATGGATGGATGGATAGATAGAGAGATAGATAGATAGAGAGATAGATAAATGGATAGATAGATAGATAGATAGATAGATAGATAGATAGATAGATAGATAGATAGATAAATGGATGGATAGATAGATAGATGGATGGATGGATAGATAGATAGATAGATAGATAGATAGATAGATGAATGAATGGATGGATGATAGGCAGATAGACAGACAGACAAAACCAGTCCTTGTGCCTGAGGAGTTTCCACTCTACTAGGATTTTAAAATTCCAGCTTCTTTGGACCAGTCACTTGTGACGATCCCTGGAGAAACCCTATCATTAACCATTTCTGTATGATCTTCACCAAATGACTATTTCTAGGAACCCCAGTTTCATCATCTGTAAAAATGAAAGAATAGCACTAAGGAGACAGTCAGTTGAAATGGGAAAAGTATTTATAATAAACTGTGATGAAGGAGACCTGGACTCTGGTTCCAATTCTATCACTAACTAGTTGTTTGACCTTGGGGACAAGGGGAAAAGAACAAGCACTTATTAAGTAACTATTGTAAGGCAGAAACTTTAAAAATATCATCTTATTTGATCCTTACACCAACTCTGGGAGGTAAGAGCTATTACTGTGCCCATTTGAGAGTTGAGAAAATTGAAGCAAACAGATTGAGTGACTTCTTGTCTTGACTCCAGGCCCTTAGATCCTATCCATTGTTCCCCCTAGCTGCCTCATTCATCTTGAGCACATCACCCAACAGTTCTCCATGCCCCAGGCAAGACCACTCACTAGATTTGGAGACCTGTATTCAAGTATGAATTTCGGTACTGACTACGGAGCTGAGCAGATCATCTAGAAACACCGAGTCTCCTCTGTAAGGGGAGACTCCTTGAAATCAAAAATTAGGAGGCCTTCCCTTCTCTACACCCCATCACAGAAAACTATATATTTATACTGACTATCTCACAGGGCTTTTTACTCAGAAAGTGGTATTATTATTGTATATAGTGGGCTTTAAATGTGCTTTAAGTGAATGGCTGGATGATGGATAATGCTTTAGGCAGGCAAGAAGAGGAGATCATGGCAAGCTGGGGTCATCAAAAGGTGTCATGAAAGCAATGGAACTTGATTAAGAAGACCTTGAAAACTTGTTTTATAAGTTAATCAACAAGCATTTATTAAGCATCCATTAGATGCTGGGCCTGGAGCTAAGCACCCACGTGTGCAGAGAAAAATGAAACATCCTCTCCCATCAAGGGGTTAACCTTCTATAGATGGAGACAAAGTGTATACATAGAACTATATATCAAATGTAAACAAAATAAACTCAAGGTAATTTAGGAAGTTAGGTACTAGCACTCAGAAAGAAAGCTAGCTAGACAGCAGACAGATGGAGAGAAAGAGACAGAGAGAGAGGTGGATGGATAAATTCAGAGATAGATGAGAGACAGGTTGATAGATAGGGAGACCAAGATAGATGATACATACAGAGATGGATACAGAGATTGATAGATCTAGATGAGAGAGACAGAGATAGATGACTGATACAAATAGAGATGATAGAGACAAACAAATGCATGCATACATGAATACATAGAGACATATATTGATAGATAACAGGTAGAAAAAGATAGATATAGGCAAAGATGGATGGATGGACAGATAGATAGATGGATAGACAAATAGACAGATGGATGGATAGACAGATAGATAGATAGATAGATAGATAGATAGATAGATAGATAGATAGATAGATAGATAGAACAATCATTAGTACTTACTCTATGCCAGGCACTATGTTAAGAACTTGGGATAAAAATACAAGCTAATGAGGCAGTCATTACCCTCAGGGATCTTATGTATGTATAAGGAACGAAATGTATAAAAAGGAGCTAGAAAGCAAGAAGGAGAGTTTCAGGGGATGAAAAGGGGCCCTCAGCAAGACAGGTGACAAAGAGGAAGAGGACCATGAAGATTTTAGGCATGTTCGTCATGGCTGAAATCCTTCCAAAGATGGTGATCCCAAGAAAGGAGGCACCAGTCAGGAGAGGAGGACCTCATGCTTTCGCCAGGGTGTCTTTAAGGTGTAGGAAGTGAAGTTTGAATTAAACTTTGAAGGGAAGTGAGGATTCTAGGAGATAGAGGTGAGGAGGGAGCATATTCTAGACCCAAGTGCAAAAGCACCGCAAGAAGATGACTAAACCATAGAGTACTTAAAGAAGAGTTACATATAAGCCTGGGAAAATAGATTGGGGCTATATCGTAAAGAACTTTGAATGCCAACAGAGGATTTTGCATTTGATCCTTGGGGCAACAGGGAGCCACTAGAGTTTATTGAGGAGGGAAGTGCCATGGTCAGACCTGTGTTCTAACAGTATCGCTTTGGCAGCCGTGGAGATTAGATTGCAAAGAGGAGAGACCAAAGGCAGGAGCCCCATCAGGAAGCTCTCTAAGGATTCCAGGTGAGGGGGCAGCCAAGGGCCTCAACAGATTGAGAGCCAGGCCCAGAGACAGGAAGTATGTGGTTCAAATGTGGCCTTAGACACTTCCTAGCTGTGCAAGTCACTTAACCCCAGGTACCTAGCCTGTACCACTCTTCTGTCTTAGAACCATACACAGTATTGGTTCTAAGACAGAAGGTAGGGTTAAAAAAAAGGTTCCAGGTGAGAGGTAATAAGGGCCCAAACTCAAGTGGTGGCTGTGTGAGTAGAGAGAAAGGAATGGATGTCAGAGATATTGTAGAGTTAGAATCAACAGCATTAATGAGATATGTGAAGTGAGGGAAAATAAGAAGTCAAGAATGTTTCAGAGATTCATATCTGACTTTTCATGACCTTTTGGGGGGCTTTCTTGGCAGAGATACTGGAGTGACTGGTCATGTCCTTCTCCAGATCATTTTACAGATGAGGAAACTGAGGCAGACATGGATACATGATTTGCTCACACTACTAGTAAGTGCCTAAGGCTAGATTTGAACTAAGAAAGGTGAGTCTTTCTGACTCTAGACTCTGCATTGTATTCACTATGCCCCCTATTTTCCCTAACAGAAATGGGGAAGTTCAGAAGTGGGATTGGTTTGGAAAAAAAAAATTAATTCCTTTTTAGAAATGGTTAATTTGAAGTGCCCACAGGATATCCAGAAATGGCCAACAGACAGTTGGCATTAGAAAAAGAAAGTTTGTAACTAGCTAGTAAGTAATAGAGTCAGGAACAAAATCCATAGATGAAGGAGAAGTTAGGGATATTTCTTCGTTAACATGATTCTGTTACTCATCCTTTTGGTAGTAATGCTATTTAGCAATTGCTGAATCTTACACTTCCCCACTTTCAAATTAACCAAATTTGGCCCTTCTCAAATTCAACTACTGAACCTGATTGGTCTAAATTTCTTTGTATATCCATTGTTCCCGCACACTTCTGTATTTAGGGGAATAAAAATGACACTTGTTTGTTTAAAAACAAGCCAACTGGAACAAGATGTTTTTTAAGCAACACATTGATGAAGGGAAAAAAAATCTTACTAGTGAAACCAGAGACTTTCATTAAAGACAAACAAGCTCTCCCTCCTCTCTCTGCCCTCTGTAGACTCTGCCCTATGAAAAAGGATCTGTGAATTCCCAGGAGGCAAACACAGAGCCTTCCCAGGGCTTGTATCATCACAGAGTTTCTTAGGGACTGAAACAGAAAACCACATTCTTGCTGCAGCTAGGACAGGGTTGTATAGTGGGAAACTCCTTAAACTGAATGCAGGCATTCCCTGTTTTCAATTATACCACAAGGAAACCAAAAAACAAAAAGATATTTGGAGCTCCTGTTTTCTTCCCTCCCAAGTCACGTTTACTGGTCAAGGTCCACCTGGATCATCTAAGCATTTTAAGGAGTTGATGAGTGATGGCAATGTGATGGAATAAAAACGTAACCCCTCTTCAAGAGGCTAGGTGTTTGAGTTCCATCTCTGCTGTTTACTAGTTGTGTGTGTGTGACTGAGCAAGTTCTTCATGCTCCCTAAAACTTAGTTACCTACCCTGCAAAACGGGGGTAATAATACTTTCCACCAGCTACTCTCATGGGGTGGGAATGCCCAAAAGGGCTTCGTAACAATGTGAGATAGTGGTATAACTTTGCCCTGTCTTGGTTTTTCTCCCTTTTGGGGATAAGTAGTGACCGCTGAAACATTTCCCCTCCCACCCCTGTTCTCAGATATATCCCTCACTGAAGGCTTCTTCTAGTCTCCCGTTATGATATGGAGAGGAACTTGGTTCCCAAAGTCTATGCCAGCAGAACACGAGCTTAGAGTTCAGACTCAGTAATCACCTGCGACTGGTGCTAGCCTACCTAAGGTGGCAAGGCTTGTCACCATGGAACTAGGCACTAAGTGACTTCTCTTTTCTGACCAAGGCAATTCAGAAAAACCATCTAATAAAGCAAGGAGGGCTTCTGACCTACATGGAGGAAGGGGACATTTATTGAAGGGGATAGAGCTATGGGTGAAGGTGAGAAGCCCCTAGTCTCAGGATCTCTTGTGAGTCTGGAATCAGCCCTTTCTAAGATGCTTTGATAGACTCGTATCCTTTCTGTGGATAGCTTGAAAAAATGAAAATATGCCAAGCTCTTTCCCATGTGTTTCTAATATATGCTAATCTTGTTGCTATAAAACACTTATCTGAACTCCCAATTCAAATCCCTGATCCGTACTTCAATGAAATCTTTCTTCTCTGCAATTCCTGCCCTCCCCACCCCCTATCTCCCCATCCCTCCTCCTTGCCTTCCACTATCACCTTGGCAAACTCATCAGCACAAAGAATTTCCACTCAGCAAGCACAGTGATATCAGAGCTGTTTCTGCCTCAAATGTGGAAGGCCATCCCCTCCCATCTCAAAATGTCTCCCCCTTTCTCTCTGCCTATTCATCTCCTTCCCATCTTCAAAGCAAATCACCCTCCTCTTCCTCTATAGAACCTTCCAGTAGAGGTGATTGACAACATATTTGGGTAGAAAAGAAGGGAAAATTAGTACAGATTCAGTAGAAAGAATGCTGGCTTTGGAGTCAAAAGACCCAAGTTCAGATTCTGCCTCTGTCAGTGTACCTCCTGGGCATTTATCCTCCCAAGCCTCAGTTTCCTCATCTAGAAAATGGATTTGGTCTAGAGGGCTAGTTCTTGATTTCTGAACTTTAGCCCAAAGGTCTTGGTTTTCCCTCCCTTTTCTCTTATATAAAACAACTTCAAGAAATGATAGGAGAGAGGGAAATTTCTTCTCTTTCCAAGGGGATATACCAGAAGATATAATTGCACACAAGAGATGTTAGTCCAGTCTCAAATCTCTCCTCACTTGGCAGCCCTTCTCCATCCAGTACAATGTCCACAAAGAATCAGATGGGTTCAGGACAGTTTTATAGTTACTTTATACTCCCCCCCTCCCTGCACCAGACTTCCAGGGAGGCAGAGGACCAGCTGAGAAAGAAACCCCACACTGCAGGATGAGAGACCCCCCAAGTCGGGTGCCCTGTAGGTCCCTCCTACCTAGAAGGAGCTAAGAAAAGTGGCTGGTGGAAGCCACAGCTGCAGAGGCATTGAATGAGATGTGTATATCCTAAGCATCAAATAGAAGCCAGGCTTTGGGGGGTTCCCTTCTCCCTCCACACTTCTGTGCCCTCAACTTCTCTTTGTCCTTTGCAACAGCTTAAAGCATTGATAGTAATTACCCAGCAGGCAAGACTTCAGCCAAGAATGTTCTGTGATTTTTATTTACCTTCCAGTGACTTAGTGGACAGAGGAGTGGGCTTGGAGTTAGAAAGATTTGGATTCAAGTTCAGCCTCAGGCGCTTAGTTAGTTAGTTAACTAGACTCTGGACTTATCACTTCACTACTGCTGTCTGCTTTCGTTTCATCCACTGCAAAACAGGGATGCTAATAGCACCTGCCTCCCAGGACATTGTGAGGACCAAATGAGATCTGTACTGTATTCTGTATTCTATCTGTATATAGTATATGCAATATGCATTTTATATAAATATAACATATTTATAAGTATGAATATTTGTAAAGCACTTAGCACAGTGCCTGGAACTTAGAAAGCACTTAATGCTCATTTCAGGGGCACAGCAGAAAGAATACCAGGTCTGGTGTCAGGAAGACCTTGCTTTAAATATGATCTCTGATGCTTTCTTGCTGTATGACCCTGAGCAAGTCACATAACCCTATTTCCCAAGCCCTTGCCCTTCTGTCTTAGAGTTGTTGTTAGGATCGAAGGTAAGTGTGTATATTTTTTAAAATTAAAAATAAATTCTCCTTTCCTTCCTTGCTTCTGCTATACACTGGTATCCCAAGGTATTTTCCTGTTCACAGCAACAAAAAAATAAAAAAGCAGAAACTGGGGGGCTATAGCACCTCCAAAACACATCTCCCTAAAGGCTCATGGCAATGAATACACCAGAAAAGTTATTTTTTTGGAGATTGGGTCTGCAAAAGAGTTAAGTTGAAGAAGAAACAGCTCATAGGAGATTGTTTCCTCCAAGCTGCCATTGTCCTGGCTGTCTGAACACATTCTCCCTGGCATTATTATCTGCCTATCTTATGTCTGGGTGTATTATTTATCCAATGAGATTATACAGTCTTGGTGAGCTGAGGCTCTCTCATAATCTTTACAGTCCAATGCACAAGCCACGGTTGGTATGTAATGAGAAGAAAACACACTGGATTAGGAGAGAAGAGATCTGGGTCCTCATCTGGCTTCTTCCACTAGCCAACCATTGATCTTAGCTTTTCATCATTTAAAAAGTCTCTAAGAGATGCTACATGGTATGATAGGGCAGCTGAATAGTACAATGCATCTGGCCTGAAATCGGGAAGATTTGAGTTAAAATTGAGCCTTAAACCCTTACTAGCTGTGTGACCCTAGTCAAATCAAATCACTTAACCTTGTTTGCCTAAGTTTCCTCATCTGTAAAATGAGCTGGAAAAAGAAAGGACAAACCACTCTGGATTTGTCATTTTACCACTGTTGTCTGTCTCAGTTTCATCAGCTGCAAAATGTGGATAACAAGAAAAGAAAACCCCAAATGGGGTCACAAAGAGTCAGAAATAACTGAGACACAATATGATATGATGGAAGGGCTACTGGATTGAGAGTCAGAATCTGGGATTGAGTCTTATATCATATGATACTTCTAGGACCCAGTGTCTTCATTATTTAAAAATAAGCTTATTATTCCTTTAGACCCCCTCTGAGGTCTCTTTCAGTTTTTGCCCCTACAATCCTCAAAGTCATTTTATTTCTGTGAGCTTTTGTTTTCTCTTCCATAAAATGGAGAGACTGAACTAAACCATCTCAACAATCTTTTCTCACTCTAACCTCCAGCATATATTTTCTAACATTCTATATTTGAAGGTTTCTTCCTGGGATAACCTTCTAAGTTCTGCATTCTAACATTCTGCTCTGTTTTCTGAGCTCTCTGGGTACAAAAGTCCCTGATAGCTCTAGCAGCCTCATAAGCCTTCTTCAGCAACTAAAAATAAAATACTTGTTAGATAGACGAATGACTTAAGTTCAAGTCTCTTGTCCACTCTACCTCGGTCTGTCCTGATCTACCACCAGTCAGCCTGTACCTTAATATTTGCTTCACAAGCCCCTCTCTACATTCTAAGAGACTAGCACTGCCAAAATGTGCCATTTAAGGGGAGGCAGTTTTTCAATATTTGTTGCTTTACAATATTACCCTTCCTGCTCATGTAGCATTTCTTAGTCATCATCCCCACACTCTAGTTCCTCCAGCAACCGCCACCATCAAACCACTGCCATTCATCTCACATCAAAAACCACTGGGGAGAATTAATAATCACTCATTTAATTCTTTGTATTGGTTCCATGCCTTAGTCTTACAAACTCATATTCTCTCCATGTGTCTTAATGATGGAAAACCATATAGTGGTCCTTAACTCTTTCATACCTGTCTGGGATTTGTTTTGCTGCATTTCTTTTTCTAATCCTATCCATAATCTGATAGTAATGCATATTATATGTCAATGTAAGATTAATAGAGGTCAGCTAGGTGGCATAGTACATAGAGTGCCAGATCTGGAGTCAGGAAGAATCATCTTAAATTCAAGTCTGGCCACACAACTTACTAGCTCTCTATGACCCTGCGTGAGTCGCTTAACCCTGTTTGCCTCAGTTTCCCCATCTGTAAAAATGAACTGGAAAAAGAAAGGGCAAATTCCTCTGGATTTGTTACTTCACCATTTCTGTCTACCTCAGTTTCATCAGCTGCAAAATGTGGATAACAAGAAAAGAAAACCCCTAAATAGGATCACAAAGAGCCTGAGCTGTTGAAAGAAATAGTAAACCACTCTATTATCTTTGCCAAGAAAACCAAATGGGACTACAAAGAGTTGGACATAACTGAATAACAACTAAGGTAAACAAGGCTCTCCTTTAAATAGATAGATATGAAATAGATAGATAGATAGATGCTTTTATTATGAAAATTAAATGAGATATTTCTAAAGCACTTTAGTACAGTGCCTGGCACATAGTAGGAGCTATCTAAATGCTAGATATTATCATTTTCCCTATTATTTGCCTCTACTGATTTTCCCCAGACTAGAACCTTCTCTTTTTTTTTTTAACAAATAAGTCCAATTAAGCCAAACACATCAGCACCGTTATTCATATCTGAAAATGTAGAACTCTTTCTGCACCTTTAATCCAATGGTGTTTCACCATCAGTCCTCAGAAGCTCCCAATTAGTCACTGTCCTCACCACAAACAAGTCAGTAATGTAAGTGCTATCCTGCCCTTTCTAAGGACAAGGAAACAGCCTCAGGGCAATTAAGTGATTTACTCTTAGCTACAAGGCAAGAGGGAAAAAAGGGGATTCATTTTAAAAAGCCCAAAATGTGTACTAGTTGTGTAACTTTGAGCACTAGAAGTCATTTTTCATCTCTAGACCTTGGTTTCATTTGTTAAATGAGAGGATTAGACTAATGATATCTTCTCAAAAATAATCTGAGAACACCTGGTGCCCAGACCCACATGTGTGGAACATTTGGGTCATTTCGCTTTTCTATCCAGACCGGAAATTCTGCCTGTGTCTGGAAGTCCTTGGGTGAAAATTCCCTCTGCCAGTACAGATTGGCACCTCATAATTGATAATCCTCTAGAGTCTCCGTGGGCATCCATGACTTGTTTGGCTACAGTCACACAGCTAGTATACCATCAGACGCAGGACTTGTTGTTCATTTAGACATCCAGGAATGATGTACCTCACACAGAGAAGAAGGAGGAGGAAGAAAAACAGGAGGAGGAAAGAAGGAGGAGTAGAAGGAAAGGATGAGCAAACTCGGGCATAAACCAGATGAAAGCCTAATAGCTGAAGGTCTCTGTCGACCCAACCTAAACTGGTTCCAGAATAAAAACAAGATTCATGTTCCAATCCACACCATCAAAGGGTTCTGTCCTAAAATCTATGCAGTCAGCAGCCTGAGAACTCAAGTCGTTCTCAGGCTAAAAAGATTCTATTCAAAAATAGTTTTCAGAATCTATAATGATTTTCTTTGTACTAACCCTGTAGAGTTAGCAGTATTATTCTTCCCATTTTACAAACGAGGAAACTGAGAGAGGTATTGTTCCTTGCCCAGGTTATGCATTCTGCTAATAAGAGCTGAATTCTTCTGCAGGGAGGAAACAAGCATTTAGGTAGGCTGTTATGCAACACACTCTTTATAAATACAATTTCATTAGATACTCTTAACAGCCTTGTAAGGGAAGTGATTTTATAATCCCTATTTTGCAGTTGAAGAAACTGACGTGAAGTAACTGATCCTGGGTCTCACAGTGCCTAAGTGGCTAAGATTGGATTTGAATTCAGGTTGCCCTGACTCCAGGCACTCTCTTGGTGGATATAATGAAGAAAATTATAAATGGTGTAAAGATAATAATTGGAGTGGAGAGAATACTGAGAGGTAGAGATAATAATGGTAATGGGGAGAGGGGATAATAACTGAGGGCAAAGATAATAATTATTGAGGTAAGGTGTTAATACTATTACTAATAATTAAATTAAATTAAGTATAAATTATACTACTATGTAATATGTTGTTTATAGAATATATAACATAAAATATTAATTAAAATAAATACAAAATAATGTGGATAATAATAATTGAGTTAGAGATTATAGCAATGACAATCTACCTTTTTCTAGCACTTTAAGACTTATGAAAAACTTATATTATTATCTATTGTTATTCTAGTATTTCATTTGATCTTGCTGATAATCTTGGGAAGGAGTTGTTATTATTAACCCCATTTTACAGATGGGAAACTGAGATTAAGTGACTTGCCCTGGGCCACACACAGCCTCTAATAGCTGCAGTTTTACAGGGACTGCCTGACTCCAAATCTGGTGCTCCATCCACAGGCCACATCCCCTAGGCACTTCTAAAAATAAGGAGGGTTTGACTTAAAATTCTCTCTCAGGATTCTTCCAGCTCCAAGATTCCATTTGATTAGTGTAAAGGAACAGAGAAGTAGGGGTTGAAATACTAAGAAACTTTCTCCTTTTCATTCTTCACTCTTTTTCTTCCCTGGGATCTTCTCCCCTTACTTTTTTTAAAGCTCTTACCTTCTGTCTTAGAATCAATACTGTGTATTGGTTCCAAGGCAGAAGAACAGCAAAGACTAGGCAATTAGGGTTAACTTTCCCAGGGTCTCACATCTCAGAAATGTCTGAGGCCACATTTGAACCCAGGACCTCCCATTTCTGGGCCTGGCTCTCAATCTATTGCACCACCTAGTTGTCCTCTTCCCTTAATTTTTACAAGTGACAACATCCCCCTCCACCCCAATTCTTCAGGTCTGTTCTATTTAGAACCTGGAACCACTACATATAATCTCCCTAGTCTCAAGAAAACACTGAATAATTTTGGGACAAGTGCTGGTGCCAAAGAAGAAGCCACTCAATCTTGTGATTTCTCTTCTCACATTTTTCTAGAAATCACAGATCTTGAAATTATTTTTTAGGGTGAGTATTTGGGCCTGAGACTTGTCTGATATGGTCCTGTGCCTGGAGGGATTCGTCATCCTTATTTAAAAGGTTCAGAGTCTGGGGGATGTTTTCTGGAATTCCAAGGAATAAATTGTGGCTAACATAGAGCCTGACATATTGGAATAGGCGACTAATAAATTTTTGTTGAGTTTAATTTCATTTTTGTAGTCATGAGACAATTGCTGCTTGCTCTTTTAAAAGAAACTTTTCATCTTATATGTCAGACCACATCCAAAGCATTTTTGTTATTGTAGTTATTGTTTTAAAGCCCTTAAACTCTGTCTTAACATAATTTCTAAGGCAGAAGGATGGCAAGGGCTTGCTGATCAGGATTAAGTGACTTGCCCAGGGTCACCCTTCTAGGAAGTGTTTGAAGTCAAATTTGATACCAGGTGTGATGCTCACCCAGCTACCCCAATCCAAAGCATTTTATTCCATTCTAAGCATCTTAATCCAAGCTGCAGAGGAGACACAGGAGGGCACCAGGATGGTGACCAGCCTGGAGATTAGGTCACATGAATGATTTAAATTATTCTGGGAAGTTTAAGCCTAGGAGAAGAATGGGAACCTGGAGAACTTGTCTTTGTTGTGGAATAGGTTCTAGACTCACTCCAAACATCTCTAAAGGACAAAAACCATGTGTCCTTAGGCAAGTCATTTAACTCCTCTGTGGGTCTCAGTTCTCTCCTCTGTAAAATAAGGGAGAGGGAGGATGTTAGGTTTTGACCCATAAGTCACTACCAGCTCCAATTTTGTTGATCCTAAGTTCATATACAAGTAATATTAGTATTACCTTAATATAAAAAAAAAAAAAACCTTTTATTAATTAGAGATCCAAAGTGAGTTAGAGTGATTTCTGAAGAAGTGAGTTTCCTGTTCATTACTGAAGGTCATTTGGCTGAGGCCGAAGGGTTGCTTGTCTGATGGATTTTAGAGGAGATTCACGTACCAGGGAGCAGGTTAAACTACCTGATCTCTAATATCCAGTCCAACTCTGGGGTTCTACAATTATCTGAGTAAAATGATATAATTATATGATTATAATAGAACAAATTACAATTATAAATTAATATATGAGATAACATAAAAATGATTACATGATATTGATTATAATGTAATAAATTGAAGTTATATTGTATATTACATAATTATATTATTTTAAATGGATTCTCTCAATTAGTCAATAAGCATTTAATAAGCACCTACTATTTTTCAGATACTGTGCTAATAATGACTGTGATCTCTATGATTATTATTATCAGGAATTTCCAGTTACTTATAGAGACTTTGATTGAATGTTCCATCTAACTTCAAAGGTAATTCAGAACAAGAAAGAATGTGAAGGGAGGGAGGAACCAGGCGCCATGTAGAAAAATACATAATCCTGAGATGAATCACCTGCTGCCAAGGCATGCCTTGCTCCCAGTCTAAGGCTTATTCTTAGTAAAGTCAGGGATCACTGATTTGGGGTCACAGTATCATCCCCCCAACACTAATTCCTGCCTTCCTCTGTGGCTACACCCCAGTGCCCTGGGACCCCAAGAACCAACACAGTCTGAATCTGGGATGGTGGCTTGTGCTGTCACTCCCTTGAAAGGGTTTGGTTACCTAAAAAGGTTTCACCAAAGGGATGCACCTGCTTTTCCATTCCCCAAAGCTGGCACTTGCCATATATGCCTTCAGAGAAGCTTTCCCAGGACCCTAAACATTCAACAGCCCAGAATTCCCCACACAGATTAATTATTCTGGTTCCTTTTAAGTCTTTTATAGTGCCATTCTCAGAGTTGGCTCTCTGGATCTTTGTTTCTGCAACCATAAAATAAGGAGGATATGGGGCAGCTTGGGAGCACAGTGGAAAGAGCTCGGGCTTGGAGTCAGCAGGACTTGTTTTCAAATGTGGCCTCTGATCCTAATTATCTAGCCTTTATCACTCATATGCCTTGGAACCAATATTTAGTATCACTTCTAAAACAGAAGGTAAGGGTTTACAAAAAAGTTTGGGGGCATATTTTGAGAACCCCTGATCTAGTCCAACTCCCTCATTTTACTGATGGGGAAACTGAGGCTCAAACAGATTAATGGATTACCCAAAGTCACCTAGTTATTTAATGGAAGAGTTGAAGTGAACCCTAAATCTCCTAATGAAGTGCAATTATTTTAGAACTACAAATCCCTTCAGCCTAGGTACGTTTTGCCAAACTAATCCCCAGAATACACCTAGCATATATACATTTAATATAGCACCTCCCTGTAGAATGTTCTGTTGAACTCTCCCCACCCTCAGGAACTTTGCAACGCAGAGATTCTCTGTTTTTCTAAATCTGAGTCCTGGATTTATGTTCAAACCCTCAAATGCCAGGAGGTTATTTTTCAAGTCATAGAAGTCAAGAAAATGTGGTAGGGTGATTCCTCACTCCTGCTCCCAAAGTAGTACCACAGGACGTCCCAGAGAACTAGGTGGGAGTCTATAAATCAGGGTTTTGTTCTGGTTCTGTCCCCAGCCTCCTACGTGACCTGCCCATGTCTCAGGTGCTTATGTATGTAAGTATTTGTTAAACCTGCTAAGACTCCCTTATAGAAATGTTCGTGAGAATGAACTAAGGAGATGACTTGTGTGAAAGGGTTTTCAAGAGTGTGAAGCACACCCCAAGGCAATGTGGGATAGGTGAGAAAGCTGGAGAACAGTAGCCAGCCAGAAATATTTGTTTTCTATTGCCGCTTATTAAAACACTCCCCAAAGTTGGCATTTACAGAAAGACATCTCTAGTGCCCAGGCTATTTTCACTAAAGCCCTAAATGATTCATCAGCCAAAGACTTTGAGATAAAAAATTAATTGTTGTTGCTGATTTTTCTCCCTGTGAATCAAAATTTGGGGTCATTCATCTTTCCCATGGAGGGTCACTGAGCAAGGATTTGGAGTGGATTCCACAAGCAGCCCAGAGAAGCTCCCTCCATCTGTGACCCATGGTGTTTCCCATCTAACTTATTCAGCAGATTATGATGTCTAGAGTAAGGTTTCTTCTCCTCCTTTTTCTCCTTCTCCTTCTCCTCCTTCTCCTTCTTCTTCCTTTACCTTCTGTCTTAGAATGAATTCTAAGTAGTGGGTCCAAGGCAGAAGAGCAAAAAGTGTTAAGCACTTGAGGATAAGTGACTTGTTCAGAATCGCATAGCTAGGAAGTATCTGAAACCAGATTTGCACTCAGGATCTCAGTCCCCAAACCTGGCTAGAGGGATCTACTGAGCCACCTAGTTGTCCTAGACCTGATTTTCTTAATTTTTTTCATGGACCTTTTAGGGAATCTGGATGCCTATGGCCCCCTTCTCATAATGTTTTTAAATGTGTAAAAAAAAATATTTTGATTTAAAGGAAAACCAATTATATTGAAATGCAATTGTCAAAATGTTGGATTTTTGTTTTCTTTTATTTTTATTGTAAGCAAGTTCACAAATCCCAGCATAAGAACTCCTGGCTAGAATCTGAGAATAAGCCAAGTCCTTACTCAGGCATCCTAAAATGTGAGCTATCAAATAGATTTCTAGTATTCTAGAGCCCAAAACATACTTCAGTAAAATCTGAGCTACTTAGAATACTGGAAGGGACTTTGGAACAAAGGATGTTAAAGCTAGAAGGACTTTTTTACTTAGAATGTGAAAACATGGGATGGTAGAGCTAGAAGGAACTTGAGAGCCTAGTATTTGAGAACATAAGATTTATTTAAAACCCAGACTGATAAAACACAGTTTATTAAACCTGGAAGAAACTTTAGAACCTAGACTGTAAGAACATAGGATGTTAGAGCCAAAAGGAACTTTTGAATTTGGACTATTAAGTCACAGGATATTAGAGATGGATAGAAATTTAGAAACCAGAATGTGAGAATTCTGGATGTTAGAACTGAAAGGGACGTTAGAGACTGTCTTGTTTAATGCCTTCAACACATATGAATAAACTGATCGACGTAACCCTTTATTTTTAGAGGATCCCAATCAAAGAGTGGTAGCTTCAAGCTCAACTACTCGGGCAATTTTCATGCCTGAAGCTTTGTTGTGGGATTTCTTCCTCTGTGCTAAATGCCTGAGATGAAGGTAGCATTATAGTCTCCAAAAACCCACCCAGTTATTTATAGAGTAGGTGGAAGTGGAAGGGCCACTCATACCATGTCTATAGTGATTGATTGATTCCATATAATCTGCTCAGATTCTTTCTCACTCTGGGGAGAAAGATTGCTGGGCTAGAAGTTAGGACAGCTATTCCTGCTGCTTCTGTAAAATATTGTAGACTCTCAGCCAAGTCACTTTGATTCTCTAAAACTTTGGCTGTCCTGTCAACAAAATGGAGGTGATAAGAAAGTGCACTGTTGATCTTAAGTCAGAAAATTCTGGTTTGAATCCCAGCTCTAACTACTGTCCTCTCCCTAACCTATGTGGCATTCTATCAATTAACCCACAAGCATTTGTGGTGTGTGCTGGGGATATACAGAAAAGTGCGAAACAATCTCTGCCCTTAAGGAATTTGTATTCTGTTGGGGAAATGGAGAGAGAGAGAGAGAGAGAGAGAAGTTAGAGACAGACATGGATGGGCAGATGGAAAGACAGATATATAAAATAATTATATAGGTATCTATATATTCTTTTATCTTTTTATTTAATTTTTTTATTTAATTAATTAATTTAGGATATTTTTCCAAGGTTACATGATTCATATTCTTTCCCTCCCCCCTCCTAGAGCTGATGAGCAATTCCACTGGATTTTACATGTATCATTGTTCAAATCCTATTTCCATATTATTATCTATCTATATATTCTTACAAGTAGATACATAGATGTATCTAAACAAAATATATACAAAATAAATGCAAGAAAATAACTTCATTTCTTGGGACTTCAGTTTCCTCATCTTTAAAACATGGAGGGGTTGGACAAGATGATTGATACAGTCTCTTCCAGCTCTAAAATCTTTTGTTCCAATGAAGCCTTTGGCATGGTAATCCTATCTCATGGCAGAATTGTGGTAATTAATAATAGCAATAATAATAATAATAACTAGCATTTATATCACACTTTAAAGTTTGCAAAGCACTTTGCAAATATTTATCCCATTTGATCCTCATAACATCCCTGGGAGGTTAGGGGCTGTTATTTTCCCCACTTTATAGATGGTTAAACTAAGGCTGAGAACCACTCTGTGACTTGCCCAGGGTCACATAGCTAGAAAGCTTTTCAGGCAGGAAGTGAACAAAGGCCTTCCTGATTCCAAGTCCAACATTGTATCCTATGCACCAGCTAGTTCCTTCATTTGCTTCTAAGATTGACTTCTGTCTGTACTGTATTTATTGCATATGTACCCATGTACATATATATATATATATATATATATATATATATATATATATATATATATATTAGAACATGAGCTCCATAGGGACAGGACTGTTTTTTTTCCTTTCTTTTTCTCCACAGCATCTGATACATATTGAATCTTTATAAATGCTTATTGATTATTGAGAATAATTAAGCTTTTGGGGGGCATTGTTAGTGAAAGTCCCATGAAAGAATAAAATTTTCTCTAGGAATGTCAGAGTAAATTCTACCTGCTCATGGAGCCATTCTAGAAGCTCAGAGGGTCTCTACAGAGGGTGGAGAAGTCCCTGCCCTTAAGGATTGGATGAGCTGAAGATGAGAGGCTACTCTAACCTAGCGCTTTCTCTCCTCATGTGCCCACAGTGTGGAGAGGGGAGAGAATTGATGCCCAGAGTGGTCAAGCCCCAAAGTTCAGAGCAAAGTGGAGGACTGTTGCTTTTGGGGAAGGTGGGGAGTACAGCATCACTGGCTTACACCCTAAACAGGGAGTCCTTGGAGAAGCTCCCCCATCAGACTACCAGGGGGTAGAAGGATGCTATAGACATAAAAGGGCCAAGACCTTGGGACATGGTTTCTGGCCTAGACAACAAAGCAGCTGTCAAGAAGGTGGCTAAGGAGCCGTGTTACTAAATAAGGGACTTTCTTTTCATCTGCAGACCAAGGGAAGGTTGGTCTTGTGGCCAAACCTTCCAGGGGACTAAGGAATCCCATCAGCAGCATCCCTGAGAGGGAGAGGGTTTTTTTTTTTTTTTGAGCCCTTGAATGATGGGGGCATTCCTACCTGGTCAAGCAACCTATTACTAATTGTTATCAATTATTTCCTTGTGTTGAGCCAAAATCTTCCTCTAACTTTCATCCAAAAGCTACCTCTGGACTGTGGGAGCAGAAACACAGAAGAAAAACATGCTGGATCACATGAGTCAATGGGGATATGATTGGGGATGTAGACTCTAAATGATCACCCTGGTGCAATTATCAATAATAAGGAAATAAGTCTTGATCAATGACCCATGTAAAACCCAGTGGAATTACACGTTGGCATGGGGGGGGAGGGCGGGAGGGAGGAGGGAAGGGAAAGAAAATTTGCCCAGTGACAGGGGAGCTGCAGTAGGTCTGTGTCAGTTACTCTGGGTGATCAGTGAGCGAGTGTTTAACACCTGGAAGGCAAGGCTAAGGCCATCTGTTCTCAGGCTCCAAAGGGTGCCTCGTGCCTCTGGGAGCTGCATTAGCCACAGGATGGATGGTGCCTGGGCACCAAGGCAGGATTCCATTTGGACTTTAGAGAGGTTGTTTGCCCAGGCCAGTGACAGCCACGCCTCAGAATCATCCTAAGACTGACAGGAAACTCAGACTCTAACCTTCCCCTCCCTTGTGGTTTTCTCTAAAGCTGTTTCCTCTCCTTTCTAGCAACCATAAATGCTGCTGAGAACACTTGACCCAGGGTCCAGAGACAGATAGCTGTAATGGCTGTCTCTAAGGCAGCTCAAGGGTACCTTCCTGCTCTGCTACGAGTGACTTTGGCAGGTCCTCTCCCCTCTCAGCCTCAGTTTCTGAATCTGTAAAATGTAGAGTCCAGACCCAAGGTCCCTTTTAGCTCTAAATCCTTTAATCCCCTATGAAACCCAGACCTGAATTAAGTACTTACCTCTTAATTGAGGGACCAAATCATAATACAGTCATACTGCTAGAATTTAAAAAAGAATTTCACGAGCATCCAGCCCGAGTCATTTGTTTTGCAAATGAAGAAACTGAGTCCTAAAGATGGGAAATGACAAACTGAAAAAAAATATATAAAATCAGTAGCAAAGCCCAGAAGGGAGAATCCATCTGTCTGACTCCTTACTCCAAGGCTTTCTCCTATACTCTCTACTGACTCCCCCTTTCCACCTCAACATGCAGCTTTTTAGAGCTGGAGAAGCTGGAGAAGAGAAGGTGAGTTTGGCACTGGCCCTGGAAGGCAGATGGGACTTCGGATGAGCAAGAGGAGGGCACAGTTTGAGCAAAGTCCTAGAGGTGGGAGTGAGCATTAGAAAGTTCGGGGGACCAGGTGGAGAGCTGTGGGAACCCAGGTTTCCTAGTGGGCAGAGATGCTTTCATGGGATGGCTGGTGCTCTAACATTGAATGATCTGGTCCAGCCATGAGGATAGGTATATTTGAGGGCTTACCATCACCCCAAGCCTTCTTTGTGTGTGAATGTCAGATTGTGTTTCTTTGTTCCTATGTGTAGTTTTAAGTGTGTTTCTGCATGAGTTTTCTCTATTCTTACAGATTGTAAATATGTATATAGATCTATACATATACTATATACATTAATTTCTGTGTGTGTTTCCAGTGGGTGTCTCCTTGGGATCTTTACATAGTTATCCATGCTGGTGAGTTTATACGTTCCCATGTATTTGTGAATGTGTGTGTGTGTATTTATTTCTGCACTCTTAGGTACATTTCTAGACTCCTGTGTATGTCTCTAAATGTGTATACATGCATTGTGATGTATTTTGTGTGTGTTTCTAGGTATGATTTTGTATAGTCATGTGTGAAAGAGTTTGTGCTCCTAGGGGGTTTTATTAATGTTTCTCCATTCATCAATACATTTCTAGATGTGTTTCTCTATTTTCATGTATATTTGTGAATGTGTAGGTATATATTTTTGTGTGTCCGTGAGTATTTGAATGTTTCAGAATTCTATTTTCTGGGTATGTTTCCCCTTCTACACTTATGTGTGTGAATTTGTGAATCGTGTCTATTTTGATGTTCCTGTGTGTGTTTTAAATGTTTCTTTTTTGAATCATGTCTATTTTGATGTTCCTGTGTGTGGTATTTTTTTTAAACATTATTTTATTTGGTCATTTTCATACATTGTTCATTGGAAACAGATCATTTTCTTTTCCTCCCCCCACCCCCCCCCCACCTCTTCCCTAGCTGGGTATCACACGTGTCCTTGCTCTGAACCCATTTCCTTGTTGGTATTTGCATGAGGGCGCTCATTTAGCGTCTCTCCTCGATCACATCCCCTCAACCTCTGTAGTCAAGCAGTCGCATTTCCTCGGTGTTTTTACCTGTGTGTGGTTTTTAAATGTTTCTTTTTTTAAAATACCTATCTATGTGTGTTTCTCTGTTCTTGTGTATATTTATGAAAGTGCAGGTGTGTGTTTTTCTGTGTTTATGAGTCTATGTTTGATATTTGTTTCAGTCTTAGATTTTCTGGGTATGTTTATGCCTCTGTATTTGTGTGTGTGTGTTTGAGTGTTCTGTGTTTGTGAATCATGTCTGTATTTATTTTTACGTTGCTATGTGTTTTTTAAATGTTTATTTTTTCAATATGTATCTATGTGTGTTTTTAAAATCTTTGTGTGTTTCTCCATTCTTATGTATATTTGTGAATGTCTAAGTGTATTTTTTTTTTAAACCCTTACCTACTGTCTTGGAATCAATACTGTGTATTGGCTCTAAGGCACAGTATTGATTCCAAGGCAGAAGGGGCAGTAAGGGCTAGGCAATGGGAGTTAAGTAGACTTGTTCAGGGTCACACAGCTGTGAAGTGTTTGAGGCTAGATTTGAACCTAGGACCTCCCATCTCTAGGCCTGGCTCTCAATCCATTGAGCTACCCAGCTGCCCCTAAGTGTATTTTTCTGTGTTTGTGAGTCTGTTTGAATATTTGCTTCAGTCTTAGATTTTCTGGGTATGTTTCTGCCTCTGTATTTTTGTGTGTATATATTTGGGTTTTCTTCTGTTTGTGAGTCACGTCTGTGTTTATTTTTATACTCCAATGTGTTTTTAAATGTTTCTCTTTTTATCAACACACATCTATGTGTGTTCCTCTATTCTTGTGTATATTTGTGAATTTTTTTATGTTTGTGAGTCTATGTTTGAATGTGTATTTCTGTCTGTTTTCATTTTCCATGTATTATTATACCTGTGTATTTATGTGTGTCTATTTGGGTGTTTTTATGTGTTTGTGAATCATGTCTGTGGGTATTTTTGTTACTGTGTGTGACTGTTGATACATATTTTTTATATTTTTATGTGGATTTGAGTTTCTGTATCTGTTCCTTTGTGTATTTTTCAGTAGGTTTCTGTATGTATTTTTATAGTTGTGTTTCTATATATGTGTTCTTGTATGTATGTTGTGAATATTTGTGTTTGTGGGAGTGTGTGTGAAGAACATTCTTGGAAGGCACAGAGCAGTGATTCAACAAAATTTGCATCTATGTGGGAGAAGATTGATTTATACTCATTTTATTAACTGAATCAAATGAGTATCTCAGAATTACTTTGGGTAATTGAGCATCCAGAGAAGCAAATGTATTTGCAGTAATTGAAATAGAAACAAGCCTGCCATTCCCTTCAGATCTTTGAGATCTGACAGCAGGTCTAGTTGACTCAGTGAATGAAATTGGGTTCAGCATCCCTACCATGTGCCCTCCTTTAGTCTCACTGGCCTGCCACCATTTGGGTGTGGGACCCTGAATCACAGATTTTTTGGACTATATCATCTCCTGACCCTCTAATTCAAAGTGTCTCTATATGTTAAAGTAACACTTGTACAGTCATTCCCTTAGGACACTCAAGAGTGGCAAACATCCCTTATATTTTCTTCTCGTCAAAAACACTAATAAAAGCTAAATGTCCAGAAACATTGCTCATGTTCTCAAAAATGACTTAGCAGGAAAATAGGTCTGTGTATTCCATTGCAAGTGAACAGGATGGAGAGCCCTAGTGAAAGCAGATGGAACAGATCACCCACCATTAATAGGTTTCTATCATCCTCTTCCTCTGGTTTTCTTTAGAGGATTTTAAGGTTTAGAGTTGATTGAGCCCTTTAAGACTGTCTAATTCAGCCCCCATGTTTTATAGATGAGAGGTGAGGCCCAGAGGATAGGTACTTGCCCAAATTCAAAGGTCATTAAGTGGCAAAGCTAGAATTCAAACTCAGACCCTCTCTCTGCATCCAAATCCAGTGGTGTTTCCCATCTCTCACCACTACTACCATCATTACTATCACCATCACTACCACCAAATATTTGTTGATTATTGTGATATACAGAACCCCATGCAGAGCACTTAGGCTACAAAAAAGGATAAAGAGGGGCATGGGGTTATTAAAATTTTACTAAGTTCACTAAATTCACTGAACTTAGATTAAGAAAATTTGGTTTCAATCCAAGTGCATCTATTAACTTCTATTAACTTCAAAGCTCCGTTTCCTGATTTGCAAAATGGGGCTCATAATTCCTATCTTGCCTACATCATAGTGTGGTTTTGAGTTCAGATGAGATGATCGATGTGAAATTATCTTGGAAAAGTGAAAAGGGATGCTATAGACATAACTCAGTGGTCAGAGAGCTTTTCTATTTAGTTATTTGATATTTTGATACCTAAGGGAGAGGGTGAGAATAGACCCCATACCAGTGTAGAATAGAACCCTTTGATTATCTTCTCATCTTGGATGTGATGTCTTGTAAGTGTTTTTCTATGAAATTTTTCTGTGGTTGTTCAGTAGGGCCCAACTCTTTGTCACTCCTTTCCAAGTTCTCTTAGCAAAAGATACTAGAATGGTTTTCCATTTTATAGATGAGAAACTGAGGCAAACAGGGTTAAGTGATTTGCCCAGGTTCATACAACTAAGACAAAAAGTTAAAAAAAGGAAAAGAAATCCTAGGCAAGAATGCTTCTGTCCTGATATACTTTGGTGCTCAGGTTCAATCATTTTAAATCACTGCTTTAATAAGGTTTGTTCCTTCCCTCTCTTTTCCCTTTCCTACCTTCCCTGTGATTTTTCATAAGGTTTTCATTATTTATAATTTTTACCGAATGTCCTTTAGTCCAGTAACAGGCTACAGGGGTCCCTCCCCCCTTTTGGAGAGTGATGGGAATTTAAAAGATCATTCCTATTTTATTTGTGGGATGCTGTGCCTTAGCAGTCATTCCCACACCCTGTCTTCACCCCACCCCCCAATATTTCTGTCGCTGCTTCCAGATCTTATGTAAGAACTGATTGAAACCAGCCCCAGACCAAACGTTTGGGCAGGGCTAACTTGGACAAGCATTCAGGCTGATCATTGACTCACTGACTAAAATGCACATTATTGGATATGAATGGATTAAGTCCAGACTGTGTCATGAACTTTTATCCTTTGTCTTCCTCATGGAACAAAGCATGACCATCCAGAGGATATCCTCTCCACTCCCTTTCCTCTTTGGCTCTGATTTTCTGTTCCATCTTTTATTTCATAGAAGGTTAGGGGGCTAGGCCTAAGATCAGGAAGACTCATCTTCATGACTTCAAATCTGGCCTCAGACACTAGCTGTATGAACCTGGACAAGTCACTTAACCCTGTTTGCCTCTGTTTCTCACCTGTAAAATGAGCTAGAGAAGGAAATGGCAAGCCACTTCAATATCTATCCTAAGAAAGTCCCAAAGGGAGTCATGAAGAGTCAGAAATTATTTGTACTCAAGGCTGGAAACCTTATTTCCCTCTTTCTTTTTCTTTACTAATAAATACTTATAAATTTAGTCTAAGATTAATTTTTATTCATAACAGACTAAATGGCAAAATAGGACTGGAAGGGGCTGTAGAATTTCAATCATCCCCACACTGTCCATGAAGGATAAACATTCCCAGTTATCATTACGGAAGAGATGGCAGGCTGGATGATATCCAACCCTTTCTTCACTCTTTTAAAGATGGCCTAGACACTGGTTTAATAAACACTAAATGTCTACTTAATTATGAGGCAACATTGTGTAGCTGGAAGTGGAACAAGAAGAAACACTGATTCTATTCTTATCAGCTGTGACCATGGGCAAATCCCATTACTTCCTTGAGTCTTGCATTTTCCATCTATAAAATAGGATTGAAGGATGGGATAGAAGTGCTTTAAAATGTAGAAATGCCACATAAATTATGATAAGAAAAACAAAGAAAAAGAGATCAGACCAGGCCCTCAAGAAACCTATCAGTGGTATTCAGGGAGTGACACAGAGCCAAAATAGATGGAATAAAAATTTGATTGAGTTTGCAGGAGAGTGTCCAGTGTCACCAGTTCAGAAAGAAAGGGGGAAGCTCTGATCTCTGCAAATATCAGATGGCAGGCCCTAGAGGGTTTGAGTTCTGTTGTCACCATGATTCAGGAGGCTGGTACGGAAGCTTTCAGCAGAGGAAGTGGTCTAGATGTTTCCAGATCGGAGTAAGGCAAGTCAAGACAGGGAGGGGTCAAGAGAGCAAGATGGGACGGGGCCCTTCTGAGCAGAGTGAAAGCAGAGGACCAGAACAGCGAGCACTTAAAGAAAACCATCATACCCTCTGGACACCAGGTCCAGCCACATGCAATTTGCTTCTGTCGGGGTGAGGTCCCTGCTATTGCATCACCCATGCTTCCCACAATCATTACAAGGAGGAACATTTCCAGCCCCAGGTGCAGAGGTGATGGGGACTTCCCAGGTCTCAAATCACTAACTCTGGGGTTGAATCAGGGTTTTGCTGAGACTTACCATAATGATCTGAGATGGAGAGGGGTGAAGCAGAGCAGAATTAACTGACATTTGCAAGGGTTAGCTTTGGAAATGATGGCTTTCACTCTTGTGAAAGCTGCTTTCTCCTGCTTTGATGAGGATATCCAGTCCTTTCTTGCCCCAAACTTCTGCCATTAAATACTACAAAAGAAGAGTAACCCATTTTGTGGTGGATTCTTTGGAGTGAGGTCACAGCTGGTGGATGAGTGAGGACCTTAATGAGGCCACAAGTGTGAGTATCGGTCAGTTCTCCTTTTCTAGGACTAGAGGCGTAAGCAGTAAAGGTACTTAAGAATGAGTCCTTCCCTCACCATATCCTCTCCCTGGGCATTTTCTTTTCTGAGGGTCTCTTCTTGTTCTACATTGATGGTCTTATTCTCACCAAAAGCCTTTCCAGCCCTATATCTGTGATCTAATGTGCAAATTAGTTTTCTCCTCTGAACCTGTTTCATTATCTATAAAATGCAGATAGCAATATAGATCCTACCTTGGTAAGCCTTGAAGGGCTATAAAAACAGAGGCTGTTGTTCTGTTCACCCACCTTTGCATGGAAGCAGTTTCAAACTGTGGTGTTTTATTTAATCAAAAGTTAGAGGAGAGAGGGAGGAGAAAGAGAAAAGCTAGGGATGGAAAGGGAGATTTTTTTTCCCCAAATACTCAACACGGTTTTATTCTGTTTTCTTCTCTTATACAGATGACAATCAGATTATTGCGATTCAAGCTGGTACTGACCCCCTTCACCTGCTCCTTTGGTTGGCACCCAGTATTCAATCACAGCGAGGACAAACTTTTCAGAGGTTCAAGGGAAGGAATCTTTCATCTTGCAGCAAGGTCCCTTCATTGATATTCTCTACCTGAAAGCTAGCCAGACTCTGACACAGATATTAATTGCCTCTCAATCTGTTTGAACAGGGAAAGGAAATCACTGTTATTAGTTTTGATTAAAGCCTCGAAGAAAGAAATCAGCTGCTGTTTAGGAGGGCTGAAGAAAGAGAACTGGGATTTTTTTATTTTGAACACTAAATGATAAGAAAAAAAATCCAAAGACTCCTCATGTGATATAGTTACTATCTGGAAGATTATCCAAGTTCCAAGGGACAATGGAAGATTTCTCAAAAAAGATGAAGTTGGTGTTGTCCTTACACATCCAGTAAGGATATCCTCTCTGTCTCTGAGCAGATAAGGCTCAATCCCAATTTTTCAGCCCCTGGGAACTTCTTAATCCATTCCCACCTGCTAAGACTCCTGCTAAGAGAGAAAAGATGGCAGCAATCAAGAAGAAAAGACTCAAAGTGTTTACCTTCGTCCTCCTTCTGGTTTCTCTCACATCCTTCTTCTTGAACTATGCTCACACCACAGCCACCTATACCTGGTTCCCCAAGCAGATGGTGATGCATTTCTCAGAGCATTTTAAAAGATTCATGAAGTACCCTCAGAGACCCTGTAGTTGCTCCCAGTGCATCTCGGAGACTGGGTTTGCACCCTGGTTTGATGAAAGGTTTAATCATACGATGCAGCCATTGCTAAATAGGCAGAATGCTTTCTTGGAGAATGACACCTATACTTGGTGGATGGTAAGTAGTTGAGGGCTGAACTTGGGTGTCTGAGCTTACTGGGACCACCAATGAGTATTAACTTTGTCCCCAGTGGTGTTGGTTGTGCAGTGTGGGAGGGATGTGTGAGAGAAGACCAGGGATATGCTGGATATAGGCCCAATTGACTGATTCTTAAATTTTCAATGTGAGCATTTACAACTTAGAAATTGACAGGCTACAAATCAGAGCTTGTTATACTATTTTGCTAATTGCCCAAGATTTAAGAAAGTGTTAATAGTTCAAATTAAACTTAAAAGACTATCCTAGACATTTTTTTTTTCAAAATTAGTTGCTAAACATTTACCATCCCACCCTTGCAAAAGACATCCTTCTGCCAAGGAGATTATATTCCAAGAGACATAAAACAGCTGCAAACAATGCAAAGTGTACAATGTATGGTTTAGAAGAGAGAGTTAAGCAGTTTACTTTACCGAAGACCTTTAACCAAGAGAAGTTGGAGGAGGACCAAGGACTTTAAACCAAGAGGTGGTCACCCTAAGTTGGAAAAGGTACTCAACCAAGGTCTGGTTAAACTGCTATGAAGAGATAAACTAGGACATGAGAGCTGGGATCTAGACTTGGTCTGCCTTTCTACTGCTAATTCTGAAAATTTGGCAAATCATTTGATCTCTCAGTGTTTGCCTTTTCACTCTGATAAAATAGAGACAAAAGTATCAGTACTGCCTATTAATAATGATTAATATTAGTAATTAATAATAAATCATAGCAATAAAATAATTGATTTATAATAATTTATGAGATTTAGTAATCTAAATAATATAATACAATTAATTGATAATTGATAGGAACTCTTACTGCTTTCCTGTCTTAGAACCAATACGTAATATTGATTCTGAAATGAAAGGTAAGGGTTTAAAAATAAATATTTAGAGCATTTACTGTGTGCCAACACTGTGTTAAGTGCTTTACAAATATTATGTTATTTGATCCTCACAACAACCCTAGGAGATATTTGCAATTTTTATCTCCATTTTATAGATAAGAAAACTGAGGCAAACAGAGTTCAAGTGATTGCCCAGGGTCATCCACTTAGGGGCTATAGCTAAATTTGAACTCAGATCATAGCCCAACAATAGATGGTATGCCTATAATCTGAAAATGAGCTTGGCTAAATTTGAAGAGTATTAGCTGGAGATTAATATATTTTTTTCTAAATAACAACTTTTGAAAGATATGAGACCATAAAGGGGAAGGGAGGATGTGATCATATTAGGGAAGAAAATAGCTATACAACAGTATTATTATGGATTCTCTGAACTAGTAACTTTCATTCTAACTCAGTTTGTGAGACTCAAAGAATACGGTGGAGCTGAACAAAATGGCAGATCGGTATATGCTGTTTTGTATGACATGCTATACAAGTGTGCATAGTCATCGTTGTTGTCATTGCTGAGAGACAGCACAGTTTAGTGGATAGAGAGCTGACCTTAAGGGTCAGGAAGACCTTGGTTGAGTACCTTTTCCAACTTAGGGTGACCACCTCTTGGTTTAAAGTCCTTGGTCCTCCTCCAACTTCTCTTGGTTAAAGGTCTTGGGTAAAGTAAATCAGCTCTGACAGATGCTGCCTTTTTGACCCTAAGCAAGTCATTTAATCTCTTAGGTTTTGAATTTTTCAATTAGCATTGACTACAATACTGCCACTATGCAAAAATTCACTTACTCTCTTAGGGACATAGACTATTATGAATCTGTATTGGTGGAACAAGTTTCCTTATTGGAAGTTCTTTATATCTGTAAAATCACAGGTCTAATTTAGTGAAAACTGTGATGTTCATAAGACAATCAATGTTGTTATTCAGCTCTTTCAGTCATGTTCTACTTTTCCTGACCCATTGGGGATTTTCTTGGCAAAGGTACTGGAGTGGTTGACCGTTTCCTTCTCCAGCCCATATTACAGATGAGGAAACTGAGGTAGACAGGATTAAGTGACTTGCCCAGGATCACATAGCTAGTAAGTGTCTAAGATTAAGATTTAAATTCAGGATAGGATGAGTCTTCCTGGATCTCTATTCACTGTACCACCTAGTTGTAGTACATGGTCCTATCCTAGTCAGCCTATTGCCTATCACAGAAATGCTCAGGTTACCAGTTACTGGGCTTTCAACACCTGAGAGTATTGGTGGATATTAGCTGAAACTCCCAGGGCTCTGAGACTTAGTGGCATCTACAGAGCAATTATAATCAATAAATCAATAAGCATTTATTAAGTGCCTACTATGTCAGACACTTTACTAGGTGATAGAGATACAAAGATAAAAATGAAACACATTCTAGTAGAGGGAAGGCAACAAGCCCATATATAAGTGTTTACCCAAAAAAAAATAAATACATACATATGAAGTTTAAGGAGAGAGGGTCCTAGCAATTAGAGAATAATTAAAGTAGTGCTCAGGCTAAATACAATAATGGTGTCCACTATGGTCATCTGGAATAAAAGTAAGAAGAATCCCCATTTCCATAATGCTTTGAGATTTACAAAGCAGGCTTCTTGGAGGAAATGGGACTTGAGTTGAGACTCATAGGATTTGCAGGATTTGGAGAAGAGAGAGTAGAGATTCTTTCAGATAAAGGAGAATAATGCAAGTGAGGGCTCCAAGGCAGGAGAGAGAATGAGGCAGTGTATAGAAGAGTGTGACTAGTGTATAAGGTTCCTGTTGGCAGAGCCATAACTAGGGTGGTTTTGACTGGAGCCTTCCCCCTAGGAGCCAAAATTTAGAGGATGTTGATAACAATTAAGCAAACAGAAAGAGCTCAACTTAGCAACCAATTAGCTAAGAATAAGTAGTTAAAATAGGAAGCTATCAGTTGAGTCACCTCACTCAGATGGTCTTAAACCAGGTAAATTCTTTTCTGGTCATGCCCCATCCCTCTCCCTCTCCCAAGTCTCTCAATCCCTGGTTTCCTGGTATCCCAGGGTTTCTGTTTTGTACCCCATTGGACCTCATGTCCTGTGGCCCAACAGAATTTGTCAAAAAAAGATGAGGGGGCAATTTTTTCTTGGAGATTATCCCAGGCACTAGAATTGTCCCTGCCTATGGGGAACAAAATTTGAAAAAGATAATACACTTCTGGGCCTTCTCTTGATATGTCAAACTTTGTTGTGACACACAGTAAGCATCATGCAATCTCTAGGCCAAAGCAGGAGCCCTAATCTCAAGAAACTTATTGCAGATGGTGGCTGGGAAGAAGGGAGAGACAGTAAGTACATATACAAATAGAAATAGACTATGCCCCTAAGTAAATACAAAGCAGTTAAGGTGAGGTAGTTTGGGAGGGAGGGAAAACCAATAGCTGAGAAATCAGAAAAGTCTTCATTTACAAAGGTATAATTTGATCTGGAAGGAAACTTTGGATTCTGAGAGATGGAGATGAAGAGAGAATGCATTCCTGGAACGGGAGCTCCTACAGAGTAGGAGATGGAATATCATGTGTGAGTCTAGATCATGGAATGCAAGAAAGGGACCATTTTACAGTAAAAGGTAGGTAAGGTAGGTTGAGGCCAAGTTGGGAGAACCTAAAAGCCAAATCTATAGTATGTAGCATGCAGAAACTAGAGATGGAAAAACAAAACAAAAAAACCTTAAAACACTGAGTTTTAGAGCTGAGGGCGCCCTCTTAGGAGGCAAGTTTCCCAAGAGAGTGCCAGAAAAGCACAAGGTCTGTGGATCCTATCTACTGTCCTAGGAAAGCTTTGAAGAAATGACCTGGCACACAGTAGGCTCTTAATAAATGTTTTTTTTTTTCCCCCATTGGACAGAGCACCTCATACCACAAATTTATGATCCCTGAAAATGGAAGGATACCAATAGGAATAATAATGGCTCATTTTCAAACTTACAAAGCACTTTAAAAGCCACTATTTCATTTGGTCCTAACAATGCTATGCTACCTTATTGTCTACCAAGGATCCAAGCATTACTGGTGTTATCCCTTTTTATGGAGGAGAAAATCTAAAGATAGAACGTGCCTTATCTGGAGTCACATAAGTAATAAATAGTGGGACTGAGACCAGGACCCAGGTCTTCTGACTGTAAATTCAGTGTTCTTTCCACTGTGAGCTCTGAACAAAGATCTGCTTTGTTAGCATCGGATACAGTGGGTGCTTAATAAATGGGAATGGAATTGAAATCGTGCTATGTAATATAAATTACAGAGAGAAACGGAAAGGTAGGTAGATGAATGAATAAGATGATGAATAGGTAGATGGACAGAAAGGTGGACAGATGGATAGAAAGATGAAGAGAGAGATGATATAATAGATGGATAGATAGATGGAAAGATGCATAAGTAGACAAATAGATGATTGAAAAGATAGATATATAAATGGAAAGATGGATAGATGAATGATAGAATGGATAAATCATAAAAAATTGATGCATAGATAGATAAATAGATGTATAGACAGATAAATGGAAAGATGGATGGGTGGATGGATAAAGAGATGATAGAATGGATAGATGCTAGATATAAAAAATTTGCTAAGCAACTTTTTATGTACAAGGCACCATAATGAATGCTGGAAATATACAGACAAGCATTTGACTTCATTCTCTCCTAACTCTGCTTCCTAACTGCAATGACCTGATCCAGCTCTATTTTTCTCCCTCCTCTTGGCTTTGTCTCCCTCTCCATTATCTCTCTTCTATTTGATCCCAGTCCAACTACAAACCTCTGCCCCGAGAGCCCCCAATGGGAGTCTCCACTTTCTCAGACTCCCCTCACATTCCAAGATAAGCACCTGACATTCTCCCAGTCCCAATTCCCTTCCCACATACATGCCCCTAACAGAAAGCAGCCAGGTCTCCAGATAAGTGATGGAGAAGTCCCACGTGGGGAGCATGAAAGGGAGTGGTAAAGGCTTGCGACCCCCAGTCTTGAGCTTCTTTCCTTCTTCTCAGGACCAAGATGGAGGCCTTGCTTAGCCATTTCTTATATTTTATGGTTTCCAAACTGCTTTCACATGCATTGTCTCATTTGGTCCTCAAAATAATCCTATGGTTAATCAAGAAAGCTGTTATTTATTATCACTTGCTTACAACACTCCATCACTCATGCTGGAGGCTGTCCCTCATTCCTGGAATGCATCTCCTTCCTCTCCTTCTGTCTCTCGCTTTCCCTAGCTTCCTTGAAGACACCACTAAAATCACATTCTCTACTGGAGGCCATTCCTGGTTCCCCCTATGATTTAGTTCCTTCCCTTCTAAAGCCACCTTTCATCTTCCCTCAGCAATAGTTTTTTTTTTAATTCGTTAAATTTTAACATTTATCTTATAAAAGTAGGAAAAATGAAAATTCATTTTATGAAATTTCTCTTTCTTGCCTGCCACTCTCCCACCCACTGAAAAGGCAAACAATATGATAGCAATTATACATGTGAAGTCATGCAAAACATATTTCCATATTAGCTCTGTTGCAAAATAAATAAATAAAAAGCAAGAAACAAAATGAAAAAAATATGCTTCACTATTCGTTCTCCTCAGAGCATATCTTGTATCTACCCAGTTATTTACAATGTTGTGACTCCTGCTAGAATGTGAGCTCCCTAAAGGTTGGGACTGTTTTTTCCTTTTCTTTTTACCCCCAAATCCTAGTACATTATACGCATTTAAATGATTATACACTGACTGGACCATCTATTGCACCAAAAGCTCCATAAGGGTAGAGACTGACTAACCAGGGCATAATATAATGTTCTGTCCATTTGTCATTGTTCAGTTGTTTTTCAGTTGTGTCTCCTTCTTATCCCATTTTGAGATATGTCATTTCCTTCTCCAGCTCATTTTACAGATGAGAAGATGGAGACCAGCAAGGTTAAGTGACTTGCCCAGGGTCACACAACTGCTAAGTGTCTGAAGTCAGATTTTAAACTCAGATCTTCCTGACTCCAAACCTGAAACTTGATTCATTGCATAACTTGATGGTTAATAAAATTTCTAATTCATTATTTTCCCACAGCACTACTATACCTGCATATTAATCATAATCTCTTGGGGCAGCTAAGTAGCGTAGTAGATAGAGACTCAAGTCTGGAAATGTGACCTCAGACAATTTTTAGCTGTGTGACCTTGAGCAAGTCACTTAACCAGTTTCCCTAACCCTTGTCCTTCTGTCTGAGAGCTGTTACTAAGAAAGAAAGTAAGGATTAAAAAGGAAAAAAAAAAGATTCCAATATCTCCAAGTGAGAAGGACCTCAAAGACCATTTAGGCCAACCTCCCAAGACTTTTCTGAATCTCTTCTGCATTGGCTCCAGTCCAGGGTTCACTGAGTCCCCTCTTCAGTATATCAGTGTATGAGGGATCATGGCAACCCATTCTCTTCTTGGACAATTCTGGTAGTTAAGAAGCTCATTCTTGCACTGAGCCAAACTTGGCCTTTGGGTGACCTTTACCATTTCTTCTAATTTTGCCCTCTGAAGGCACCAAAATTAACTCTAATCCTAATTCCAAAAGAAAACCCTTGAGCTATTTATGTATAATGATTTGCTTCCCTCTTTTCCCAAGTTTACTTTTTTCCTAGATTAAAAAAATAATAATAATTACAAAATTAATCCTGGAAGGGACCTTAAAGGCCATTTAGTCCAACCAGCTGAGGAAATTGAATTCCCAGGAAGGTTAAATGAATTGCCCCAAATAACATAAGTAGTTGAGAGGCAGCTTGATATAAGAAACTGGAAGTGTAATCAGGAAGACCTAGGTTCAAATCTTACCCCAGACCCTCAATAGCTATGTGACCCTTGATACAACTTCAGTATCTTTACCTGTAAAGATGCATTGTTGGGCTCAATTTTCCCAAGATCCCTTGTGCATAGTCGTTTTCTGTTCATGACCCTTTTGGGAGATTTTTTTAGCAAAGATATTGGAGAATTTTGTCATATCTTTCTCCAGTTCTTGGTCACCCAGATAGTGTCTGAGTCTGGATTTAAACTCATGGAGATGAGTCTTTCTGATTCCAAGCCCAGTGTGTTCTGTCTATTTCACCACCTAGCTATGGTCCCTTCCATCTTTAAATTAAACTATGACATGGAATAGGACTTGGATTAGAATCCAGAATCTCTGGTTCTCACCCCAGTATTCTCATCTCTATAAATCATCATCCCTAATTCCCTAAATCAATCTTCATATAATATAGTTTTTTATTCCCCTCATGTAAATACAGACAGACAGATAGACAGATGAGACAGATATATAAGACAGAGATAGATAGAGAGAGAGAGATGGATAGAGAGATAGATAGGTAAACAGATGGATAGATAGAGAGATAGATGGATGGATAGATAGATAGATAGATAGATAGATAGATAGATAGATAGATAGATAGATGAATGGATGGATAGATAGAGAGATGGATAGATAGATGGATGGATGGATGGATGGATGGATGGATGGATGGATGGATGGATGGATGGATGGATGGATGGATAGAGGGATAGATAGAGAGAGATAGAAAGAGATGGATGGATGGATGGATGGATGGATGGATGGATGGATGGATGGATGGATGGATGGATAGAGAGATATATAGATGGAAAGATAGACAAATAGATGGATAGATAGATAGATGGATGAATGGATAAATAGATAGATGGATTGATTGACAGGCAGGCAGGTAGCTAGCTAGCTTGCTGGACAGATGGATGGGTGGATGGATGGATACATAGACAGATAATTTACTAAGCATTTACTATGTGCCAAGTACCATGCTGAATGCTAGGAATACATTTAAGCAAGACAATTCCTACCCTCAAGGAGTTTATAATCTAGTGGGGGGTAATTGCATTTAAAGATGGGCTACAGAGCTGGTCAAGGGGTAATGCACACCATAAAGTGGTCTGGAGATAGCCAGAGAAGTGACAGGTAGGTGTGAAGGCATTAATTTGGGGGAAAGATTAGGGGGAATTCTCACCTCACCAAGCCTGGCGTTCCAGGAGCTCCCTGATTGCCCTCCCCTTAGATGGATCCCAGTTATTGCCCTTTCTACACTCTGGCCCCCAGAACTGAACAGAATTGAATTTTATCCAGATGTAGTCTGACCAGGGCAGTGTAGAGTGGGACTATCACTTCCCCAATCCTGACCATGTTTCATCTACTAAAGATTACATCTGCTTTTTTGGTAGCCACAACAAACAGCTGCCTTCTATTATACTGAGTTTGCAGTGAGCTTATGGTTTCCAGGGTTTTGGAAGAGATCCCTAACCACTAAACCTGGATCAGGGAGGATAACCGTACCCTCCCACCACACACAGCACATGTCTGGTTCGTGTCTAACGTGGTGCCCCTTGTTAGAGACAGTCTCATGGACTGGAGCAGTCCTGAGTCAGATCTTCTCAATGCAAGAGGGGAAAATAAAACCTCCTGAAATTCTCAGCTGTCTCAACATGCCGTGAGCTGCTTCAGGAGGTCAGGAGCTCCCTTTCACTAGCAATCTTCAGATAGGAAGCAGCTGGACAGCCTCTTCTGAGGGCCTGGATCAACAGGCTTCCTAATTAGGGCAGGAGTTGGACTAGACGCCTTCTGAGCCCCATTCCAATTCTCTAACTCTTTGATTCACTGATTCTGGGGTGTTTCTAGTGTTCTCGTGTTTCTCTTCTGTTCAAGACTTCAGGGCATGATGCAAGAGCCAACTCCATAGTCAGACAGCTAAAAAACTGGCGAGGAAACAAGAAAGATGATCTCACTTAATGATTTCCTGGTACAAGCTGGAGGTTCAGTTTAGTATAATGGGAATAAGAGTCAGAAAGACCGAGTCAGAATGCTGGCTCTGCCAGGTACTACTAGTTACGTGTATTTGAGCAAGTCGCCTAATCCCTCCAAGCCTCAGTTTCCTTATCTTCAAAATGAGTTCAATAATACGTGCCCTGTCGACTTCCTAGAGTTGTCATGATGACTGGGTGAGGTCTCAAGGTGTGAACGTTTAGAATTTATAATTATTTTATATTAATTTACATTTAATTAATTTATAATCATTTATAATCCAGAGAGTGCTGGAGAAGCCTAAAGGGCTCCCATCATCCCCCATCTTCAGGACTTCTTTCCCCCATTCTTCCCCTCTCCCCCAGCTAGACCCTTCCCTCTGAGATTTCCTTTTTGACTGTTGGCCCCAACAGTGTGATGCCTGTTGTCTTCTTCAAGCTGGAAGGGCAAACACCAGCACCTTCCATTTCCACCTATCTAGATTGTGCCTTATGAGTTATATATTGTTTCTCCCAGACAAGGATAAAGCTGTTGTCTTTCTAGCCCTCAGTTCAGTGCCTGGTTCATAGCAAGCACTTAATAAATGCTTGTTGACTAAATGACTGATTCAAAAATGGCCAGCGGGGGAGTGGGGTGGGGGTGGGGGGGCTGGAGCTGGGGGGCTCAGTGAATAGAGAGCTAGGCTTGGAGACAGGAGGTCCTAGCTTTAAACCTGATCTCAGATACTTCCTAGATGCTTGATCCTGGGCAGCTCACTTAACCCTGATTGCTTAGTCCTTGCCACTCTTCTGTGTTAGAATTGATACTAAAGCGAGTAGCTGGGTAGCTCAGTAGATCGAGAGCCAGGCCTAGAGATGGGAGGTGCTGGGTTCAAATCTGGCCTCAGACACTTCCCAGCTGTGTGACCCTGGGCAAGTCACTTGACCCCCATTGCCTAGTCCTTATTACTCTTCTGCCTTGTAATCAATTGATTCCAAGATGGAAGGTAAGGGTTTAAAAAAAAAAAAACTGATACTAAAACAGAAGATAAGGGTTTTAGAGAGGAAAAAAAGAAAAAGAGAGGTGTAGTAATAAGTAGATTTTAAACTCCTGCTCTCCTTTCTAGCTAGTGTGATCTTTTATGAATCATTCCCACTCTTGGTAAAAATAAGGCTTTTGGACAAGATTGATCACTGAGGTCTCTCTCAGCACTAACAGATTGTGATTTCTGAAGAAATCTTATGCTTGTGGCTGTGCTCTCAGTGGCTCTCATGAGTAGAATAGTCTATTAACTGGCATGGGAAAGGGAGGGCTGATAATAAAAAATAAAAATTTATAATAATTATATAATTTATGATAATATATTATAATATTAAATAAAAATTTAGATTGCTTTAAGATTTGCAAAGGACTTTACAAATATTATCTAATATAATCCTTACAACAACCCTTGGAAGTCAGTGCCACGATTATCTCCAATTTTTGTTATTGTTTAATTATTGCCTAGCTTTTTTGTTTTGGGTTTGTTTGTTTTTGTCTTCTTTTTTGGTAAAAATATTAAAGTGGTTTGCCATTTCCTTCTCGTTTATAGAGGAGGAAACCAAGGTAAATAGGGTTTAATAATAATTTAATAATTAGTGGCTAATAAGTGTCTGAGGCCAAATTAGAACTCAGGAACCTAAGTCTTTCTCATTTCAAACCCAGCACTCTATCCACTGCCCCATCTAGCTACCCCATCCCCAATATACAAGCAAGGATGCTAAGAGGTCACACAGCGAGTAAATATCTGAGGCTAGATTTGAACCGACTCTGAGATCCAAAGCTCTCTCCACTGCACCCTCTCATTGCCCCAGCAGTCCCCACAAGGACTTTGGTAGACATTCAGTGAGTCCACAAATATGAATCATCGACTATGTGTCAGGCACTGTGCTAAGACCCAACGATCCAAGAAGAGAAAACAAGGTTGGATAAAGATCTCATTTTTTCTAAGAGAGCATGTGCCAGTGCCATGGAAGTATTTACGAGCTTGGTGTATCAATAGGAGGTTATTGCAGAGGGAAGGCACCATGATCAAGCTTGGTCCCCACCATTGCCCGGTGGCAATTTACCTGGCTGGGGGCCCGAGCCTATCTCTTGTCCTCTATAAAGAGACTCCTCCACCCCAGCCCCTGACTGTCTCAGCCTTGTGGACCATTGGCTTCCCCAGAAACCCAGAGCCTTGCGGGTGCAAAGCCCATATTTCAATTGCCTTCTGTTTTTAGTTAGCAATAATTACACAGCCTCCCCTCTGGGTGACACAACATATTAAACAAGGGGTAAGGACGAGTGTTTGCTTTTGGGGTTGCTATGAGAAGACTTTATAGTCTCTGGGAAGAAGCCAGGATTGGGATTTGTTTTGCATCAAAAGGCCTGTTTTCTCACCAGGGCCAACAAGCATTCAGGTGGGGGATTGGAGTTCTGAATCCTTAAGGTTGCTGGACTCTTAATGACTCAACCAGATACCCACCCATTCCCCTCCTCCGCTAGAGGAAACACGTTAGAAAATATTTCCTTCCCAACAGGTGTATTCAGTCCTGCTAAGGGCAGTTACATCCTCAGAGGAAAAATGTTATTGCTGTTACCAAGGAAAACGGGGCTGCTCTGGGGCGATGGCTAACCTGTGGGAATAACTACACCCTCCCAGATTCACAGGATCATAGAACCTCAAAATTGGGAGGGCCCCCAGAAAGTGGTGAGTCTGACCTAAACTAGATCCATTAAAAGTCTGTAGTGAGGGGGAGTCAGAAGACGACCCACTCCAGTTTTTTAGACAGTTCTGCTTGTTGCAAATTTTCCTTAGTTCCAATAGAAATACTTGCTCATTGACTGATATGTTACACTCTTAGAAATGACCTTTAGGCTCTACTGATCCAGAAAGGATTGAAAAATGTTCTAAGTCTTTTTTTGGATTTTTAAATCCGGAACCTGCCTCCAGAACTCTTGCCATAGTATACCAGGGAATGAGTCAGTTCATAAGTATTTATTAGGTATTTTACCAAATGCCAGACACTGCTAAGCATTGGAGATACAAAGATTAGACAAGAACAGTTTCTGTCATCAAGAAATTCTTTTTTTTTTACATTTTTTACATTTTTATGGATATTACTTTGTTTTACATTGCCTAAACTTCTCCTTTTTTACCCTTTCCCTTTCTTAGAAAGTCAACTCTTATAACAATGGAAAAAAATAAAGGAAAAAAAGGAGAAAGAGAAATCAAATCAGCAGACTGATCAATACAGCAAAACAAACAAACAAAAAAAACCCAATCTGAAAGTTTATGAAATGTCACCTGCCACCATCTACTCCCTGGCAGTGGAATCAGGGGAGGCATCCATCCTCCCATATCTGTTCTCGGGGGCCCAGTTTGTCCATTGTAATTTTGCAACACTCGTTGTCCTTCTTTTTCTTTATATTCTTACAGTCAAGAGTTCACATTCTAATGAGGGGCACAAACATGAATTTCCCCTGAGTACATAAAAAATAAATCGAGAATAGATGGAAGGTAGCTAGCATCTGGGAGGACAGTGAAAGGTCTCTGTTCGGTTTAAAATAGATTTTATAGATTTTCGAGCTGAAGTCTCAAAGGAAGCTGGAGAGATTAGGAGACAGAGACAAGGAGAGCCTATGGAGGACAGCCAGGGAAAAGACAATGAGACAAAAGATGGGATTTCACACGTGTGCGGGGAAGCCAGTGGGGCCAGAGTTCAGGGCTCCAGATTTTGTGGAGGGGTGTAAAATGTAAGAAAACTCAAAAGTGAGGAAGGGGCCAAATGGTGAGGGCCTTTCAGGGCTGAGCAGAGGGCTAAGAAATCCAACCCATCGCCCTCCTGGACTAGTAACTGACTTGTGTTTAGAGCTTACACAGCCACTTCAGTGAAATCTCAGAATCTAGGAAGAGTAAAACACTTCTGCTGACTCTTAGGAGGACACCCAGGCAGCACAGTGGATAGAGTATGGGACCTGGCATCAAGAAGACTTGCTAAATTCAAACCTGGCTTCAGATACTTAATAACTCTGAGTTTGGGCAAGTCACTCAACCTTATTTGCCTCAATTTTCCTTCAGTAAAATGAGCTGGTGAAAGAGAAAATGACAAACCACTTTAGTATCTTTGCCAAGAGAATGCTACATGGGGTCACAAAGAGTCAGCCATAATTGAAATGGCTAAACAATAAAAATGGCTCTTATTATTCCCATTTTACAGATGAGAAAACTAAGACTTGGAGAGATTCAAGTGACTTGCCCAGGTTCACATAGCTAGAGTATCAAAGGACAGATCTGAACCCAGATCTTCCTACATGTTTTCATCTAGTTTCTCCTTGGATTCCATGAATGATATTCAATTCCTAGCTGTGTGAATCAGGGCAAATCTTAACCCCCATTGCCCATCCCTTACCGCTCTTCTGCCTTGGAACCAATACACAGTATTGATTCCAAGATGGAAGTTAAGGGTTTAAAAAAAATAATAATATTCAACTCATTACATCCCGAGGCAGCCCATGCTGTGCAAGTCTTTTATTGTATCTGTTAAAAATAAAACCCTGGCCTGAGGGTTCCAGTTCTATCTCTCAGATAGAGATTCAGAGATGGAACCAAAGTTGTACCTCTGCAATAAATCTCCTGGTGTGTTTCTTAGGTCTTCTGGGTGTTGTTCTGATCAAGAATTCACATAATCTTTGGATCCTGAAGTGGCAAAGGAGAATTGGGTCACCATGTAATTCAGGAGATCCTTATCTTCATTCTAGAAATCTTTGGGAAAGATCTATGTCTTCCCTTCAGAGGGACTCCAACATGAGACACCAGTGTCTCATGAATTTGAAATCCAGAAAAATACAGTCATCTAATTTAGAGCTGGAAGTGGCCTTAGGGATCTCTTAGTTCAACCTCTTCATTTTACAGATAAGAAAACTAAGGTCCATCATAGGGAAATGACTTGCCCACTGTCACCCAGAGAGTGATTGGGGCCAGGGCCAAGAACCCTGGTCTCCTGCTGGTCCAATGGTCATGTGATTACCAGACTAGGGATTTTTGGTTTCTCCTCCCAAGGCAGCCTATTCCACTTGAGTAGGAACTGTGTTTTTGACTTCTCTGGTATCTCTCATAAAACTAGACCCAATTCAGTGGAACCCTAGAGGTTCCATAGAGTTTTATGGATGTGAACAGATTTTCTTAAAGCCTTTTTTGTTGACTCAACAACTCTCAAAAATAGTCTGCCATATTTTGGAGGGACTGTGATTTTTTTTTTTCATGGAGGGAGAACCCATTTCAGTGAAATCTCAGAACCTAGGAAGAGTAAAATACTTTTGCTGACTCAGAATTTGAAGCTGAAAATTTCCCCTTAATTATAGCCTACAACCTCACAAAGCAGCAGATTCTATTCTGGGGGTATCTCTAATTGTTAGGTAGGAACCTTTTCTGTTGAGCTGAAATATGCCTTCCTGGTAACTTAGGACCATAGAAACTCACTATTACCTCTAGGTTCAAAGAGAAAGCCTTTTCTTTAGTAGAGGGAGCCCTTCACTGCTTGGCCCTTTCTATCTGTGCAGTCCTTAAAACATTACTCCTCTCCATGGACTCTGGCCTCCTCGCTGTTCCTCACACATGATCTCCAATTTTCACCTCCATCATTAAGCCTGTTCTCCATGCCTGGAATGCTCTCCTTCTTTAATCTCTACCTCTGCCCCCCCCCCTTAAATGTTAACTCCTGTGGAAGGGTTTTTTCTGGAGCCCCTCTAAGGCTACCTTCCAACTCTTTTGTACTTATTTTGTATGTATCAATTAGTGTATTTGTGGTCCGTCCCATTAAAATACAAGTTCGTGCCTTAAGGGCAGGGACTATTTTTTAATTTTTCTTTTTATCTCCAGTACTCCATACAGTTTGTGGCACAAAATAAACCTGCTATAAATGCTTGTTGATTGACAGAGGCTCAACCCAAACTAATACACATTTATTAAGCAGCTACTATGTGCCAGGCACTGGGAATATAATTAATAAATAGAAAGTCTCTGCCCTTGAGGAACTTACAATGTAATGGGGAGGGTGGGGGGAAACACACAAAAAGAGTCAGGAAAGCAGGGGTAACAGAGACCAGGGGATTCCAGCCAGGGGCATCTTTCCCATAGCGTTGAAACCAGGCAAAGTAGAGGGAAGTAAGAGTCCAGTTTCTGCCCTCTCTGAAAGAAGCCATGAGGAGGAGTTTGGTCTTCCATGCTCCATTCAGCAGGGGAAAGGAGGCGGAGGGAGATGGTGCCGGGTGAGATTAGAAATGATGAGCTTATCCTGGAAGAATCATCTTATTCCATGAAGTTGAAACCAGGCAGAGCAGCAGAGAGGAGTCCGTCTCAGAGTTGGAAGGGATATCTGAGGCTGCTTAGTCCCATTTAAACTTAAAGAAGGATCCCTTCTAGGATAAACCTGATAAGAGGGGACTGCTATTTTCACCTCATTCTCTCTGTATGTAAAGGTTGCTTTTATTTTTAATGAAAATAGCCAGCTTTCTTGTATTCAAAGTTCTAATAACGCTAAGAGCATTTCCCCCACAATTTCCAGGATGGCAATATTGTCCTAGGCCACCTACAAACAGAAACCCATAATTACAGACCCTGGGATTGCCAGCCAGATCACTGAGGGCGGGCATACCTGTTGGGCAGAACCTTGAGGGAAAGATGGAAAGAAAAGCTGTCAAAAGTTCCAGGCTGGACATTTCTTCCTTCTAGATTGGGGCACCCAGAAATGCATGGTTTAGGGCAGGGGTCCCCCAAACTATAGCCCATGGTCCACATGCAGCCCCCCTGAAGCCATTTATCCAGCCCCCACCACACTTCCGGAAGGGGCACCTCTTTTATTGGTGGTCAGTGAGAGGAGCACTGTGTGTGGTGGCGCTGCAAAGTGCAGCATCGCTCACATACAGCACAACTTCCAGTGACATAATCCTTTGCGCAGCGCCTTGTTCTGAGAGTAACTGAATGAGAACGAGGTGCTGCACAAAGGATTATGTGACTGCACAATGGAAGACGTCAGCCTGGTGAGCAGCACTCTGGGGGAGGGGATTCCGCACTGTGTATACTGCTGCCCCATATAGTGGTGGCAGTGCTGCAAGGTGTGACAGGCCCATCACAGCCAGTGCTGCAGCCTCCACTATCCCAGACAGCGGTATACGGATTTTTTCATAGTTTTTTTTATAGTCCGACCCTCCAACGGTCTGAGGGACAGTGCACTGGCCCCCTGTGTAAAAAGTTTGGGGACCCCTGGTTTAGGGACTCATTTAAATCCATGTGGCATGCTAGTGTGTGCTGATTCTTTAGGAAATCTTATTAAGGAAGCTCCTCCAGCCTACTCTCTCATCTCTTCTACTGTTCCATACTCAGAGGAAGCACACACAGTCGTAGAGGGTGCTAAGTGAAAAATTCTTCCTTCCCCCCCAAAAAAATAAAACCACATCAACCAACAAAAGCCATGCTCAGAATGTTGGCCTGGGCCTACGTGGAATCTAACCTAAAGTCATCCTCCGTGTCTTTGCTAATGACATCTGGACAGCCAGGCTCTTTAGTACATTGATCAGTCCATCAGTTATCAGGCCCTGGACGTAAAAGAGAGGCAGTGACATTGTTCCTCCACTCTGAAACAGTCCAAATGATATCAGCATTATTCACTAACACAACCAGGAAGGGGAAGCTGGGTAGCTCAGTGGACTGAGAGCCAGGCCTAGAGACGGGAGGTCCTAGGTTCAAATCTGGCCTCAGACACTTCCTAGCTATGTGAACCTGGGCAAGTCATTTAACCCCCACTGACTAGTCCTTACTGCCCTTCTGCCTTGGAACCAATACACAATATTGATTCCAAGATGGAAGGTCAGGATTTAAAAAAAAAAAAAGCTAACAGGAAGTGAGATGACCTTTACAGGAAATGCCAGTACTCTGTGGGCCTGAGACCTGCATATATCTGCTTTAGTTATTTCTCACATGATAGCATAGCAGAGGGCCTACTTTGGAATTCAGAGATTCTTTTGACAAAGAGACGCCTCCACCTTCTCCCCCTATGAGCATCCAGCAGCAGATGAGCTTTCTTGCTGAGGTGCTGAGGGCATTTTTATTGAACGTATGTCTCCTCTGGTCCTTTGCTTGCAGAAACTTCAGAGAGAGAGAACACCCAAGAGACTAAATGAGACCTTCATGGACTTGTTCAGCATCATTCCCGGCGATGTTGACCCATTACTGCAGAAAGGGCCTCTGATCTGCAGGCGCTGTGCTGTCGTCGGCAACTCGGGAAATCTGAAAGAGTCCCACTATGGGAAAGACATCGACAGCCATGATTTTGTGCTGCGGTGAGTAAAGGAGCCCTCATGTTCCTCATGAGTCTCCTGGCTCCCAGGTGGCTGCCCACCAGGCAGCACTGCCTTCTTGCCACCCCTCAGCAAGGCACGTGCTGGGGGTTGTGAAAGAATCATCGCTATTCAGTCATTTCAGTCATGTCCAATTCTTGGTGACCCCATTTAGGGTTATCTTGGCAGAGATACTGGAGTGGTTTGCCATTTCTGCTGCAGTTCATTTTATAGATGAGGAAACTGAAGCCAGCAAGGTTAAGTGACACACTTGGAGTCACACTGCTAGTAAGTATCTGAGGCAGGATTTGAACTTAGGTCCTCCTGACTCCAGGACCAGCACTTTGTCCATTGGTCTACCTCACTGCCCTATAGAAGGATCACAGGGATGGAAATCAGGAGACCCAGGCTCTAGGCCATGTTCTGACTCTGATGGGGTATGTTACATTATTATATGTATACTTGTGTATATATATATATATATATATATATATACATATAATGTATACTTAATGTAATATATATACATATATATTACATTAAGTGAGCCACTCTACACCTCAGTTTCTTCACCTGCCAAATAAGGATAGTAATACCATTCATGCCTACTTCATAGGCATTATTGGGGGCATTATATAATGATAATGATAATAATTACAACAACTTATTTACATTGCACTGTAAAGTTTATAAAATTTTACATATATGTACATGTATAAATGGATGGATTAATGAATAGATAGTACAGATAGATGAATGAATAAATAAATAAATAAATAGATGATGGACATATAAATGGACAGAAAGACAGATGGATAGACAGACAAACAGATAGATTGATAGATGATAGACAGGACAGATAGATGGATAGACAGACAGGAGGATGGAAAGACAGACAGATGGATAGACAGATAATTATAAACTGAGCATTATATAAGGCACTGAGGAAGACATAAAGCTTTGGTAAGAAGCATTCTTTAGACCCTAACCATATGTTCTAGTCAGTAGTCATTACCATTAATTACATTCATTCATTCATTTTTTCACTTATTCAGCTGTTTTGGAGACAAAAATGAAATAATCCTTGCCTTTGAGGACCTGAAACCCAATGTAGCCCCTTATTCCATGGTAATAGTAAAAGGTCACAGGAAGGGTTCCATGACATCTAAGGGATTAGGCCAATGGCAGCTTAGAAATCTAGAGTAATGCTACTAATGTACATTCTGCAGTCTTGCTATTCTAACACTATTCACTATAATTTATCTAAGGCTGATTTATCTTGGACCCCATGCAGGTGCTTTCAGTTAGTAAGTTTTGCAAAGGATCTCATTCTAATAGCACGCCTGCTTATAGAATGCATGGTAGAATGGGAGAGGAGACCCCATCATGATGGAAATCAGAAGATTTACATTAAAATTCCAGCTCTGCACTTCTGAGCTGTGTGACTCCCAATGTCACTTAAACTCTTTGAACTTTAGTTTCCTCATCTGCAAAATGGAGACAATAAAAGTTGTACCATCTCATGAGGATATTGTAAAAATCAATACAGATACTCTACTTACTTTTAAAATTACCAAGCTATAAAAATGCAAATTGTTATTACTATTGCCTTTCCCAACCCTCTTAGTTCCACTGACTTCCTTCTATTATTTCCAGTTTATCTTGTTAGCTTGTTTGTAAATAATTGTTTGCATGTTGTCTCCCACATTAGGTTCTGAGCTCTTTGATAGCAGAGACTGGCCTTGCCTTTTTTTGTATCCCAAGAACTTAGCACAGCGCCTGACATATAATAGATATTTGATAAATATTGATTGAACGGTTAATTTTGTGTTTTAGCGTGTTTATACATAGCTGTTTACATGTGGTCTCCTCCATTTTACTGTAAGCTCCTCAAAAGCAGGGACTTTCTTTGGTCTTTTGTATCCACAGTGCTTAGCACAGTGCCTGACACATAGTAGATGCTTAATAAATGTTCATTGATTGGGGCAGCTGGGTATCTCAGTGGATAGAGAGCCAGGTCTAGAGATGGAAGGTCCTCTATTCAAATGTGACCTCAGACACTTCCCAGCTGTGTGACCCAGGGCAAGTCACTTAACCCCCATTGGCTAGCTCTTACTGCTCTTCTGCCTTGGAACCAATATGCAGTACTGATTCTAAGATGGAAGATAAGAGTTTAAAAAAATGTTGGTTGATTGGTAATATTTTCATTTTTAAAACCAAGACCTTGCAGCATACCATATGTGGCACACTATATTTAAGATGCAATGGGTTGGGTCAGCAAAGAGCTGGAGAGGGGTCCTAAGCAATCTCTGGGATCACCTACTCCCTTATCCCCACGAACCTCTAGTCTCTCTTGAGCCCCAGGTTTTTGTACCTTCAGAAAGTCAGAAGAGGTCACCATCCAGATTCCTGTTCCACTCACTGACCCCATAGGTGACTTGCCAAAGCAATGCTAAGCCTATTAAAAAGTGTCAAGTGAAAAAATCCCTGCTAGGATCATAGTGTTAAAACTAGAAGGGCCCTTTGAGGGCAATTAGTCCAGAAAAACCTAAATCCTCAAGAAAAGTGACTTTCCCCAACTAACCCAGAGAGGAAAAGTCAAACCTGAGAAATAGTTCCTATGGATGGTTTGTCCTTTCCTCTCTTATCTCCCTACCTGAACTCCTTTTCTCTTTTCAGAATGAACCGAGCCCCCACAGCAGGGTTTGAAGTTGATGTTGGGAGAAAGACTACTCACCACTTGGTGTACCCTGAGAGTTTCCGGGAGCTGGCAGGAAATGTCAGCATGATCCTGGTTCCCTTTAAGACCATGGACCTTCAGTGGCTGATCAGCGCTCTGACCAAAGGGACCATCAACTTGTAAGTCAATCAGAGCACCAAGATATCATCTCCCTTATAATTACAAGCATTGTGGGCTCTTAGAACTGAAAGAGTTCTTCAAAGAGAGGAGGTTGAAGCAAAGAAAATAGAATGTTCCAAGACAGCGAGACGACCTGCAAACAACTAGACGTGAACTAGATATAGACAAAAAACTAAAGATAATAAACAGGAGGAAGGCATTAGATCTGGAAGACACTGCAGAGTATAGGATGCCCAGGGTGGAAGCTGATGTCTGAGAAGGATTCATCTCTAAGGCAGGGCATACAGGGAAATTGCTAGGCACGAGATATGGAAGTCTTGAAGTATAAGAAAGGAAGTCCTCTCATTTGGGTGACCTGCCTTTGCTAGAAAGGGGCTAATTAGAGGAATTGGCATTTGGCCAACACCAGAGAGTATTATTGGTCATTTCTGAGAAGGGGATCCTCCAAATTCACAAAATAAGCCCAACGAGGGAAGTTGGACTGAACGATAAACTAAGATCTGGCACCTAACAAGTTACCAGAAAGGTGTAAAATGTATTAGAGCCAATTCACCTTTGAGGAACTTGCTTGCCTCTTGATGTCCCAGGTAGCTCTCATGACTTAGGATGAAGCTAGATTTGGTTCTATTAACTGGACTTACTTGGTCAAAGAAAAATGTTGTTCCTCTTGACTCTTCAGAAGACTTGAGACCCAGACCCCCAAATTGTCCAACATTATGCGGCAGAATTTTTCCCTCTGTCACCTTTCTGGGACTGGGCTTCATCAGTTGGGTAAAGTATGGGGAATTTGGCAATAAATCAATGAGAAATTATCAGGATTGTACTGGGCACTAGATTTCAAGAAATCTAGAGTCCAGTACTTCATTTCACAAATTATTTACTGATCCAGAATAAGTCACTTCACCTCAGCCCTAGACTCCCTGTTTTAACCCTTGCTTTCCTGTTCTGTGCTCTTTCCCCAAGTTCTCAGCACCTAAATATTTTTGTAGCCCAACGGGCTAGTGAGGCAGTCAGGTAGTAGACTGCTAGGCTTGGAATCAGGAAGATGTGAATTTAAAATCAGCCTCCCATATTTTCTAGTGCTATAATCCTGGGCCAGTCATTAACCCTTTGCCTGTTATTTCAACTATAAAATGTGGATAGTAGCACTTCCCTCCAAGGCTATTGTAAGGATAAAATGAGGGATTATTTGTAATGGATGTTGCAAACCTTTAAGTGCTATATAAATGCTAGCTCTTATGATTATCCATAAAGCTAAGGTTTTGGACTACATGATCTCTAGTTTCTATCATTTCAAAATCTGAAACTCCTGGGACCTGGAACAAGCTGTAATATCTCTGGGCCTCTGTTTTCTCATCTGTGAAATGAGAAAGTGAGGCAAGGTGACCTCTGAGGTCCCTTCTAGCCTCTAGGTTGGTTCTTTAGCCAATGAATACCTGGCCACCCCAGGTCCACCCCATTCTCTGCATTGTAGAGAGCTCTTTAGAGCAGAGACTTGTTTTGAACCAGAGAACACCAGAGAATAATTCTTGGTGACTCCATGCTTACAGCATTCCCCAGTGTGGTCTGAACCAGATTAAAATGTAATTGGGAAATATTTAATGAAATAAAATGCAAAAAATTGATAATATTTCATTTTAAAACTGAATCAATATACTGTCCTCAGTATTTACCATCTTGCTCTGTACATAGTAGGCATTTAATAAATCTTTCTGAATAAGTAAATGAATGGATCAATGGTCCCTGCCCTCAAGGAATTTACACTCTATTGAGAAGACAGAGGGGACACTAATAAATGCAAATAAGTATGAGTTAAGGTAATGATAGTGAAGTTATATAAGAAAATTTGAATAGAGCCCCTTTAACTGAGAGGATAAAAGGAAGGCTTTATGGAGGATTTAACTCATGACAGGCCTAGAAGGAAAAAGATTTCTGTAAACAGAGGAGAAAAAAGCTTGGAATGAAGAGGACCTGGCTTCAGATCTCATCCCTGACACTGAATAACTTTGCCTATGGATGAATTACTCCCTGAGCCTCAGTTTCCTCATGTGAAAAAAAGATAATAATAAAATACCTTTCATTACTGCCTCATACTGGAAAGTCAGCTGAACTGCGGGAGTCAGGAGTCAGTTCCAGTTCTCCTATTAACTCACGTTGGGATCTTGAGCCCCCTCATTCCAAGTGCCCATGCTTCCTTCAAGCTTCCAAGGGAGGGACTCCTCCTGTCATGTTTCAGAATTGTTGAACATACATCATCCACGGTCACCTCACCCACCAAAATAGCTCATGTCCCTTCCCTGCTTTTGGTGCTAATAAGCCTTCATAAAGACCTTCGGTGTTCTATTTGTGAGACTCTGGGCAAATCACTTAATCCCAAAGCTAGCCCTTGACTTTCTTCTGTCTTAGAATTGATACTAAGGCAAAAGGTAAGGGATTTATTTTTTAAGACCTACTATGTGTCAGGTACTGTGCGAAGCTCCAGGAATTCAAAGAAGGGCAAAACAGGTTTCCTGAGATCTAAGAAGCCTAAGAATCTAACGGGAGCCGACACGCAATCATCTAGGTAGGAACAAGATATTGACAATAATGGATGAAAATCAACAGAAGGAAGGCACTAGAATTCTTGGGATTGGGAGAAGCTTCCTGTAGAAGGTGGGATTTTAGCCAGGGAGCTGAGATAAGGAAGGAGAGCATTTGGAGCATGGAGGACAGCCTGTGAAAATTCCCAGATTGAGATGGAATGTCTGGTTGGAGGAGCAGCCAGGAGGCCAAGCTGCTGGCCTGAGAGGATGCAGGATATAAGAAAGCAGGAGAGGCAGGATCTAGGGCTAAGGAGGCAAGTAATGAAAGACTTTAAACACCAAACACAGGATTTTGTATTTAATCCTGGTATAGCATATTACAGGGAATCAGAAACCAAGTTATCCCCACAAGAACTTAATGAGAAAGCTAGAGGAACCTTCCAGAGTTTATTCCCAACCCCTTTACTTGATGGACAAAGAAAGTGGGGTACAGAGACCACTTGCCCAAGGTGTGAGCAGAGCAGAAAAAAATCAGAGAAATCATTTGCAGGGACAGTCTATTTCCTTTTCTCTTCTTCCTTCCCTCCCCCACCCCCCACCATGGAGAGGATGTCCAGTGGCAATCCTTGGGACATCCTTGACCACCGGCCTCCCCCGGGGCTCTGGATCGTGTCTCCTCCAAGGCTTCCATCTGGCTTCCCTCCCTGGCCTCAGCCACCAGCCCAGCTTTACCAGGCCCTGCCCTGGAGAAAGGAGATGGAGGCAGCAGCCTGGCGAACACCCAGGATCTAAGGGTGGATGGCCTGGGTTCAAATTCTAAATTACTGATTGGCTCACCCTATACCATATATCACTTCCAACTCTCTTTGACTCATCTCTTAGTGATAGCTGACTGATTTAATGGGGAAAATAGTTTGAAGAACCAAAGCTGTTTAGCAGGAAGAGACATAATAGCTGTCTTCAAGTGTGTGAAGGACTATCCCACAGGGAAAAGGATTTAATTTGTTTTGCTTATTCACAGAAGACCCAATTTAGAAAGGCAGCAAGAAATAGAGTGGATAGGGTGTGAGGTCTAGAGTCAGGAAGACTTGAATCCAAGTCCTATCTCAGATACTGACCAGCTGAGTGACCCTGGGCAAAGCCAGTTAACTTCTCTAAGACTCAGTTTTCTAATCTGTACAATCAGAATAACTTCTTGGCAAATAGATTCCTAAGTATTTTTATATTGTCTAGGGTGATTTTAAATGGAATTTCTTTTTCTAACTCCTGCTGGTGAGATATGTTGGATGACTTATGCGGGTTTATTTTGTATTGTAAACCTTAAAATTTCTTAGACTTATAAATGTTGGAAATTTCCCCATTGGGAAATTTCATACTTGAAAAATTTCCTACTGATAGTAAGAACTCTATTGGAATGTGAAAACCCTTGGCATGGGAGGGTCCTTCTCCTCCCTACTTAAGACTACTTTAGGACAGAAACCTTTTGCTAAACAATGGAAAGGGCTTTGACCTATGCTTAAGCATAGAACAGGAAGTTCTTTGAGTCATGATTGATTTTAGAATTGATACAATAGAGATACTTGGAATGACAGAACCAGGTCTTGGAACTTACAATCTCCACCCTACTCAGTCTAACAGGATTTAGGAAGGGCTGCAGCATAGATCAAGATTTAATTATTTGAGAACATGACCTACAACAGACATGTGCAAAGGAAACAGACCTCTGGGCGGTCCTGGGTTAAGCTAGAGCCACCATTGGCACAGGGGAGACATTGACAGTGATTGGTAGATGTGAGAACTGAGGGGAGGGGACTTAGATGGTTTCCTTAAAGATAGCTGGGTCTGAGGAGAGAAGGAGGAGGTTTTGCTCTGAGCGAGGTGGCTCTGAAGGAGGACTGAGGAGGTTGCTCTGTTGGAGGACCAGGAGAGAAGGCAGGCTCTGAAGGAGGAGAATTCTCTGGAAACATTTCTTGAAAGGAGGCTCTCTTGAAGGTGGAGCCTGAGGTTGGCATGAGAAGCCTTACCTAGAGAGATCTTGGGTGAGTGATAAAACCAACTGACTGATTTATTCATTCTTATTCCTTTCTTACTTTCTCTCTTTCTATTGATTAATCAGTGTATTATAAATTAAATTTCTCTATAAAACCCAGTTGGCTTGGGCATATTCATAAATTGGGAATATATTCCCTGGCGACCATCTTATATTTATATAAAACCAAGACACAGTAGAAAACATATTTCAGCGGTCATAATTGATATATATATTTCCCTTGCTCCCAAACATTTTAATTATCACAGTATCCTGCAACTTAGCTAAAGTTGTTGATTATTTCCACTAGCTTTTTAGTTGATTCTCTAGGATTCTTTAAGTAGACCATCATATCATCTGCAAAGCATGATAGCTTGGTCTCCTCATTGCCAATTTTAATACCTTCAATTTCTTTTTCTTCTCTAATTGCTACTGCTAGTGTTTCTAGGACAAGGTTAAATAATAGTTGTGATAATAGTAATCCTAGTTTCACTTCTGATCTTATTGGGAAGGCTTCTAGTTTATCCCCATTGCAGATGATATTAGTTGATGGTTTTAGATATATACTGCTTATTATTTTTAGGAAAGTCCCTTCTATTCCTATGCTTTCTAGTGTTTTCAATAGAAATGGGTGTTGTATTTTGTCAAAGACTTTTTCTGCATCTGTTGAGATAATCATGTGATTTCTGTTGGTTTGATTATTGATATGGTCAATTATATGAATGGTTTTCCTAATATCAAATAGAATAACTTCTTTAAGACTCAATTTTCTCATCTGTAAATCATAATAACAATAGCATCCAGGGTTATTGTGAGACTCAATATAAATGTATATATTTATATTTTATATATGAGAAAAATAATTGATATAAATAAATAAGCTCTTTGCAAATGTCAATATTATATAAATGCTAGCTATTATTACCTATAAAATGGAGATAATACTTCATCCATCTCCCTCACAGAGTTACTGGGAAGAAAAAATTGAAGAAGTATTTAAATGTTTTTATTTAGGAAAAAAAAGGCAGAGGTAATCTCCCAGCTACCTGGCACCCCCAGATAGAGTGCCAGGACTGGAGTCAAGAAGACTGACTCATCTTCCTGAGTTCAAATCCTGCCTCCCATACTAACTAGTTTTGTGACCCTATATAAATCAATTAATCCTGTTTCCTCATCTATAAAATGAGCTGGAGCAGGAAGTGGCAAAGCGCTCTTGGCAAAGCTGCCAAGAAAATCCAAAATGAGGTCACAAAAAGTCAGACAGGACTAAAAAATTACTGAACAACAATGAATCTCCCAGAATTCCAAAACTAAGAGGGAATCTTCATGGTCATTTGGTCTAAGCTCTTATTGTAAAAGTGCTGGTACTTTGGACAGAGCCCTGGCTCAGGAGCCAGAGCTAGGTCCAATTGGCACCTGGAATACTTATCCTGTGTGAGACCTGAAGCACTTCCTTTAAACTTCCTAAGCCTTCATTTCCTCCTCTGAAAAATGAGAGTTTGACAATATGTCCTCTGTGGTCCCTTCCAGCTCTAGAACTATTATCCCAATTAATGGGAAGCCTTGAAACCTGAATGATGGACATGAGTTAGCAGCAACCTTAATCTTAAAAGCCAGAGCTCCAAATGGCTCCATACAACATTGTCTCACACATAGGTAGCCACCAAGATGAGGCTGCCCCTCGAACAGGGTCTTCCAGGGGCAAATACATACTCTCTGTATGGTGAAGGAAGCCAAAAGGCACCTTGATCCTCCTTTGAGTTCTGGTAATTGTAGAGGCAATTCACCTTTGAAGACTCACTAGCCTTTTGATGTCCGTATGCTCAATATTTATGGAAAAAAAAGTCGAAAAACTGCTTTCTGCAATTAAAGATCCAAGACACAATTCTGTTGGCCTCAGAAGTACTGTGTGGTCAGTGGAGTTTGCCCCTGGGACTTCCACATCCCCTTCTGCACTCTTCCCCCCACCCTTCAGTTAATCTATTGTTTCTTAGGATGGCAGGAAACTTTGCAAAGTTAGAGTAAGACGACACAGAAAGGGAATCAGTGTGATGTCTTGGTGAAGGTACAGAACTGAGGCCAAGGTTCTCATCTCAATTTTGCCACTGGTTCCTTGTGTAGTCTTAGATAAGTTCCCTCACTCCATAGGTCTTTAACTTCCTCATCAATGTAGCTACAAGCATGTACTTGAAATTTATTATTATTATTATTATTAACAGCATCAATAATAATTTAAATTAATTTTAAATAATTTTCACTACATCACACTTAAAACTAACTTTAAATTGTTTTAAATGTAATTTAAATTTAATTATTTTGTGCAAGATTTGATTTTTTTTAAAGAATTAGAAATGATCCATTGTAACAATTCTATTAGAGTACTTTTTACAATATTTTAGAATGCATGGTTCTAAGTTACATTAGCAGAAGGAATACAAAATGCCTTCATTTCTGCCCCCTGCCACTCCCCTTACCCACCCAAAATAATCCTTTTATCAGACCTAAGATCAAGGATGACAGAATCAGTATTACAAACTTCCTCTCCTCCTCTAATTTCTTTCCAATAGGTCAGTGCTAAAAAATTATGCAGAAGCAGAATTATTATTTATTGTTATAATTAGTCATTACCATTATAATTAATAATGATGTCTCCCATTTCTACAGCCCTTTAAAATTTACAGAGCTCCTTCCTCACAGCAACCCTATGAAGTAAGACAGGTATTGTTTTTCCCATTTTATAGATGAGGAAGCAGTCTTAGATAATTGCCTAGAATCCAACATTGCTAATGATCATTGAAGCTGGTTGTTGGCTTCCAGTTCCTTCATTTTTCTCACTACCACGTGCTTCTTCTCCATGACCATTGAATTCTCTTTAAACTCTTGATATTTGATGGTTCCAGGGACAAGAAGCCTCTCCTCTCCCTGCGGGTAATAAGCAAAATCTGGTCATCTTTTTAACTGTCAGTCATAGTATAGTGTTCCAAATGTGTGAGGCCCAGTGTATGGGAGGCCAAAGGGAAAACGTCCCTCTAGCCTTCCTCATCTGTAAAATGGGAAAATTAGAAAACCTTTTTGGGCTGTAACGATTTTAGCTATATATTGGTGGAAGGGAAAATCCAAGATTTCAAGGCAGAGAACCCGGGTTCACTTCCCGTTTCTGTGCCTGAATGGCTTCAGACAAGTCATTTTCCCATTCAGTTGCCTCACCTGAAAATGGGTTGTACTAAAACTAGATCCTCCCAGATCTAAATCTAATCTAATCTTACTTCACTTTTCAGGTCTCTGTTTCCTTAGCTGTAAAATGAAATAATTTTTCAGGGTCTCAGTTTCTTCTTCTGTAAAATGAAGTATTTAACTGATGGATCAATTTCAACTCTAAAGCAAAGCTCTATAAAAAAGGACAGACTCAAAAACTAATCACTATTGCCCCCTGGTGGCCATCACGTGGCAGGCTCTAGTTGTGTGATTGCCCAAAGATCTCAAAATTCTAGTTCTCTGGCTGGGAGGGATCTCAGAGGTAATCTGATGTCCCCTTCCACCTCATTTTACAGGTGAATAACTAAGATACAGGAATGCCAAGTCACTTGCCAAGGGCTATACAAATAATATGCATCAAAGGCAGGTTTGGAGTCCAAACCCAGGTCTGCATTCTTTCCTCTCTCCAGATGGTGCCAGGTCCTGATTATTTCTTCTCTTATTTGCCTCCAGGAGTTGCTTCCCCACATCAGTGAGGCCACTTACTCAGGAGTATCTGGGCAGAGCTGCACTGGTTTTTAGTGAGGCATTCATGGGTTTGGATCAAGGAGACTTTCAGTAGCTATGTATCCCTGAGCAAAATGGGGATGCTAATAATATCTATCTCGCAGGATTATTGTGAAGATCAAATGCATATTTTTAAATATTTGGCAATAGTCATGCTCTTTGTGGTGGCAAAAAACTTGAAAATGAGGGGATGCCCTTCAATTGGGGAATGACTGAACAAATTGTGGTAAATGTCGGTGATGGAATACTATTGTGCTCAAAGGAATAATAAAGTGGAGGAATTCCATGGAGTCTGGAACAACCTCCAGGAAGTGATGCAGAGCAAAAGGAGCAGAACCAGGAGAACATTGTACACAGAGACTGAGATACTGGTACAATCGATTGTAATGGACTTTTCTACTAATATCAATGCAATGATCCAGGACAATTCTGAGGGACTTATGAGAAAAAATGTTTATCCATATCCAGAGAAAGAACTGTGGGAGCAGAAACACAGAAGAAAATCACATGGGTTGATGGGATTATGACTGGGTCACCCTAGTGCAAATATTAATATAGAAATAGGTCTTGACATGGAAAACCCAGTGGAATTGCTCATCGATTATAGGAGGGGAAGGGAGGAGAGGAGGGAAAGAACATGAATCTTGTAACCATGGAAAAATATTCTAAATTAATTAATTAATAAAATGTTTAAGGAAACATAAATAAAATAAAATATTTGGCAAGCTTTAAAGTACTCTATAAGTGTTATTAATTATTATCATTATAATATCATTACTAACTCTACTCTGTTCTTTCCCTTTTCTTTCCAGCACGTATGTCCCTGTTCCCCGAAAAATACATGTGAACAGAGAAAAGGTGAGTCATTGGTAATGACACTAGCTGATAGTCTTACTTTTAATTTATTTTCCATATTGTTCATTTTTGTGAGTAATCTTATAAAACCAAATCTTATATAACCAAACTTATATTAACCAAACCAAACTTATAAAACCAAAACCCCAAAACATAAACCTAAGTAAATAATTGAAAAATTATATGCTTTCCTCTGCATTCTGACTCCCAACAGTTCTTCCTCTGGAGGTGGGTAGCGTTTTTTTGTCCTTAGGCCCTCAGAATTGTACTGGATCATTGTATTGCTGTTAGTAGCTAAGTATTTCACAGTTGGTCATCCCACAGTATTGTCATTACTGTGTACGATGTTTTTCTGGTTCCATTTATTTCACTCTGCATCCATCCATGAAGATTTTTCCAGCTAGCTGATGTTCTTAAAAATAGCATAAGGGACTTTCCCCTCCATCCCCTTGTTTCATCTCATGACAACCTCATAAATAACAAGGCCAGGTATTATTATACCCATTTTGCAGGTGGGGAATCCGCCTCTCAGAGAGGAAATAGGTCTTGCCCAAGGTCCCCTGCAAGCCTGCTCCTTTTCCTCCTACATCATACTCCCTTCTCATCGCTCCAAGAACACCGCTGTGCCTTTTCCCCAGCCCCCAAGGCACAGGCCTAGAACTAGGTTATTCTCTGTTGAAAGGCCATCAGGTCTGGTAGACTTAGAATCAGGATAACCTAGGTGCGAATTTGCCTCAGACACCTTCTAGCTGTGTGACTTTTTGTGAGCTATTTAGTCTTACGATACCCCATTTCCCCATCTATAAAATGCCCCTGGCTCCCTGTGTGGTCTTGGACAAGTCCTCTTACTCCTCTCCCTCTTCGGAGACTTGTCAAGCCCCCTTCAGCTCTAAACCGGATGTTAGCAACGTTTCTTGTCTTCTTAGTTCATTCTGATTTTATTTTACTCAAAGAGGCAGGGAAGGAGTGAGTGCAAAGATTAGCACAGAGAGTCCCTAAAAGAGCATCAGGTTTATATAGAACAGAAGCTGAGGTTAACCTTTCAAACCCTGGGACAACGAATGCCAAACTTCAACTCCTTGAGGACGAGGACCACCTCCCTATTCTTTTGGATTTCTCCCTTCTCTCCTCAAGGTTTAATTCAGTATTTAACCCCTGCAACGCCTTCAGTCAATACCGAGGTAGTAGAGAGTGGGCAGGTTTGGGAGTGAGGAGACCTTCTGTCCTGGCTTACCCCGGGACCCCAATATTCCTAGAATAATGGTCACAGATCTAGAAAGGATCTTGGAAATCACCAGATTCAACCCCTTTCTTTCACCAATGAGGAAACTGAGGCCAAGGGAAGACAAACAATTTGTTCAGGGTGACCTAGCCAGTTTAGTTAAAACCAAGACTTAGCATTTGGGTCCTTTGTTCCCTAAACTAAAGAGACCTGCTTTCTCCGGCAGAAAAATGAGCACCAGCACCTGAAATCCTCCTCCTCCCACTCTGCCTCCCTCCGTCCCCACGAGGAGCTGACTAGCACCCTGAGAGCACGGCCGCCACAGGTGCCCTGCCAGGGCCCCCCCACTCCTTCCCAGGCAGTCACTCGCATGTCTCCAGAAGTGAGAGAGGACACAGAAATCTCACCAATTAACCTCCCATCCCCAAAGAAGGGAGTCCTGTGGGGTTTCTAAGCGTTTCACTGTTACTATAATTACCAACTCGGCAGGAGATCTCGGGCAGTGAGGGAATCTGAAATCCCCCAATTAGTCAGGATTTTTAGAGAAGGGAGGGGAGGCCAGGGAAGTCCCTGGAACCTCTGTGCCTCCTCCTGCCCCACATCCAGAGAAGTCTGGAAGGAAGAAACCAGCATCCAAGGGATTCTCAAGGCAAATGGAGTTCCAGGAGCTCTGTGTGACTGTGTCTGTGTGTCCCACTGACTCTTGCAGAACCAGAACTAGAAAGGGCCTCGGTATTTTTATTGTTTCTTATTATTTAATATTGTTTGGTCATTTTTCAGACATGTCTGACTCTGTGACCCCATTTGGGGTTTTCTTGGCTAAGACAGTAGAGTGGTTTGCCATGTCCTTCTCCAGCTCTCAATTTTACAGATGAGGAAACTGAGGCAAACAGGTTTCAGCCCATCATTCTTTCCACTACACCAGAGGTTATCATTAGGGTGGAGTACTGGGCCTGGAGTCAGAAAAACCTGAGTTTAAATCTAGCCTTAGATACTTACTAGCTGTGTGACTCTGGGCAAGCCCCTGTTTGCCTCAGTTTCCTCATCTATAAAATTGAGTTGAAGAAAGAAATGGCAAGCCACTTCCGTATGCTTGCCAAGAAAACCCCAGATGGGGTCACGAAGAGTCAACGTGACTGAAAAACAAGTGAACATGTAACAAGGAGGTTATCAAACATGAGGCCTCACAGGGCCCACAGTATTCTAAGTTTGGTCTGAACCAGATGAAAATGTAATTGGGAGCTACTTCATAAAATAAATAAAGATACAACAAAACATGGATGGCATGACATTTTAAAGCTGAGCCAGGATGTGGCCCACAGGGATCCTTCTGTAGGGATTGTTGGACCCCATTTCTGTTTGATTATACTGTCGTTGTTTTAAACCATTCTTCTTCTCCTTAAACCTTAGGAAACAGTCTAATCTGGATTATTAGAGCTAATTCCCTCCAGAAAAAGAACTGGTGGATTCAGAGTACAGATTGAAAATTTTTTTCACTTTCTTTATTTTTTACAATTTTTTTTTGCACCATGGTTAATATGAAAATATGTTTTGCATGATTTCACATGTATAATTGGTATCACATTGCTTGCCTTCTCAGTGAATGAGGAACAAGAGGGAGGAAGAGAATTTAGGACTCATTTTTTTAATGAATGTTAAAATTACTCATTAATTAAAAAGAGACCCTTAGGTTAACCAAAAGGTTAGCTGTGGAAAGGGCTCAGAAAGAACATCCATCCCTTTCTCTCATTTTAGAGATGTAGGAACTAAAGCCAAAAGCAAATGATCCACCCCACAGCTAGGTAGCCAGTGTATTAGACGAGGACTAGAACCCAGGCCTCAAGACCTCCCCCTGCTCTATCTGAGACTTTCTTCCCACCATGCCACATCACCTCATTATTTTGCTGACCAGTGTGATATTCTCCTCTTGTCCAGATCCTCATCTATCATCCAGCATTCATCAAATATGTCTTTGACAGCTGGCTCCAGGCCCATGGAAGGTACCCATCCACTGGAATTCTCTCTGTGATTCTTTCTCTACACATCTGTGACAAGGTAAAACATTTTACTTTTCAATCAGCAGAAAACTCACTCCTGCTAATCTTTTTATATTAATTTTAAAAAGCATTTATTAAGTGTCTGACAAGTATCTGGCACTGGGCTAAGTTCTGAGAATACAAAGAAAAGCCCCCCAAAATACTTCCTGATCTCAAGTAGCCTCCAGTCAAACAGGAGAGCCAAGTTGAAAACAACTTTGTACAGACAAGATCTGTAGCAGGTAAATTGGAGATCTTCCCAGAGGGACGGCCCGAAGATTAAGAAGGAGAAGGTCTGAGGAGAGACTTGAATCCAAGAGGCAAAGATGAGAAAGGCAAGAGTTCCAGAGAAAATAGCAAGACTTTGATGGATGATTGTTGACTTGTTGACTTAATGACAAAGAAAAGATAGAAATTTCATTAATCTTCTTGAATGTTGCTTTAAATATTTTTTTTTTAAAGGCACATCTTTAGGAAGGGTAAGAGAACTGGTTTGACTTTCAGGAACTGGGATAGGCTGCTTTGAGAGGAACTTCTCCACCAGGAGAGCTAGCCAAAAAAAGTTGGGGGGGGATAGAGAATCAGACCTAGAGATGAGAGTTCCTGGGTTCAAATCTGGCCTCAGATAATTCCTAGCTACGTAACCTGGGCAAGTCACTCAACTCCCATTGCCTAGCCCCTGATGCTCTTCTGCCTTAAGACCAATACTCTTTAACTTCTACCTATCGATGCTGGTTCATAGGATCATAGGTTAAAAAGTGAGAAGGACATTAGGGGATATTGAAGCCAATTCCCTAATTTTTCAGATGAGGATCCTGAATGGGGGGCAAAGAGGTTATTTCTCAAAGATCTCACAGCCCACAAGTGGCTTCCAGTCACCATGTTGTTTGCCCTTCTCTAGATGCACTCTCCCTGGGTTCCTAAGTTTCCTCAAATGTGACCTCCCCAAAAATGGAATCCAGTCTTCATAGATGGAATCAGAGGGGGGTGGCACCTTCACTTCCCTTGTTCTGAATACTATGCCCTTTCTTAATGCCCTCTCAGAACTAATTCTTCTATTTGGCTTCAGTACCATAATGATGACTCATAGCCTACTATGGATATACTCAGCCCTCTCCCTCCAAACCCCCAATCAGAAATCTCTTCCAGAAAGAGTCAAAGAACAGTGCCCCCTGGAAGAGGATGGGTTTGTTGAGAGGAAACACGTGAGTTAGGTGATCTGGACTTTCTCTTCTGAAATTACATTATACATTTTCTTCTTTTCTCTCTCTTTTTAAAAGCTAATTTGTTTGTTACAATAAAATTCCCAGGCATCTCCTTCCCTCCCTCCCTCTCCTCCCCACACCAGAGAAGGCATCATGGGACAAAAAAGATAGATGTATAGATAAAACTATATCTTGCTTATTTCTATTTATTAGTTTTTCTCTGGAAGTGGACATACACAAGTCATTCTTCAAACACTATTTTTGTTATATTTTCTATTTACTTATGTGTGTACACATTTCTTCCCTCCCGTCTAGGATATAACCCTCTTGAGGGCAAGGGCCGGTTTGTTTTTGTCTTTGTATTCTCAATGTTTTCTTTCACAGTGCCTGATGGGTGGAGCTTAATAAAAGTATGTTCCATTGAATTAAATATCTTTTTTCCTGTATTCTTCTAGGTGGATCTCTATGGCTTTGGGGCAGACAGTAAAGGCAACTGGCATCACTATTGGGAGAATAACCCTTCAGCTGGAGCTTTCCGAAAAACAGGGGTACACGATGGTGACTTTGAATCCAATGTGACCTCCACTCTAGCATCCCTTAACAAAATACGAATTTTCAAGGGGAGATGACCCCAGGCCAGGCCAGAAACCCTAGTGGATCACTCTCTGTAATTTCAGCCCCTGGCTCCTTCCTGCCTCCTTCTTCGGGGTCGGTGAGCCACAAGGATGTGACAGGCCGTGAATGGCAGCTGGACCGATGGGCTGTGTCTGTTTCACACTTTGTTTGATTTCCTTTGGGACTAGAAGACAATCCTCAAGAATCAGTAATGGACATCGAATCTCAGCTCAATCAGTGTTTGGGACGGGGTGGGTGGGAGGTGGGGAGAAGTGGGCAGATACCTGCAGAAGATAAATGATTGAACATGATTTTCCTACCTCTGGAAAGAACAGTAGGCCTGGTTTAGAGACATTTGACCCCAGGCATGGTGTTCCCACTTTCCTGAAATAAAGGAATTCCCAAGGAGTTCCCAATGAAGATGGGAAGAGAGAATTGTTGGAAGATTCCAGATGAATGAACCACGAATCAGAAAGAAATACAACTGTACTTATAATTTCTTAAAATTTTCAAGATTACCTCATTGATCTGCTTAGGCATTCATGGGAAAAGGCTGGTTTCTTTTTAGTATCTTGCCAGGCAGGTCCAGTGTCTGGCTTCCTGCTTGGCAAAATAAAAGGTCTTCACTTATACGCTCATACACTGGCCCTCACGGGGAAGAAAGGACCTCTGGTCTCAAAGCTTTTATCGAAACCATTATCCAATGCTTCTGACATGAATCTGGGAAAGAATGGGAGGATGTACACATCCTGTAGCCCTGATTGCTCTTCCGCCATGCTCTCTCCATTTGTTTTTTAAAGTAAATATTATTTTGGAAAATCAGTGTTAAAGCAAATGTTGTTTTGGGGAAATAAGTGTTAATTGAAATCCTTCTCAACCTGGAGCAGACTGGACATTTAATTATTCCACGTGCCTTTCTATTTTGGAAACCAACCTACATTACTTTGCTAAATGAGGCAAGAGCCCCATATTAAACTCTTTGGGTCAATTGGTGACTCGGACCATGGAAATGTGACATCCCCCACAAACCATGGCAGCGTTTTAACTAAAGCACCCGTAGCTGGTGAGGGAAACAGTCAGGTTCCACCCCCACAGGCCCAACGCTTCTCCGCTTAGCTTTTGTGGCTCAAAAGTCAGTTCCCAAATTAGAAAGAGCAAAATAAGACTTATGGTGACAAAATGTGTTGGCCATTTAAAGTCTATATTTAAAATCTAGTCGGCATGCCTTTCAAGGAAGTGTAAACTACTGTAAGACAGTGCAGGTCTTTGAGATATAGCACAGGACCCAGCTGTTTGAATGGGGACACGGCACCTGGTGCCACCTGTGGTCTGTGCCATCTGAGCAGATACGATGACAAGGGAAGTGATGGACAGTGTGGGGGAAGTCACGCTAGCCCTCATCTCCTCTGCCCAATTCTTCCTTCCTTCCCTGCTTGTGTTCTTTCGCAATTATTTATTGATTCTTGGAAAAAATGAACCTGAATTTGCATGTCTCAATAACATCCCATTTGGGGCTTTAATTATCTCCGTTGTAGCTTCACCCAGTTGCTCAGGTTTCCCCCAACTTCAAAAACTGTTGGTTTGATTCTTGAAGACATGGTGCTTGGGGGCGTTGTTGGTTTGGAAGGCTCATCCTGGGAGATCACCTACCGAGAGGTTCCCTGCTCACAGAATGGTCTGGGCAAGGTTTTCTGGTCTGCGTGGCGCTGCTCTTCTTGGCTGATCAAGTCCCTGTTTTGGATGAAGCATGTGAATACAGGTTATGTTGTGACAGGATTCCCTAGAGTTAGCCCTGCCCTGAAAGACTCCATTCCTACGATTCCTACCATGAAGCTCATCCCTCGGTGTCTGTCCGGTATGATTCCAGTTCAGTCAATCCAACAAGCATTTAAGCATCCCCAGTGCATCATGCTGGGCACTGGAGTCATGGGTACAAAAATGAAATCATCCCCACCCTGAAGGAGCTCATGTTCCACTGAGGGGCTCCTTAATAAACTATTGGTAGCAGGAAGATTTAGGGACATTTCCAGGAAGGAGAGTGCTTAGTGAGTTTCTTCTTCTAGTTAATTGAGAGTTAATACATGTTTACTGAGTTCCTACTGGGTGCTGAGAAAGCATTGTACTATGTGCTAGCAGAAATAAAGCATGGGGGGGAGGGGGGCAGCTGGGTAGCTCAGTGGATTGAGAGCCAGGCCTAGAAACGGGAGGTTCTGGGTTTAAATCTGGCCTCAGACACTTCCCAGCAGTGTGACCCTGGGCAAGTCACTTGACCCCCATTGCCTAGCCCTTACCACAGTTCTGCCTTGGAAACAATACATGGCATTGATTCCAAGATATAAGGTAAGGGAGGGGAAGGAAGGAAGGAAGGAAGGAAGGAAGGAAGGAAGGAAGGAAGGAAGGAAGGAAGGAAGGAAGGAAGGAAGGAAGGGAGGGAGGGAGGGAGGGAGGGAGGGAAAGAAAGAGAGAGAGAGAGAGAGAGAGAAAGAAAGAAAGAAAGAAAGAAAGAAAGAAAGAAAGAAAGAAAGAAAGAAAGAAAGAAAGAAAGAAAGAAAGAAAGAAAGAAAGAAAGAAAGAAAGAAAGAAAGAAAGAAAGAGAAAGAAAGAAAACAAGCATGGGCCCCTGCCTTCATGAAGTTTATGGTTGAATGGGGGAATGGATATGAAGATGGAATGCTGTCATACCCAGGATTGTTTAAGTACATTACTAAATTTCAAAAGAAAGAAGACCTCTTGTTTTGTTTTTGTTTTTTGTTTTTTTTTTGTTTTGTTGTTGTTTTTTAATCCCTTACCTTCTGTCTTAGAATTGATACTAGCAGTTCCAAGGCAGAAGAATGGTAAAGGCTAGGTAAGGGTTGTGATTTGCCCAGTCACATAGCTAAGAAGTGTCTGAGGTCACATCTGAATCCAGAACTTCTTCCCTCTGGGCCTGGCTCTCTATCTATCAAACTTTCTACCTGCTCTGACCCTTTGTATTCCATCCTTTATGGGGAATCCTAGAATCTTGAAGCCAGGGACCTCAGAGTCTCTCTGGTCCAGCCCATTCCCGAAACATGAATCTTCTCTAGGACATTTCTGACTGGTGATCATTCAGGCTCCCTTTGAGCACATCTAGGCACCAGATCCTTTTACAGTGGATGAGTTCACTTTCTGGCTTTGATGAATAGAGTCTTGAGGTTGGGTAGAAATAGATGTACCCCTTGGAGGGGTTCAGGTCTCTGGGATGCAACTGTAGGACCCAAATATGTGAATGGAGACATGGCACCTGGTGCCACCCACAGTCTGTGCCATCTGAGGAATTGTGACTGCCAAGGGAAGTGAATTCTCCTTTGGGGGTGATGAGCTGCCCAGCACTGGATGTCTATTATAATCCATGACTAAAATACATGGAAACTTTTTCTCCAAATTGTGGATCACTCCATTCTTCTCTTACATCTGCTTAGGGTTCACTCAGGACAATTCCCTTCACCCAGAAAGTGTTCAATATCTGGTGATTGATTGAGATAGGGAATTGGGTTAATTGTATTCCAATGTAAGGAGCATATATACCTAAAAAACCAAACTAACTAGACATTGGAATAACTTATTTTGTGCTTAGAGGAGAACCTAGAAAAAGCATATTAGAGCCAAAGGAATCAACCTCCTCCATCTTTTTTTTGATAAGGAAACTAAAACCTCAAGAGGTAGACAAACTCATTCAAGGTCACACAGCTATTAAATGTCACAGCCAGAACTAGACCAAGAGTTTCTTAATTCCTGATTGATTGTGTTTTTTAATCCTTGAATTTGCTTCTTCATCCTAAATTTTGAGTGCATCCCATCCACCCACCTCCCAAAAGAAAACTCCAGCATATTCCCTGAGGCTTCTGGTCATTGGCATTCAAATTAAGGAGATTTTCTTATATTTGAAAATTCAGCTAGTGCAAAAAAGTCTCAGACTCTTTCCTAAAGAGGTGAGACTCCATGACTCCTTTCTGTCAATCAAGGAGGTCATTTCAATATGGTCAGGCCTTGGCCCTAAAAACCTGGTCCAGACAAGCTGGAGGTTGTATTAGGTAGGGATTAGATAACCAAGGTTGCCAATAACATCTCAAGTCATTGGACATTATTCCAATTAATGGTATTCAGAGTTCAGAAAGAACATTCAAGTGTTAGAAACTTATGGTTCCAAGATGGACCAGCAACTAAGGTCAAGGACACTGACAGGAATATCCTCCTTATTCAATATCCCCCCAAAAAATATGCCATGTGATAACCAGAGGGTTGTCATAGAGGAGACAATTCATTGTCTCTGTCCTTGGAAGGCTTTTCAGAGAATGAGAAAAGTTAAAAACTTTGGCCATGACCTGCAGACTCTGCTGATAACCATTCATTGGCTTTGAAAAGGGAAGAGGAGGGAATTTTGAAGGGTAAGAAGGAACACTGGGCATGGAGTCAGAGGACCTGGGCTTAAATCCTGTGCAACCTTGATTGAAATCTGTCACTTCTGGACTTCAGTTTCTCCATAAAATGAGGTGGTTAGACTGGATTATCTCCAAGGTCCCTTCCAGCTCCATGACTTATGATTGCATATACTCCATTGTGCCACTTTTAGTCATGAATGGGGTGAATAAGAGGAGTGAAAGGTGCATGTTGAATGCACTGAGGATTGTCATTTTTCTACCCTTCCCAAAGGCTGGACACCTTCCACACCACAGGACACACACTTCCACACCACAGGACACCACACCCCCTGGGGTGTGGACCTTGTGGTCAGTGATAGTCCCACGTGTTTGAGGATGAAAGAAAAAAAACTTGACCCATTCACCCAGCATATATTAAGTGCCTACTCTCTGCCAGGCACTGTGCCAAGTGCTGGAGGTGCAAAGAAAGGCAAAAACAGTCCCAGTTCATGAACTAAAACCAACCCCTACAGTTCAAGCAGGAAGCTGAGGGCGGTGTGTAGCATCTGAATCAAGACCAATGGGTGTGGGATGATGTTTGCCCAGCCCAGGAAGCACCTGCACCAGCATGGACCGAACACCTGGCTGCACACTGATCGCCCCTCACACAAGTAGCTTAAGCACTTCTGGACAGGATTCACTCTCAAAGCCAAAGTTTCTTAAGCACTTTTTACAAAAAAAAAAATGTTCTTTGCTGCACCCCTGATTTTGTTTCTACTATGTCTTGATCTTGATTTGCTTTGCAGATAAGCATTAGCAGTTAATAAACACTTGGAATGAAGAGAGAGGAGTTTGAACAGCTCAGATCTCAGTAATGTTTTATTTATTGTTAAAACATTTTCAATGATCCAATCAGAATTAAAATAATGAACTATTTTTATTGCCTTTTAATTGTACTTTTGTCTCTGTCTGGGATGACTAAGTTTCTTTTTATTTATTTCATTTTTTCAGTGAACAAAACTATTTTCTCTCCTTCCCTCATGAAAAAAAAAGAAAACCAAAACCTTCATAAAATCATAGTTTTAGATATTAGAATTATTATATTAGTTTTGAGCTAGAGGATGTTAGGAGTCCATCCTAGCTCTGCTAAATGCCATAAAAGACCAACAAACCAATTATAGAAGGTCCTAAAGGAAGAGTCACCACTTCTTGGTGAATAAAAACTTTGAAAACCATCACAGTGGATTTCAATTTTTTTGGTCTAAGATGAGATGGAGGTGAAGAAGGGGTAGAAATTGAGGACTAACTTGGTGCTAACCCCAAAACATCTCCTCAAGTCTCTAATGTCTCTTCCAGCTCTAACATAGAATTTAATATTTCATTTATAATAATGATGACAATGATCATGATAATAGCAGGCATTTCTATAACTTGTTATAGTTTGCTAATTGCTTTACAAATGAATGTTAACTCATTTGATCCTCACAACTTCTCTGTGAGATAGGTGCTATTATCATCCCCATTTTGGGGGTAAGGAAGCTGAGGCTGAGAGGTTAAATGACTTGCCAGTCACACAGCTAAGTATCTGAAGCAGGGTTTCACCTTAGGCCCTAGTCCCAAACTAATTTAACTTCTCAATTTAATTATTTAATTTATTAATTTATTTTATTTTTTTAATGAACAAAGTATCTATTTTCTTTCTCTTTTCTTTCATAAAAAAAAGAGTAATTTGATTAAAAAAAACTAATTCAATTCACATTTATTAAAGCCCTAATCTGGTCATTTACAACATACACCAGATTTATCCATTATATATACTAACTAGTACAATGGAAACATTTTTCAATGTAATCAAACTTTATTAATCAAAGAACGCAAACAATACTTTTTAAAAACTACCCCCTACCACCTCAACATTTTAGAGGTTCCCATGGCTTTTTTCTTACTAGACTAGACCAAGTTCCCTCTCTGCCCATCCAAAGGTCTCTCTTCCTCTATGATGGGTTTCTGGCCACTCTCCAAGGCTCCAGCCTAGCCCAGTGACCTCCATTCTCAGGTTTGGGTAGTAAGTACCCTACTTTCAGTTTAGGAAGGAACTGAGGACTGGCATCACAGGGAAGTTTTTGTATTTGTTTTGTTTTGTTTTGTTTTTTTACTTTTAGCTAAAGTTGTTTATAGATAATTTAAGTGATACTTCAAAATTAGCTATAAAATTGTTTATAAAATTTTCTCATTGGTTGTCTTATCAAAGGATTTACATAGATTAATCAATTGTTTTAAGAATATACACGTGTTGTCTGCTACATCAGCTACACAGCTTAAACAACAACAACAACAAAAACAAAAAAAAACAGCTTAAAGAAACCCAAAACAACTCAATCACAAAATGGAGGTTAAACAAGATGCATTATCTCCACACTAACTTGAGGTCCCAGAATTTGCTCTTACCACGTTAGCAGGTGATTCAAAATTAACAAACATTCCTACCATCTTAATGAGCTATTAAAACTTATTCTCACTATAGATATGTGTTAGAAACTGTGTTAGGTTCTGGTGATGCAAAGATAATTAAATCTCTCTCAGAGAGTTTATATTCTACTAGAGGAAAAAAAAAACTATAAACAGATCTGTAAATTTTAAAAATACACAAATTAAGTAAGTGGGGGAGATGTGAAGAGAGAAAGGCTACAACCTGGAGTTCTAAAGGTTCTTCTCTACATGTGTCACAGGATTTTCTTAGGTTTTGTTAGTATAAGATTAAAATTAATGTCCAACACTCCAAGAATTCTATTTTTTAAAGTTTATTAATAATCACTTGAAATAGGGGGCAGCTGAGTAGCTCAGTGGATTGAGAGCCAGACCTAGAGACAGGAGGTCCTGGATTCAAATTTGGCCTCAGAAACTTCCCAGCTGTGTGACACTGGGCAAGTCACTTAACCCCCATTGACTAGCCCTTACCACTCTTCTGCTGTGTATTGACTCCAAGACGGAAGGTAAGGGTTTTAAATAATGATAATAATCATAATCACTTGAAATAGAAGGAATAAAAAGGAAATAGAAGTAAAAAAACCTAATTAACAAAATTAAGACCACATGAGCAAATTTAACATTAAATAACTCCAAGTCAAGTATTATATTTTATAAGATTTATTAATAATCACAGTAGAAGAAAAGTAAAGCCTGAGTAAAGAGCAGTTTTTCCCAACCTCATTTGTGGGAGAAAAGAGAGAGAGGCAGGTTACAGATACTCTATCTCCAAAACTTATAGACATAACAATGTGAGGATGAAAGTAGGATTCTGGGAAATGGAGTCCTGGGGTACAAAATTATAAATACACATTAGGGAGATATGAAGACACTAGATATAGTGGGTTGCTAGTAAATGTTTAACAATGGTTTTGCAGGAGAAACATATCCTGGACACTTAGATTAAATTTGTGAATTTAATCTGCATTAAAAAAATAAAAACCAGGGGCAGCTGGGTAGCTCAATGGATTGAGAGTCAGCCCTAGAGATGGGAGGTCAAATCTGGCCTCAGACACTTCCCAGCTGTGTGACCCTGGGCAAGTCACTTATCCCCCATTGCCTAGCCTTACTGCTTTTCTGCCTTAAAACCAATACACAATATTGATTCCAAAATGGAAGGAAAGGGTTTTAAAAAAACTCCATCATGGTTGCAGCCCTAGGAATATAGAGAGTTTGGTGTGTCAGTCTATAAATAAGTAAGTACACATCGAATGGGAAAGATACCTAGTTAAAGGAGAGTTAGAGGAGAAGGGTCAGATGCCTGGAAGGAAGCATATGTGTAGGATGCTCCCATCATCTGATCCATCCCCTCTGTAGTCTCTCTCTCTCTCTCTCTCTCTCTCTCACACACACACACACACACACAGTTCTTTATTTGGTTGTATCTATAGGATTATGTATAATATTATATATGTGGTTAAATATGGACATATGTGGGTTTGCATATATGTTTGGTTATATATAAGGTTGTCTATAGTGTTATATATGTTTTTATATAAGGTTATATATGGCCATATATATGGTTCATATTTTTGGTTGTATATATAGGATTATATATGGTCATATATATGGTTTTGCATATATTATATAGGGTTATATATGTTTTATATATAAAGTTATACATGTAGGGTCATATATTTTTATATATATATTTAAATTTATATATAAGGTTATATATATGGTTTATATATTTGGCTATATATAGGATTATATATATAATATTATATATGGTTATATATGGTCATATACATGGTTTAATACTTTATATAGGGTTATATATAAGGTTATATATAGGGTTGTATATGTTTTATATTTAAGGTTTTATCTATATAGTCATATATGTTTTTATATGTGTGGTTACATATAGGGTTATATAGAATGTTTTATACATATAGTTATCTATATGGGCAAATATATGGTGTATATGTGTGTGTGTGTGGGGGGGGGGTTATATAGGGTGTCTATATACAAGGATGCAGCTGAGTGCGAAGGGACCGGAAGGCAAACGTGCGCGTCAGTCACCATCTTTCCCCGGTCCTGGCAGGGAGGTACCTATCACCAGGTGGGACAGAGAAGGCGAGGTGTGGAAGGAAACCCATTTGGGGCGGGCCTGAGGTGGACGCCAACCTCTACCTGACCAGGAGATCCCTCTCCAAGGTCCCTGAGAAGAGCTCCCCGGGACTCTGCTTCCAGACTTCTGTGGACGGCGAATCCATGAATTATGAATAATTCGTTTTTTACTCACACTTTTAAATTAATTTAATTATTTCAATAATTAATATTTGATCATTAAATTTAAAATAAGATGACCTTCTAGTAAAGCTCATCCCACTTGAGTGCTATTTGTTCAAAAATCCTTAGACGGACCTGATGTTTGCCTCGAGGCGAGCCGCCGGATTCCGTGGTTAGAGCTCCGGACCTCAAAGGAGGAAGACGGGAGTCTGAATTGGACTCTTATTACCTGGGCAAGTCCCTTGAGCCCTGTCTGTCTCTCTTCTCTCACCTGTAAAAGAGGAATAATTTCAGCGCCTCGCTCCCAGAGTGGTCTTAGGATCGATCAAATGCCATAATCTTTGCAAAAATAACTCCTGGGTTCTTTTCTTCCTCTTACCTGCCGACGGTCCTCCCCAGCTCCTCCCCCTCCCTCCTCCCCGCCCCCAGGCTGCGGTGGGGTGGGGGGCAAGTATTACAAGTCCTCGCGGTGACTGGGAGAGACAGCCAGGGGGAATGCGCTGGGTTCCTGGAAGGGGTTGACTGAATTTAGTGTCTCCGATTGAGCTGTAAATACAGCTCACTGGCATCTGCCTCATTTCCTGATTGGGTTCCTTGGGTAACGACCTCCTTTATTTATCCCCTGCCCGGGCGGGCTCCGGGGAGCCGTTCAGACATTCCTTCCGGGCCTGTTTTCTGGGCCTGGTGGATTTATACCTTCTTTAAACAACTTGGCAGGCGCGGAGCCGCTCAGCCCCATCTCTGGGGCAGGCTCCATCCCCGGCCCTGGCTTCCCAAGAACATCATTAGAGACATTGGCTGCTTGCAGGAGCCTCTTGGACCCCAGCTCTGTCCCACCGGCATTAATTAAAGCTCCACTTACCCTGGCTATTCCTCTTCCCCAAGGCTTTGGGGCTGAGCATTTTCATCAACTATAATGGCCATTCTGTGGGATAAATCCAGGAGCAGCTGCTCATGTCAAGCCAGAGACCCAGAGGAAAGGCTGATGAGGCCCTTCCCATAATGCAGTGCAAGCAGGGAAGCCCAGCAGAACTAAGATTTAGGAAAAAAAATTTACTTAAAAATTTATTTTATTTTTAACAAATAATAATAGCTAATATTTATAGAGTGCTTTCAGGTTTTCAAAAGGCTTTATAAATATCTAATTTTATGCTTACAACAACCCTGTTATGGAGGTTCTATTGCTCTTTCCATTTAACAGATGAGGAAACTGAGGCAGGGAGAAATCAAAATGGTCTCTAGGATTCTCCCAGTTGATAAGTTTCTGAAGTCAGAGTTGAAGTTGACATCCTGCCTCTGACTGACAAAGTCCCAGGAAGAAGAATTCCTCCTAGTTCCAGAGTTCTTTCAGGCTTGCAGACCATTTCCCATAACCCAGGGAGGGAGGTAATTCAAGGGTTATTAATTCCTTTTTCCCCCAAATAAAGAAACATGCCCAGAGAGGTAAATACTTGCAGCTGGGAAATGGGCTGGCAAGCTTGTCTTCAATACACACTTCTGACCTTACATCCTGCTTCAGCTCTCTGATCCTCAGATTCCTCCTCATAAGGTGTCTTCCAGCACTGCTCTGACTCTGTGACATCTGAGGAGGGGGAAAGGGGAAGAGTTAGAGCATTCATCTTTTTTTTTTTAACCCTTACCTTTCAACAGATATTAAGTGTTGGCTCCAAAGCAGAAGAGTTGTAAGGGCTAGGCAATTGGGGTCACCCAGCTAGTATCTGAAGCCAGACTTGAACCTAGGACCTCCTATCTCCAGATCTGACTCTCTATTCCCTGGGCCACCTAGCTGCCCCTAGCATATTCATTTGTAATAATTTGTAATAATTATTATATACAATATTTGTATCATATGCAATTATATAAAAATAATATAATATTTATGTGTAGTAAGTTATATGTAATTATATTATAAAATCCTTTAAAATGACTTAAAGTTTCACAATTGATAAACATATTTGAATTTCCACAGGTATGCTCAAGTTGCACAGTCTTTGGTTTTCCCTACAGAGACTCAGTATTTTCACATATGAATCCATAGGTGATGAAGTCATAAGTTCTTTCTCTAACAAATGCTTTATCTCCATGGTAGAATTAAAAGAGAACATTCTTATGAATGAATTAACTAAAAAAAAATTATCAAGCACTAACATACCAAGTTTGTGAAGGGCTAGGGATACAAACAGAAAAAGAGAGAGAATTATCTGCTTTCAAGGAGCTCCTATTTTATTGGAGGAAGAGAGTAAATTAAAGAAAGATCAGCTACAAGGCAGATGGCAAGGCCCAGAGGGCCTTAGGTAATATCAGTGGTTCAGGTGGCAGTGCCATGGGTCTTCAGGGCATAGAAATTGAGCAGATGGTAAGTCCTGGTGGTCCTCCATCTCACTGGAAGAAATAGAGTTGGCGGCTCCAAAGGATGGGAGCAGACAAGCAGCTGGAATGGGTTGTGGGCAGCCTGGGGCTGGGGAAAGGGGGGGGAGATTTTCCCACTGCTTGGGCAGAAGGAGGGCTTCCTAGACATCCAAGAACAGCAGGTGGTGAGGAGGGAAAGTCATGCCCATAGTAGTATTGATTCTTCTCCACTTGGGACATTTCAGCTCTGTGAGTATTTATACAGAAAAATTCAATTAATTTGGACCCAACTGTAGGTATTTTAAACTCTCTAACAGGTTGTGTTCCAAATATGTCTTTGTAAAATGGTCTTTTGGAATTCAAGACTTCATTTTCTCATGGAAACAAAGTTATCTCCATTTATTATGTTCTCAGCCAGCCCACGGCATTCTGTTCAATTCAAACAACATACCTGAAATATACAATTCCAAGTACTAGACTGAGTCCTGGGTCTTGAGAGCTGTACTATAATGTGTAAGGGGGATGAAAGAAAGATACATTCCCTTCTTCATAGGTACAGGGCTGAGAAGATGTCAGCTTAGAGGCAGCAAAAGTTCAGACCTCTGAAAACCCTTCCTCATGGATGAAAAACATGATACTTAGAGGGGACTGAAAACCAAATCTAACAACAAGACAGAGCTAGGGAACCCTCCTGCTGGACTCAAGAGAATAGGCATGCCCCCAAAAGCCTGACTTCTAGAACACTTAGATTTAAGGTGAAGAAAGAAGGAAGGTCTCAGTACCCCTCCCCTACCTACAGTGCTGAGCCTCTAGCAGTGGCTGGAATCTCTGGGTGAACAAGGGCACTAGTTTGGAGGGAGTACCTTACTGGCACAACTGTGCCAGTCTCAAGGCATTGAACACAGGTGGTGGGGAGGCAGCTAGAGGAGAAGCATAGAGAAGTCGCAACCAGGACTCTTCATCTTACCTCCTTCCCACCCCACCTTCTTCAGGTCTTGATGTCAGGGCACATCCAGCTTTGCAGATCAACTCCTTCTCCCTGGCTCAATCTTATCAATAGGACAGATATGAAGCCTTCAGAGGGAAGGGAATCTCAAGCTCTAACACCCTCCCCTAGACTGCTTTGAGAGTTTTGCTGACTAAGCTCCAAGGGGGAAGGCTACAACCTTGATAACAAGGTGGGAAGCCCAGCTCCTTTTCAGCTTCTGCTGCCATCTGGGGAAGATCTGACATCAGGGCTCAATGTGACCAATCAGCAGAGCAGAAAAGAAGCTCCTTCAGGACAGAATAGCCCAAATCCACAGATCCAGCACATAATCAAAGGAGCAAGATTATAGGCAATTACAGGGGGTAGGATGGGGAAAGGAGGAAAAAATATGAGTAAACAACAGAAAAATAAAAAAGAAATTATAATTGACTTCTATCCAGGTAATGAACAAAGATCAATTGGAACAGAGGAAGACCAAGGAACACCAAGCTAAAACACAGAAACTCCAGCAAATTGGACATAGGCTTTGGAAGAACTCAAAATGCATTTTAAAAAAGCAAAAGAACTTAAAAGCAAAATAAGTCATCTGGAAACAGAAAACAATGTCTTGAAAGCCAAAATTAACCAGCTTGAAAATGAGGCAAAGGAGATGAAAGATGAGGGAAAGAAGATGAAAGATGACCTCCAAAGAAAATTAGACCAGAAAGAGAAGGATGACCAAAAAGCTAAGGATGAAATTCAGTCTTTAAAACTAGAATCTAATAACTAGAAGCAAATGACTTTACAAGGCAGCAAGAATCTCTAAAACAAAATCAAAAGAACAAAAAATTGAGGAAAATATGAAACACCTCATTCACAAAACAATAGACCTGGAAAACAGAGACAGGGGAGATAATTTAAGAATTATTGGACTACAGGAAGAGCATGACAAAAGGAAAAATTTAGACATCATTCTACAGGAAATTATCTAAGAAAACTGCCCCAACATTCTTGAGCAAGAGGGAAAAGTGGAAATTGAAAAAATTCATAGATCACCTCCTGTATTTAACTCTGAATTGACAACACCCAGGAATGTTATAGTCAAATTCAAGAACTACCAGACCAAGGAAAAAATATTACAAGTTGCTAAGAAGAAATCATTCAGATTCTATGGAAGCACAGTTAGGATAACACAACATTTGGCTGCATCTACACTGAAGGACCAAAAGGCATGGAATATGATATTCCAGAAAGCAGAGGTACAGGGCTGAACCCCAAGTAAAATCTTAAAGTAGCAGTGACCCTCCCTTATTGTACTCCAACCAGGCTCATGGGGTGAAGTCATTTTTTGTGGAAAGGAAAGAAGGAAAGAGGGAAGGAGAGAAAAAGAAGGAAAGGAGAGAGGGAAGGAAGGAGAGAATGAAGAAGGGAAAGAAGGAAGGAGGGGAGAAGGAAAGGAGTGGGAAGAAGGGAAGGAAGGAGAGAAAGGAGAGAATGAAGAAGGAAAGGAAGGAAGGAGAAAGAGAAGGAAAGGAGGGAAATGAAGAAGGAAAGGAAGAAAATAGAAATTTATTAAACTCTTATGATGTGCCAGGCACTGGTGATAAGCACTTTAGAAACATTATGTCATTTGATTCTCATAACAACCTCAGAAGGTAGGTGCTGTGACTCTTCCCATTTTACTGATGATGAGGAAACTAAGGCAACCAAAGCTTAAGTAACTTCGGATTTCCAAGTACTGCTGTTCTACCATAGCAGTTTTCAGATAAAGAAATCAAAATGATCAGTAGTCATATTAAGAAAAAGTTCTGGGGGCAGCTGGGTAGCTCAGTGGATTGAGAACCAGGCCTAGAGACAGGAGGTCCTAGGTTCAAATCTGGCCTCAGCCACTTCCTAGCTGTGTGACCCTGGGCAAGTCACTTGACCCCCATTGCCTAGTCCTTACCACTCTTCCTCCTTGGAGCCAATACACAGTATTGACTCCAAGATGGAAGGTAAGGGTTAAAAAAAAAAGTTCTAAATTATTCTTGATTGATTCTTGATTGGAGAAATGCAAATTAAAACAATGTTGAATTACTACCTCACATCTATCAGATTGGCCAATATAACAGTAAAGAAAAGTAATAAATGTTGGTAGGGATGTGACCAAATTGGGATACTAATGCATGAGTTGTGAACTGATCCAACCATACTGGAGAGCAATTTGGAGCTATGCTCAAAGGTCTATGATACTGTACATACCCTTGATCCAGTAATCCCACTACTAGATCTGTATCCCAAAAAGATAAAAAAGGGGGTAAGGACCTATTTGTATATATAGCAAATATACAAAACATATAGTAGATTATTTTGTTGTGGCAAAGAATTAGAAATCAAGGAGATGCCAATTGGGAAATGACTGAGTAAACTGTGGTATATAATGGTGAGGGAAAACTATTGTGCTGTATGAAATGATGAATGAGAAAATTTCAGAAAGAGCTGGGAAGATCTACATGAACTGATGCAGAGTGAAATAAGCAGAACCAGGAGAACATTGTACACAGCAACAGCAATATTGTGTAATGACCAACTGTGATAGACTTAGTTACTCTCAGCAATATAATGATCCAAGACAAGTCTGAAGGACTTAGAACAAAAAATGCTACCCACCTCCTGAGAAAACTATTGGAGTTAGAATGCAGATTAAAGCATACTATTTTTCACTTTACTTTATTTGGGTTTTTATTCTGAGGTTTTGGCTTTATATGAATATTCTTTTTCAGCAATATGAACAATCTGGAGATAGGTTTTGCATGATAATACTATATATATGTAATCCAGATCAAATTGCTTATCATCTTCAGGAACGGGGAAGAAAGGGAGATAAATTATGTCTTATAACCTCAGAAAACTTGTGTGAAAAATTATTTGTAAAATAAAACATCTTTAAAAAACTTTTAAATCTATTTCATTCTTTTGGTAATCTTTCCAGTTTTATCATTGAATATCCTTGGAACTGCCTAACTGGACACCATGACAAACTTTCTTTAAACTAATTTTAGCATCTACTGTTTCTCTCTGTTTTAAGAGAAAATGCTTCTTGTAATCCTTTTTTTCATATTATACAAATAAGTTTATATCTGAAGCCGGCATGGCCTTTGAAAGCCGTCTTTCTCTTTGACAAATAAGTCTAATGCTTGTTGACTAAGACTTATTCTAGGCTCTCCTAGTCTCCTTGATCTGACATTGATTCAACTTCTGAACAATATATTGTTAGTGTGATCCCATCTGTTTTACCTTCCCAAACCCTTCCCTATTATATTTTATGTATCTGAAAAAGAAGTAACATAAAAATAATATATAGAATATAAAAATAATATAATAATAAAATAAATCCCATTTCATTAATTCTTTTCTATGCCTTTCCAAGAAACACCTATGATCTATCCTTCCATATAGCAAACCTGCCTTCTTCCAGTTTTATTTATGGCAAGAATGTGAAGATTAATATGATTTAGCTCCTGTAGGATTATGTCTACTCACTGATCACTGGAAAAGGACCTCCCATTTATAATATCAACAGTTAAAGATTTTTGATAGTCTAAAACTTGTGTCTCAGCATTCTCTGCTACCTTCCCCACCATCACCGCAAGAACAGAAGGGGATGCTGAGGACGGAGGAACATTTTGTATTTCTCTTTGCTTCGTGAGTTGGCTATGGTCCAAAGCCTCAATACCAGGAGACCTGCTTTCTGCTGAAGCATCTCTCCATCTTAATCTTGTTTAGTCCTCAAAAAAAGATATTTGATCTGTTGCTGGGGTCATATCTAAAGCTTTTTCATCATGGCATTGCAACTCCTCAGCAACCTTTCCCCTGGGTGCTTCCCTCCCTCTGGATGGAGAGGGTGACCTCTAGAAGCTCCTCTTGGATTCTCCAGCATTTAAGAGCCACCAAGGAATTATCCTGATTCCCAACTACCCAACTGCTTATCCTGTCTAGAAACTCATCATCCTGCAAGATGAAATCAATTCTGTAACTCAGCCCCTCTTGGGGCATTTCCCACCTCTTCTGCCTTATGTCATCATTCCCCATCCCACCCCCTTGCTAGGTAACTTCCCCCTCCAATCCCCAGGTCTGCCTTTCAAGTTCTTTTTGTGTCTCCCTCATTAGATTATGAGCTCCTCAATAGAAGGGTCTATCTCATCCTTAGTCCTTAGTAGAGTTTCTGGCAAATAGTAGGGGCTTAAAAATGTTTATTAACTCTGACTCACCTTCCTGAATTCAAATTCAGCCTCAGATTCTTACTAGCTGTATGACCCTGGGCAAGTCACTTCACCCTGTTGGCCTCAGTTTCTTCATCTGTAAACTGAGCGGGAAAAGGAAATGGCAAGCCTCTCTAGTATCTTTTCCAAGAAAATTCCAAATTGGGTCACATAGAATTGAATATGAATGAAGATGACTCAACCACAGCATCAAAATTCTGACTCTGCTAGAACTTGTCAGAGCTTAAGTCTCATTGGCACAAAGCCTTTTAGAACCCAGGGTCATCACCCTTGGAAGTGTTACAATTAAAATTATCTTGAAAGACTTATTTTGGGTGAGAATATACGTTTATTGATTCTATCATGTTTGTTGGTTAAATCACCCTCAAAACCAATAAATACAGGTCTCCATGGCCAGAGTTACCCTGAGCTGCATCAAGCAATTTAAAAAATACATTTTTAGGACCTCATCATTTGGCCCCTCCACTGACCATCCTAAATCATACTTGATTAGTAATAACTAATTAAGAGGTGGTCCATCAATCCATCTGCCCTTCCCCATCCTCACAGGTGGACCAGTGCTGTGGGCAAGAAAAGAATCCTTTTCCCCTTCATTTATTGATCAAATTCTGTTAAAAAGAAAAACATTCTTTGGAATTCCCAAGGACAAAGAAAATGGAAAAAAGCAGCAGACTGGGTGACCCAGATCCCACACACAGGAATACACAGGAATTTCTCCCTAATATAGAGGAATTAATACCATATATGAAAAATAAATTATTACAGAAGAAGCTTTTGGAGTAGGACTTTGTGGCTGTTGTCTCATTACCTCGTCTCCATCTCACAATCATTGTCCTAGTTCAGGTCATCCTAACCTCATGACCAGAACTACCTCACGAGCCTCCTGATTGTTTTCTTTGCATCAAGACTCTTCTCTCCCATGCATTGTCCACTCCAGCCATCTAAGTTATTCCAAAATCCTAGGTTGGACCATGTCAGTCTCTTGCTCAAGAATCTCTAATGGCTCCCTTTCATTTTTAAGATAAAATATGGGATTTTCCATTTAACTCTTAAATCCCTTCATAGATTTATTCTAGATTTTTTTGTATATTATTGTAGATGCATGATATTCTCTTCTGCCTCTAAGATACCTACAATGCACTCCTTCTTCACCTCTCCTTTCATGGAATCCTTAACAGCCTTGAAAGTTCAACTGAGTGCAACTTATTTTTAAAACCCTGACCTTCCATCTTAGAATCAGTTTAGTGTATTAATTCCAAAGCAGAAGAACAGTAAGGGTTGGACAATGAGGGTTAAGTGACTTAAAACCCAGAGGAATAACATGTTGTCTACAGGAGGTGGGTGGGAGGGGGGGAGGGAAAGAACATGAATCATGTAACCATGAAAATTTTTTTCTTAATTAATCAATTAAATAAAATTTAAATTCTGAAAAAAAAGAAGAAAAAGAAAACCTATTCTGACCCTCTTCTCCCCATTGCTAGTGCCCCTGTCCTTGGAAATTATTTTACATCCACTTTCTAAGTATTTTGCATTTATCCCCTCCAGTCTTGAGGTCAGAAACTTTTTAATTTCTTATTTTGCATCCTCAACGTCTAGTAGAGTGCCTGGCACACAGTAGGCACTTAGTAAATACCTATTCAATGCCCATAAAAATGGGTTTTGAGTATGAGGAGTACGTTGATAATCTAGCCAGCTGGTCACTGCCTTCCTTCTGCCACAAGAGGGCAAACAATACCCATATGTGGAGTTCTGAGCCTTCGCCTCAGAAGGGACTTGGGAGATCACTTTGGCCAACTCCTTCATTTTGCTGACCACAGTGCAGGATGGGGAGTGATTTGTTCCAAGTCACTCAGCTAGTTAGTGGCCAAGGGAGGCTGTGTTCTGGGTCTTCTGACTGCAAAGCCATTGTTCTCCCATCTCTGTTGCTCATCCTTCACCCAGGAATATTTTGAAACTAATCAGTAAAAAGTAGAATAACTGAAAAATCGCAGGTGGGAAGAGGAGGTTGCATTTGAGGTTGGGAAAGGGACACTTCAAATAGCATCACTATGTGACCTGCAGGATAGCTTAACCCAGGAACTTCTCTGGCACCTAGCTGGTGCATTATTCAAGTTATATCAAGAGAAAAAGCATTTATTAAGTACCTACTGTGTGCCAAGTGTTAGGGGCATAAAGAAAGGCCCCCAAAAGCCATCTTTGCTGTAGAGGAGCTCACAGTCCATGGAGAGCGAGACAACAGGTGAAGAATTATGTATAAACAAGGTACAGATAGAATACGTTGGGGATAATAGGACGAGATTAGTAGTAAAGGGAATTGGGAAAGGTTTCTTTGCAGAAGCGAGGCTTTTACGTGGTTCCTGAAGAAAAAAAAAACAAACAAACAAGTCAGGGATGATAGGAAACGGAGATGAGGAGAGAGAATTCCAGGCATGGAAGACTCCCAGGGACAAGACATAGAAGCCGGAGATGGGAGTGTTGTCCAGGGAATAATGAGGAAACCAGTGCCATCTGATCAACAAATAAGGGAGGAAAAAGGTGTAAGAAAACTGGAAAGCTAGGAGGGGGCAGGTCATGAAGGGCTTTACAAACCAAACTATACATCTTATATTCGATCTTGGAAGTAATAGGGAGCTACTGAGATGTATTGAATTGGGTTGGAGGGGGATGCTGTGGTCAGACATACTTTAGTAAGATCAGTTTGACAGCTGGGTGGTGGCCATGTCAGAGGTGAAAAGGGAGCCTCATGAGAGATCGGTTACCCAGACCTGGCCATTGATCTGGGCGTGAAGAGTGAGAAGGGAGGCATCAAGGCTGATGTATTTATTCTGGTCATAATTATTGGACATTTTGAGTATCAAATGACAAAGAACAGTGTGATCTGGCCCAGGTGATTGTGAGGATGATGGTGCCTTAAACAGCAACAGAGAAAAACAGGAGGGAGATTTTAAGCAGAAAGATGATGTTAATGCCCAGCACCTAGTATAGTGTCCTGCATGCAGTCAATAGAGCACTAGGTCTGAAGTCAGGAAAATCTGAGTTCAAATTTGACTCTAATCATGTGACTCTGGGTTAGTCACTTAATCCTGTTTGCCTCAGTTTCTTCATCTGTAAAATAAACTGGAAAAGGACATGGTAAACCCATCTGATGTCGTTGCCAAGAAAACCCCAAATGGGATCATAAAGAGTAGGACACAACTGAAAATGACTGAACAACCACATGCAGGAGGTGTTTAATAAACGTGTATTAATTCAATTGCATTACTGAACCTTTTGCAAGATTTTGCAGAGGAAGATTGTTAGGCTTACTGGCCTATTGAATCTTAGAATTTTAGAGCTAACAGAGATCTTCAAAGTCAATCCAAGAACATTCCAATAGCATCCCTTCTAGTGACTCATCCAGTGATGTCTTGAGCTAATGTCCTTTCTAGTACTTAAAAATTCACTATTCCACTCCCGGGATTGCTCCATTTATGCCATCATCATTGTTGTGGTTGATAGCAATTATATCATGCTTTAAAGTTTGCAATGTACCATACATATATTAACTCACTTGATTCTCATAACAACCCCAAGCGGTAGGTGCTATTATTATACCCATTTTGCACATTAGGAAACTGAGGTACAGAGCAGTTAAATGGCTTACCCAGGGTAACACAACCAGTCAAGTGTTTATAAGTTAAGCAGTCTTTTTGGCATATCACTTGTCTCTATTTCTGTCTGTTTTTCCCTGTCACTATCTCCCTATTCCTCCTTCCTCTCTTCCCTCCTCTTTCTCTTCCTCACACTTTCCCTCTGACTTTTTTCTTTCCTCATCTTCCTTTCTTTGTGCATTTTGAGGCAGACTGATTCCTTTTCTTCTCTAGTTCTGGATTCCATGCATACAAGCTGGAGGTCCTCTTATTTCTTCCCTACCATTCTCTCTGGACCTCTCCAAAAGCCTGGACCTTATCATTGGATACTTGGAATTAGCAGATGTCCCCTTCTTTATTCATTTATTCCAACTGACTCCACTCTCCTCCATCTCATAACCCCACATCATCCCTTGATTGATTGATCAGCCTGATCCTGAAACCCTGAATTAAGGTCAGGGAAGGGAATTGACAATATAACAAATATAATACAACACAGATAATGTTAAGTTGTAGTTGTCTAAGTTAATGTGTGACCACAGGGATCTTTTATATGTATGTTTAACACAACAGGACTGGACAATCCCTAAGGCTCTCCCCAGGTACACATCGGTTGGGGATTTACTAAATATATTACAGCATATGGATATAGGGGCAGCTAGGTGGTGCAAGGGATAGAGCACTGTGCTTCAACTCAAATCAGGACGACCTGAGTTCAAATTTGACTCAGACACTTAGTAGCTGGGTAAGTCTGTATGAATCTTGGCAAGTCACTTTACTCTGCTCAGTTTCCTAATCTATAAAATGAGCTAAAGAAGAAAATGGCAAACCATTCCAGTATCTTTGCCAAGAAAACCCCAAATGGGGACACCAAGGGTCAGACATGATTGAAACAATTGAACAACGAAAAATAGGTATATAAAGGAATACTATTGTACCACAATAAATAATCAAAGGGATCATTTCAATAAAACCTGGGAAGACTTAGATGAATTGATGCAGAGTGAAGGGAGCAGAATTAAGTGAACAATTTATACTATAACAAATACATGTTTAAAAACAAATAAGTTTGAAAGATTTAAGAGTTCTTATCAAAGAAATGAGCAACCATGATTTGAAAGCAATGGTGAAGCATGCTACTGGCTTCCTGACAACAAGAAAATAGACTTAGTTTGCTGAATAAAACATTATCTTTTTGGATGTGACATATGTCAGACTGTTGGTCTTAAATATCCACATTTGTTACAAGGGATTTCTTTTTCTTTTTTTTTTTTCATTTGGGAGAGTGGTAAAAGGTATTTTTAGTCATTAAAAAAAAATAACATTCAATTAAAAAAATAAATGCCTTCCCAGCTCTAAAATCCTCAACTCTTTTTCCTAGCATTCTCTGTTCCAACATCCCTCTCAGTTCTCTTATTCTATGTTCTGTATTATAGTTCTCTGTGTTTTAAGGGTCCTTTATATTTCTGACATTTTGTGTCTTATGTTCTAAATCCTATGCACTAAGGCTCCTTCCAGCTCTCACACTCTAGAATTCTACTCACAGAATAGAAAAGAAATTAGGCTTAATCTAGTTTATGCTAAGGGTTTACAGCCTGGGAGGTTACAGGTAATAACTAAAGGCTCCTTCATGGCTGATATTTCTCCTGCCAGGGCCCCTTCAGTAACCCACAAGTGACTCTTCGTCCAGCTTTATTTACCGTCTCAGCTTCTATACACAAGGACATCCAGGGTCTGTTTGGGGAGCTCTAGCCTGCACCTGTAATGGGTTTTGTTTGGTTTATTTACATTCCACTGAAGGAAAGATAAAAATATATAATAATAATTCAAATAGGTAGTTAGGCTGTTGGTTTCTGGGGGAAATGTAAACAAAGAAACCATAATCGCTTATGAGTACTTTCACAACTATAAATATTTCTTATGATCCTCTCAACAAGCCTGTGAGGTAGGTAGTACCAAGTATTATTTTTCCCGTCTTACAGATGAAGAAATTGATCCTCCAACAGGCGAAATCACCTGCTTTGTATCATGTCACCTAGTCGGTGGCATTAATAGGAAAACTCTTCATCTAAAGTAATTTCTGTGAACCTCATTTTCCGTCCTTGTAGAGTGGGGACAATTGTCCTTCTCACAGCTGATTTCCTAGGGTTATTACGGGGACAAAGGGAGGGAAATAAGCTTTATTAACAATTTTTGTTTCATTTTCTTTAGTCATAATCATAGTCAACCATTATCAGAGCCCTGAAAAGCATTATATAAATGTCAGCTATGACCATCCAAAGTAAGAGAGAATATGACAGGACTTTTGGAGATTCCCCTCCAAATGGACTATGGGATACTACCCTAGAACTTTTCCCCTATCCCCATCATTATGCTACGGTTATGCTCTCTTATGTAGGATTAGTCTTGTGCAGTGGAATAGTAGATGGCAACTGCCATATTGTGATTAGTTTTTAACTTTTGCTTTTAACAATCTCCCCCATAAGTCCATCATCATGCCTAAAATCCCACCATTAAAGTGTTATTTCTTAGAGTTACAGATACCCCTTTATCCTGGGCCTCCGCAGTATGCTGGTAAATGTTTAACAGTCTCTCTCTGAAAAACAAAACCAAAAACAACTTACATGCAACATATTTTTATGTTTAATCTGTATTCTTGATATCTTCTCCATTGTTTTCTTAATTCTAGATAACAAATAAAACAATGAATCAACCCCTCCTTTGGAATTGTTGCTAATTTCCAAAGTGTTAATATTCACACCACAAATTTAACAATTATCTCTCTCTTTTTTTAAAGCAAATCCTCATCTTCCATCCTAGAATCAATACTGTGTATTGGTTTAAGGTAGAAAAGGGGTATGGGCTAGGCAATGAGAGTTAAGTGACTTGTCCAGGGTCCAACAGAGAGGGAGGGTCTGAGGCCAAATTGGATTCAGAACCTCCGGGCTCTCAGTCTACTGAGCCACCTAGTTGTATCCCTCCCCATAGTTATCTCTTAATAGCTTTGAACTGGCTCAGGCATATCCCTGCCAGGGCTCCACTTTAAAAGATGACTGTCCTGGGGGCAGCTGGGTAGCTCAGTGGATTGAGATCCAGGCCTAGAGATGGGAGGTCCTGGGTTCAAATCTGGCCTCAGACACTTCCCAGCTGTGTGACCCTGGGCAAGTCACTTGACCCCCATTGCCTAGCCCTTACCCCTCTTCTGCCTTGGAACCAAAATACAGTATTGACTCCAAGCAGAAGGTAAGGGTTTAAAAAAAAATAAAAGATGACTATCCTTAAAAAGAACTGCATGGTAAAATCTTTTCATGTACACAAATCAGAATCATCATTCTAAAAAGGGACTCAAGTGTAGCATGTATCTAACAGAAAGGAGGGATGGGAAAGAAAGGACAACTGGAGATAAACTTCACAGTGTCATTATCAGCAAAGGAGCAAGCCAGCATTAAGAGCAGGGGTCCCCAAACTATGGCCATGGGCCACATGCATCCCCCTGAAGCCATTTATCCAGCCCCCACCACACTTCCGGAAGGGGCACCTCTTTTATTGGTGGTCAGTGAGAGGAGCACTGTGTGTGGTGGCGCTGCAAAGTGCAGCATCGCTCACGTACAGTACTACTTCCGGTGACATAATCCTTTGCGTAGTGCCTTGTTCTGAGAGTAACTGAATGAGAATGAGGTGCTGCGCAAAGGATTATGTGACTGCACAATGGAAGAGGTCAGCATGGTGAGCGGTGATCTGGGGGGAGGGGATTCCACACTGTGCATACTGCTGCCCCATATAGTGGTGGCAGTGATGGACCTGTGCAAGGTGTGACAGGCCCATCACAGCCAGCGCTGCAGCCTCTGCTATCCCAGACAGCGGGATACAGATTTGTTCATAGTTGTTTTTATAGCCCGACCCTCCAATGGTCTGAGGGACAGTGCACTGGCCCCCTGTGTAAAAAGTTTGGGGACCCTTGATTAAGAGGTTAAGTGTTTTGCACCAAGTTCTGTAGTGAAGTTAGGGACAGAGTAAACTAGAACCCCAGTCCTCAATTCTGAGGCTGATTTTTTTTAAGCATGGTCTCTAAACACTCTGTCATGCTCTTAGATCTTGGCCTGAGGTAGGTCTTTAGTGCCCAGTCTTTGGGGCAGCTAGATGGTGTAATAGATAGAGCTCAGAGCCTGAAGTCAACAAGATATCTCCCTGGGTTTAAATCTGGCTTCAAACACTTACTAGCTGTATGACCCTGGGCAAGTCACTTCTCCCTGTTTGCCTCAGTTTCCTTATCTATAAAATGAGCTGGAGAAGGAAATGGCCAACCAGTATCTTTACCAAGAAAACCCCTGAAATGATTAAACATGGCCAGCCTTTGGCTAGCCAGTCACCTGGAGTACATAATTTGGGGATTAGGGACCAGGATCACAGACTAACTTGATCCAAACTACCGGAGACCCACAAAAAAGCCCCCAGAAATTTTTGTTGTTCTCTTGACAAGGAAATGAGACATGATTCATCCCAATCCCAAACCTTGGAAAGTCGCAATGTGCCTGAGGGAGTGATGGGGAGTCAGTCCATCAGTCATCCATGAGATAGATCGCCCATTATCACAGTAGAGAGAAGAGCTTGCTGGACCCAGACTTGGGAATGCCCTGGTTGGATTCCTGACCTCTTCGATGGCCCTCAGGCAAATTCCCCTAGCTTCTCTGAAGTCAGTAACCCCAGCTGTCAAATGGGGATGATGATAACCCCTACAGCACCTCCCTCACAGGGTTGCTGTGAGTAAAGTACTTGGTAAACCTTAAAATCCCACAAAAATACACCATTGGTATTGTTATTAATAATAATGAGTTCCTATTTTATCTAGCAAAATACTTTTTAAGTATTATCCCTCGATGACACTATAAGGGAGGTGCTTCTTATTATTACATTTTATAGATGAGAAACATTAAGTGACTTGTCCAGTGTAACACAGGCAGGATTTGAATTGAGGTCTTCCTGACACTCGGTCCAACATTCTATCCACTGTACCATTACTTGCCGCTCAAATAATTTATTTAAATTGTTATTCATGGGGGTAGCTAAGTGTTTTGGTGGATCAAGAACCAAGCCTAGAGATGGGCGGTCCTGGATTCAAATCTAACCTCAGACACTTCCTAGTGTAGTGTCTCTGGGCAAGTCACTTAACCCCCATTGCCTAGCCCTTACCACTCTTCTGCCTTGGAACCAATATACAATATTGATTCTAAGAAAGAAGGTAAGGGTTTAAAAATCAAAATAAATTAATAAATTATATTTCAGAATCAAGAATCTCAGTATCAGAAGGGATTTCAGCACCATCCAACTCAAGGCATACCCATAAAAGAGCCCTTTCCATTGTGCCCCTGACCAATAACCATCTATGAACAATGAGAGATAACTCACAACCTCTGAAGTCAGGCCATCCATTTTCAGATAGCTCTTATTTTTAGAAAGCTTTTCCTGGCATTAAATAGAAAAAAAAAAATTCTGCCACCTCCATCTGTTTCTTCTTGTTCTGCCTTCTGGAGCAAAAAGGAAAAAAAAAACACGCAACAACCTAATCTTTCTTCTGTGTGATAGTCTTACAGATACTCAAAGACAGCTATTCATGCAGCTATCAATTATTAAGTATCTATTAACAAGGAAACAAACATTTATTAAGCATCTACTATGTGTCAGATACTAGGCTAAACACTTGTGCTCCTCTCAACAAATCTGAGAGGTAAATGCTATTGTTATATCCCCATTTTACAAATAAGGAAACTGAAGCATACAAAGGTTAAAGTGACTTGCCCAGGATCATACAGCTAGTAAATGTCTGAGGTCATATTTGAACTCAGGTCAAATTCCTGATTCCAGGGCCAGCACTCTATTTACTGAACCACCTAGAGCTGCCTCAGTGCAACCCTCTGGGTACTAGGAGCTAAAAATGGTTGCTATCTTCAAGGAAATCAGAGAGAGAGACAGAGACAGAGAGACAGAAAAAGAGAGAGAAACAGAGAAAGGACACAGAGAGAGATAGACACAGGAGAAAGAGACAGAGAAAGGAAACAGAGACAGAGACAAAAAGGTGACAGAAAAAGAGAGAGACACACGCAGAGATAGAAACACAGAGAGAGACACAGAGAGACAGAGACACAGAGAGAGATAGAGACAGAGAGAGAGATAGAGAAGAGAGAGAGATAGAGAGAGGAGAGACAGAGAGAGAGACAGAGAAACAGAGAGAGAGAGAGAGAGAGAGAGACAGAGAGAGAGAGAGACAGAGACAGAGACAGAGAGGAGAGAGACAAAGACAGAGAGATACAGAGACACAGAGAGAAGAGAGATAGAGAGAGAAGAGAGAGAGAGATGAGACAGAGAGAGAGGCACAGAGAGACACAGAGACAGAGAGAGAGGAGAGAAAAGCAGAAAGACCTGAGTCAAATTAAACTTTACTAACTGTATGACTTGGGCAAGTCAGATAACCTCTGTTTGCCTTAATCCACTAGACTAGAGAAGGAAAGGCAAATCACTCCAGGATGTTTGCCAAGAAAATTCCATGGACAGTACAGTCCACAGGGTCAAGAAGAGTCAGACATGTCCGCACAACTGCGTGTCGGTGTGTGTATATACACATAAATATATCTCCATAGATCTTTGTAAATATATTACAAATCAGAGGCAGAGTAGGTAGAGAGCTAGGCTCAAGCCAGGCAGATGCAGGTTCAAAGCTTAGGTACCGGTTGGGTAGTCCTAGTCAGGTTCCTAAGCTATGGGTGTTCAGGCAATTCTCCAAACTGAAGATGCTAAGCAGGCACAGACTTTCTTTTCTTATAGGCAGAAGCAACTTCTTCATCCAGAAGCTCCCTTTACTAGTGAAATCACAGGCTCTGACCCTCTCCCCAGCCACAGGGGTTAGAACATGGCTAATTCCTTTTTGAAGGTTATAAAAAGATGAGGTCAAAGAAGATCGATACCACTTTTACCTAGAGGTGAGTGGGAAGGCTTCCTGGAAGATGTGGCATTTTAGTTTCTACTGTTTATTGCTGCAATGTATACAGGCAAGAGGTGTCAGCCCTTAGAGCTGGAAATTCCCTGGCTTTCCTCTGTGTTGAGTGTTAGTCTGCCTCTTGGGACTAGACCCTGGCTTTTACTTTCATTTTTTTCACTGAAAGAACAGCAAACTACCAATAACAGCCTAAACACATTGATATTCAGCCATTTTTCAGTCATGTCCTACTCTTCACGACCCCATTTGGGTTTTTTTTGGTAAAGATACTGGAGTGGTTTGCCATTTCTTTCTCCAGCTCATTCTACAGGGTGAGGAAACTGAGGCAAACAGGGTTAAGTGACTTGTCCAGGATCACATAATTTGTAAGAGTCTGAGTTCAGATTTGAACTCAGGAAGATGAGTCTTCCTGACTCTAGCTTTGGCATTCTATTCACTCCACCACCTATCTGCCCTAAACATATTATAGAGTACTATAGAAAGAGCACTAGGCTGAAGTCAGATGGCCTGGACTTGGTTCCAGGCTCTACATTTATAATAGGAAGGGATTCAATGATCTCTAAGGCCAGAATTGTGCTGGTAAATGTTTAACAACCATCTTTCAAAAAACAAAACAAAATCTACTCTACTTCTATGACACCTTTTTTATATTTAGACTACATCATTAACATTTTCTCTGTCACTTTCCTGGACATATTATTTGCTGTTTTCCAAGGTATTAATACTTGCCCCCAAAATTTAACATTTGGTTCACCGCAGTCAGCTCTAACATATTCCTTCCTTCTGGTCTGACATTCTCTGACTCTGCTCCAATGCTTTGCTGCCTCTGTGACCTTGGTAAAATCCATTGATATCTCAGTTTTCTCATCTGTAAAATCAAAATAGTAGCAATAATAACTCCTTTACTGGGTATTGTTAAGATTAAATCTAATCATGGCTATAAACCTGCTATGGAATCATAAAATGGGTCATGGCTGCCTTATGTCCTAGTTGTCCCAAGAGGCAGAAATGTTTTCAAGAACCCTGGGCATCCAGGAAAGTTACATATGTTCCCATCATTCCATGAGAGGAGGGACAACTAGGTTGATGGAACACCAGGTTGAGAATCTGGAGGCCTTGGGGTCAAATCTTATCTCACATATTTCTTAGCTGTGTGACCCTGGGAAAGTCATTTAACTTCAATTGCCTAGCCCTTACTGTGTTTCTTGAATCTATACTAAGACAGAAAGTGAAGGTTGGGTGTTTTTTGGGGTTTTTTGTTTGTTTGTTTGTTTGTTTGTTTTTAAGCAAGAGGAGAAGAACAGAGTTTTTGTGTTGGCCATGTACTGACTTTTTTGGAGGTCTAAACTCAAGGGAATTGGAGCCCCAGGAATCTGAATATTGAGCACAGGCATAGAAGTCAAAGGGCTGGGAAGAAGGGGAAACAAAAACTAACTAGATCCCACACTCACTGCCCACTTGAACACTTATCTTGCCATACTGTGGTAATGATTCCATGAGAAAATGTGTATTGTGGGTATTGGGTTTGGGGTACCTGAGTATTGTGATGGTAAAGCACCATATGCATGTAAGTACAATTACTGGTATCCTCTACCTCCTTACCAAACTGCTTGCTAAGAAGAATTCAGTCTCTTGTTTACAGGAGCACCAGTCCCCCCTGATTTTGAAATTGGAGCCCAGAGCAGTGAACTCCTTCATTTTCCATTCAACTACTCTGCTTAGTTCCAGTATTGGGAATATCATTCTTCCCTGGGAGATATCCCCAGGAGCACTTCTCCCTTTTGGGTATCATCTTCTGTTATTAGATTACAAACTCCTTGAGGACAGGAACTATCTTCTTTTTTTCTTGTTTGTATCCAATGCTTAGAACATTTAATATTATATGTTTATTGATTATTGACTAGAGAGACAATAGGAGAGAGTGGGTGAGTACTAGACCTGGGATCAGAAAGAGTTTTATTTATAAACTTTTTTCTTCATTGGATTTTTTTTAACTCTTTCTAGTTGGTCAATTCTATTTTTCGTGGAATTCTTTTCTTTATTGTATTTTTTAACCTCTTTTCCCAGTAGGTCAGTTCTTTAAAAAAAAAAAAACAAACAACTCTTTTATTCATTATATTTTTGTGCCTTTTTTTCCACTTGCCAATTTGCTTTTTAAACTGTTCTTTTCTTTTTCATTACTTTCATTTCTTTTCCCCATTTTTCTTCTATCTCTCTTATTTGATTTTTAAATTCCTTCTTGAGCTCTTCCAGTTCCTGAAACCAATTCCCATTTTGCTTTGTAGTTTTGCATGTGGTCACTTTGCTCTCATTGTCCCCTACTAAATCTGTCTGTGTCTTGCTCTTTTTCAATTCCATAGAAATTTTCTATGGTTAGGTGTTTCTTTTTCTGTTTACTCATTTCCTAGCTTTTATTTCCCCCCCTATGGACCAATAGTTCTGAAAACTACTGATTCTGTCTCCTCTGCTGATGGCTTGCAGGACTCACAGTACTATGGGCTATTTTTCCCTGGGGCTAGGGCCTTCACAATGGCACAGGCTTGAAAAGACCAAGCTCTATGAACTTTGGGGCTTCACTGTGGGCTGTTTTCTAGACTGGGTCTTCAAGGGGTAGGTCTGAGGTGTGGGGTACTCTGTTGTTGGATTACTTAGAGTCCCAGGATCCCAAAGTTGGCCTATCCCCAGGCTCAGAACCTGGTATAGTAGGTGGGAGGTGGTTGCCCAGCAAGCCTCTGTTTGCAGTTTTACTTACAGTTCCCCCTTATCATATGAAAATAGACTCTGTCTGCCTTTCAATTTGTGTTCAGCAGGAGAGCCCCCTCAGTCTATCTCCATATTAGTTTTGTGACTTTAGTCATTTTGAAACTCTATTTTAAGTTGGTTTGGGAGGATTCTCTGAGCGGAGCTTTTGTTACTACTAAGCCGCCATATTGGCTCTGCACCCATACCCATACTACTCTCCAAAAGAGCTTTATTTAGTTCTTGCCTTTACTAGCTGCATGATCCTGGACAATTTGCAACTTCTCAGTTTCCTCAATTATAAAATGGGAACAGTAATGATACTTAATTCAAAGTATTCTTTTTCTTTTTAAATCCTTATCTTCTGTTTTAGAGTTGATACTAAATATTATTTCCAAGGCAGAAGAGTGGTTAGGGCTAGTTAATAGGGATTAAGTGCTTTGCCCAGGGTCCCACAGCTTGGAACTGAACCCAGGACCTCTTGTCTCCAGGCCTGGTTCTCTACCCACTGAGCTATGTATCTACTCCTCAAAGTATTATTTTTAGAATAAAAAGAAACTGTAAATAAAGTGCTTGAAAATCTTAGTCTCTATCTTATCTCTTCTACTGTATTCAGAAATCCCATGAGGGCAAGGGACAAGGCCTGGTATCTTATTTACCTTTGAAACCTTTATGGCTTCTCACTTGGTAAACTGAATGCATAAGTAGGTTGAGAAGGAAGATTCAAAATCTATAAGGTCTTTGCCCTCCTGGAGCTCACAGCCTCATTATTGCTGTACTGGGCAGGCAGGTTTAAGGCATATAGCAATACAGCGATATTCAGCAAGACACAAATCTTTTGGCTTTGAATAGGGCTTTCCCTTTCTCAAAGCACTTTGCATATATCATCTCACTTATGGAAGGAATACTGGACTTGAAACCAAGACCTGGGACCCCCACTTAGTAAACATGTAACAGGTCATAAACAATCTCTACCTCCTCTCTGAACCTCAGGGTCTTCATCTATAAAATAGTTGGCAAGCAATACTTGAAGTTGTTAACTTATAACCTTGTAGTTCAGATCAAGATAAGATTGTGCATGAAATAAAAATTTTTGCAAATCTTAGTGGCATATAAATGTTTGTTATTATTGTTATAACCATCCTAACAAAGCTCTCTCTCTGCATTTCCAGCATTGAATATAGTCCCTGGCACATGGTAGGTGTTTAGTAAATGCCTATGGAATTGAATTGAACTGAATTTTTCCCAATAAACAAAATTCTTTTTTCTCTCCTGTCTACTCCCTTTCCCTCCAAAAAGAAAATTGGAGAAACAAAAGTAAAGAAAAACAAAATCTTTATAACAAACATGTATAGTCAAGCAAAAACAAATGCCCATATTGACCAAGACTCAAAACAATGTGCCACATTCTGAATTCTAAGTCCATCACCTTTTATTCAGGAGATAGGTAGCATGCCTTATCATTGGCTCGCTGTCATCAGCTAGGTGGCCAAAAAAAGAAGAAGAAAAAAAAGCTCTAGTCTAGAAGAACAGTTGCCTGAAGGAAGAAGGAAGATATGGGTTCAGGACAAAGAGAAAATAACAATTTGTTAAAGCTGAGGGAGGCAACTAAAGCCAGGAGCTGGAGAGGCTAGAGACGAGAAGATTGCTGACCTCTATCTTTAATGATCCTCTACAATCAGACCTGCTGCCTATCCATGCTGACTCAGAGCTCCAGACTTGGAATCAAGAAAAATCTGAGCTTAAACATGGTCTCTGACCCTTACTAGCTGTATGACCTTGGGCAAGTCACTTAATTCTATTTTTCCTCATCTGTCAAATCAAGGAGAGAAGGAAATGGCAAACCACTCCAGCATTTTTGCCAAGAAAAACCCACATGGAGTCATGAAGGGTCAGATACAACTGAAAAATGACTGAACAACAATTATCAGGGTTCCCAAGTCTTTCAAAGTTGTTTTGGTTTTATTATATGAATTGTTTTCCTGCCTTTGATTACTTCTCTCTGAAATAGTATCTATAGAAGTCTTCTCAAGTTTCTCTGAAACCATCCCTTTTTTCACTTCTGACATTTTGTCAATTCTTTTGAGTCTATAGATCACAATTTGTTTAGTCATTCCTCAATTGATTCCTCAACCTTCCCTCTACTACCAATTATTTGTCCCCTATAAAAAAAAGGGCTGCTATAGATATTTATACATGCAGGTGTGAATTGAAAAGAATAATCTGGATTGAAATAACTTGGGTCAAGGTCCTATAGCTAATGAAGAGCAGAATCAGGGCTTGGAATGAGCTGGACCAATTCTGAGTCCAGTGCTATTTCCCCTAATCCATGATAATCACAATGAGATTATCATAGAAGATCTTTGCAAACTTTAATGCCAATATAAAAGTCATTTGTTGTTATTATCTTTTAAGGAAATCTCATTGTAAAGTTTCTTTGTTGCTGGACCTGTCAGCCAGGAGACCGGGAGGGAAGCACATCTCTCGAGTTTTCCTGGCAGGGAGCATGAGGCAACCATCCAGATGTCTTCTTTGCAGCTCCAGTAATTCTTTCAAATACATAGAGTTGAAAAAGCCACAGGGCAAGTTTGGTGGGGAGAGCTGTGGGAAGGTTGGAAGGAGGAGCGGGAGCTGGCTACGGTGTAATTCCCCTTCTTCTTTGGTGTATGGGAGAAGGGCAGAAGCCCTTTTTTTTCACGTAGTCTGAGGAAACTGGAGCCTGCTGAATTGTTCACCAAATAAAAGGTGTTGACCATAGAAGATTGGTTTCCACATCTTGAAAACAAGGTTCCCCGTTAGGCAAAAACTTCTTTCCTTCAAAAGCTAAACTTTGCCAAGCAAGAGTTGGGCCAAATCCCACTGAGGAATGATTACAGGCTGATTCACTCTTTTGTCTCCAGTCACACATAGAAATCACTCCCAAGCGGTGGGAATGCAAGATACCGGGAAAGCCACCAAAGGCAATCTGGCTAAGGAAACAGAAATTCCCGAATACCTTCTCCATTGGTTTGACATGGAACAGTGTAGGTGGTCCCTATGGTGGTATTAATTATAATAAGGTTCCTTGATTCTATAAGTGTGGATGCTTGAGATCAATGTAGATACCTGAGGCAGAGTGGGACAATAGGAAGAAGGATGGATTTGGAAATAGAGGATCTGGGATTGATTCCCACTTCTACCACTAGACAAGTCACTATGTGACCATAAGTCCTTCCATGCCTTATCAATGACATGGAGGGGTTCCTGAGTCCTTAAAGGTGATTCTTGTTGTTAAATTGGTTTTCAATTGTGTCTGACTCTTCAGGACCCAAGATACTGGAATGGTTTGCCATTTCTTTCTCTTGTTCATTTTACAGACAAAGAAACTGAGGCAAACAGGGTTAAGTGACTTGCCAATGGATCACACAGCAAGTAAGTGTTTGAGACCAGATGTGAATTCAGGAAGATGAGACTTCTCAACTTCAGGGCTGGTGCTCTACCTATTGAGGGACCTCTATCTAAGTCATGTAGCTGCCCTAAAGGTGATACTAGCAGAAAGTAAATTCTTACAGTGATAGTGAACCTTTTAGAGACAGAGTGCTCAAACTGTACCCTAATGCTTCATGTGAGCTACCCCCTTACTCAAGAGAGGAAGTGCTTCCATTGGGCTGCTGTGCAGAGGGGTGGTGATGTCCTCAGGCATGGTGGAAAGGGGGAGAGCAGCCCCCTCCAATACAAAAGCCATAGTTTTGCCAACAGTACTAAGAGGTCCTACAAAGCTGTAAAGACTTCAAGGGTGGGCCAAGTGACAGACTGAATGTAATATCAGTTTCAGACCTCCAGCTCAATTAAATTTAAGTGAATATTTTCCCCCTGTCTCAAGAGGTGAGAGGATCTATATTCAAATCCTGTCTTTCACATTTACTATATTTAAAATTCATAGCAATTTAATGCTAAGGGCCTCAGTTTCTTTATATGTTGTGACAAGGGAATCACTTTAAAAGACTGATATATATTAATTTAAGGTCTCCAAGGAATTCAGCTATGTAATTCCTAAATGAAAAACTCAAGTCAGCCATCAGCCTTTTTTGGAGTTTAATTACAATAGGAGCAAGAAAGGAATTAGAGATAGAGAGAAAGAAAAAGGGAGAGAAGGGAATAGGGCTTAAATACACCTTCTGTTTAGGCTGGGCCAAAAGGCCCAAGCCCTTAGATAGCTGGGGCAAAGAAAAGAGATCAGTCCCTATCACTTACGTGACCAAAATGGAGAAACAGTCTCAGAGGCCCCCACCTTCAGCTTCCTTCAGCGCAAGCTTCTCCGAGTCCACCGCAATCACCCCGACCAAACTCCTCAACAACCTCCCAAGTCTCCAGACCCTCCTATCTTTAAGGAAACCCTCCAAGTTCCTCCTCTCAGTTCTCCCATCTACCAATCACTGTTCATCAATTTCCCTGTGCCAATGGAGGCTCTAGCTTAACCCAGGACCGCCCAGAGGTTTCTGGCTTTTGCACATGTCTGTTGAAGGTCATATTTTCAAATGATTAAATCTTTGATCTAGGCTGCAGCCCTTACTCAATCCTGTTAGGACTGAATAGGGTGGAGATTTATTCCAAGTATCTCCATTGTATCAATTCTAAAATCAATCATGATTCAAAGAAATTCCTGTTCTATGCTTAAGCATAGGTCAAAGTCCTTTCCATTGTTCAGCAAAAGGTTTCTGTCCTAAAGTAATCTGAAGAAGGGAAGAGAAGGAACCTCCCATGCCAATGGGGTTCCCATTCCAATAGACTATCAGTAAGAAATTTTCCAAGTATGAAATATCCCAATGGTGAAATTTCCAACATTTATAAGTCTAAGGAATTTTGAGGTTTACAATCCCCCCTGATGATCATTGGGAGACTAGTCTCCCCATTGATCATTTAACATAATCATTTTGTAGTTCTAAATTCACTTCTAACTAAAGATATACACAATATTCAATTTTCTAAGAGAAATTAGAATAGTGAGAGAGGAAATAGAAAAGAAAAGAAAGCAAAACCAGTGTTTGCTAGGCGCATTGACAGAAAGCCAAATTAGGGGCAGTCCCTTTTGGCATAAATGTGTACAGTTACAATAAATGTTCAATCAAAAGTTCAGTCCAATCAATCACATCCAAAGTTCATTCTTGATCTTCTTGATGAAGTGTAGGTTTTCGGCATCTTTCTGCAACAGTTCATTCTCTGGATATAAAAGTTTCAAGCTTCTTTCTTGAAGATCTTTTCTCGAACAAAATCAAAATCTTTGAATTTTTTATAAAAGTAAAATCTTAAACAAAAGTCTTGGATTTTTATAAAAATACAATCTCAAACAAAAAAAAATTCAAAAATTCTTAGATTTTAAATTAAAATACAATCCCCCCTGAAGTAAGTATTAAAAAAAAATATCAAGTTTAGCTCAGAATGCAATGTTCAGTTATGGGGGTGTATGTGTCAATTATCAAAAGAATAGAAAAATAATCAAAAACATAAGAAAAATTCAAAATAGACCTTGTATAGGTCCAGTTTAAAGTAATTTCTATCCCACAAGTATGTAGGACAGAATGCAGTAATATTTCACTTAGCCATTTGTAGCCAAGACTACAGGAAGTTGCCATAATATAAGAAGAAAAGAATTAGAATTCTATTTTGATGGGGAAATGTCATTCCCTTGTCTGATTTTTTTCCTTCAGAGATATAGGGAGCCAGCATGATAGTCAAGCTTTGTACTTGTTTGAGTACTTCGAAAAGAGTGTAGATACAAGGAAGTCCTACGACTTAAACATAAGTTAAGCGTCGCAACCTCGAGTCTCACTTTAATATTTCATGTGTGCTCTATTGGCACTATTCAGGTTTAGTCTGTGCTCCTTGTTTTTATCCCTTTTCCTGGAATCAGACACAAACATTAATCACAGACCTATAATATTTTATCAATAAATGGCAGGTTCCCATAGTTTAAAGCTTTTAGGCATATATTGATATTATAGCAAGATTATATATTAACTTGTATTACTGCAGGGAAAAATAATATTAATATTAATTATGTGTACCTTCAGTACAAAAATGAGAAAAAAAAATCAAATATTCTGATCAAAAAAATAAAAGAAAAGAAATAAGAAAAAATAAGAAAAAATCAGTAATTCAATATATTCTTGAAAAAAAAACAGCATCCATTTGTCTATGGATTATTATCTCCAATTCTTATGATAAGATAGAGTCACAATTCATATGATAGGATAGAGTCAATCAGTCTCAGCAGAAGATGCTTTCTTCACATGTGAGCAGTGAATCCAAGAGTCTCTTTCTCCAATCTTTATAGATGTTGGAGTAGTTAATAATATTTGGAATGGTCCTTCCCATGAAGGTTCAGTTGCTCCAGTTTGCTTGAAATTCTTGATATAAACTTTATCTCCTGGGTTCAGGTCATGCAGAGAAAAGTCTAATGGTCCAGCTTGTACTGCAGCTCCGGATTCATGAAGTTCACGTAGTTTGTGCTGTAACTCCTGTATATAGGAAGCAATAGTAATATCTCCCCCTAATAGCGATGTATAAGCCGGAGAGAAAGGCTTAGCCTGTATAGGCGGATGTCCAAAAAGCATCTCAAATGGTGAAATATGTAAGTCTCCTTTAGGCCTGCTTCTAAGATAAAATAGGGCCAGAGGGAGAATTTCAGGCCATTTTAAATGGGTCTCAGTGCATAATTTGCCAATCATAGTCTTAAGTTCTTTATTCATCCTCTCCACTTGGCCTGAGCTCTGGGGGTGATATGGAACATGGAATTTTGGAGTTATCCCCAAGCAAGAATATATTTGATTTAAGACAGAATCGGTAAGATGACTCCCTCTATCGGAGTCAATACGTGCTGGTAGGCCAAAACGAGGAATAATTTCTTTTAAAAGTATCTTTGCAACAAAATCTGCTGTGGCTCGGGTCGTAGGAAATGCTTCCGGCCATCTGGTTAGTTGATCTACAATTACTAGACAAAATTTATAATGTCCAGCCTTTGGCATTGTTATGAAATCTATCTGTAGATGTTCAAAAGGTGTGTAAGCCAGAGGACGTCCCCCAAAGGCTTTTCCACGATATGCATGTTGGTTATATGCCTGGCAAATAGGGCAGGCTGAACATACTTTAGAGGCTACAGTAGTTATACCAGGTGCTATCCATACTCTCTTGACAGAGTCCACGATGCCCTGGGTGCCAAAATGACCATTTTTATGAATAGATTGGCAAATTTGGTTATAGAAACTTCTAGGGAGCAGGGGTTTTCCTTCAAATGACACCCATACTCCATTAATTTGTTTTGCTTTAAATTTTTGTTTCCATTTTTCCACTTCCTTTTCATTATAGGAGAGTGATAAATTTAAATTATCAGTGGTTGTTAATGTTAAAATTAATCCAGGTCCTTCTATGGCCACTAGTTTTGCAGCAGCATCTGCTCGGTCATTTCCTCTAGAGACAGGATCAGAGCCACCTGTATGGGCAGAGCAATGAACTACAGCTAGGGCTTTAGGCAGTTTGAGAGCAGAAAGAACTTCATTAATAATTTCTGCATTAGCTATGGATTTTCCAGCTGAGGTTAAAAATCCTCTTTGGAGCCATAGCATCCCGACTGAGTGACAAATGCCGAAAGCATATCTAGAATCCGTATAAATTGTTGCCTTTTTATCCTTGGCAATTATACAAGCTTGTTTTAGAGCTATGAGTTCTGCTCCTTGAGGGCTAATGTTAGAAGGTAGTGAAGCTGACCATTCAGTGGCAAATTCTGAGACTACGGCAGCTCCAGTGTAACAGATGCCATCCCTCATAAAAGAGGAACCATCGGTAAATAAAATCAGATCTGCATTGTCTAAGGGAGTGTCCAAGAGATTATCTCGAGGCTTTTCTGCCATGGACACTAATGTTTCACAGTTATGTAATGGTTCTCCTGAAGTAGGTAAATCTGGAAGCAAGGTGGCAGGGTTAAGAGTTGAACAGCGTTTCAAGGTAATATTTTCACTATTTAATAAGGTTATTTCATACCTTGTAATTCTCTGATCCGAGAATGCCTGTGTTCTATGTTTTACCAATAATGCTTCAATCTCATGTGGGCACATTATTGTTAATGGATATCCCAATACTAAATCAACGGTTTTTGTTACTAGTAAGGCTGTAGCAGCTACTCCTCTAAGGCATGGTGGTGCTCAAAAATGAATTTTGAGGTTTACAATGTAAAAATGATAGGATTGGATTAGGTGCTTTTAAAGGTCTCTTCCAATTCTAAATTTATGTTCATAAGTTTATGCTTATACTACCAATGCAGATCTTTACACTTTAATTTAGTACATGGTTACATGAATTCATTGAATATCTGGATCATAGATCTGAACCATTTGGAAAGGACCTTAGTGGCCATAAAATTCTTTCAATTCCCCCATTTTAGAAATAATGAAACTAATGACCAAAAAGGAAAATGAATGGTGCCCATGATCACACAGCTAAAATGTGTCAAAGGCAAAATTTGAACTGATTAGCTTTGATCACAATTGCTATGGCAGGTGATGAGACCCTTGGTAGTGACTCTCTTCAAACTTCTCTAGGCTGGTCATCAGAAATAGATCCAACACACTGGATCTTTCCTTAAAGCCTTTCCAGTCTGGCAGGACCTATCAGAACCTACTTTCTATTGGCACAGCCTTCAAGGACCCAGGATCACCTTCACCTCAGCCCATGAAATAAAGTAGGAGGATATGAATGGAGAAATAACATTATATTTCTGTAGAACTTTAAGATTTACACACATTTTGTACCTTCTTTCACAACATGATGAACATGGAAATGTGTATTGCATGATAGCACACATATGACCTGTATCAAATTCCTTATCATCTGAGAGAGAGGGGGAGAAGGAAGAAAAGAATTTAGATGGAAAAATGTCAGAAAATAAATGTTTAAAAGTGTTTAAAATTTCTCTAATGCAAACAATGTCCATTGTTTTACAATAAGACAAACAGGGAAATATGTGTTATATGATAATATATGTCCAGCCTATAAAATATTACCTGTTTTCTTGGAGAGGGGGAAGAATAGGAAGAAGGGAAAATAAGAATGAGACATGGATTTTTGCACATAAGCTATTGTGAAAATGTTTCTCTAGTATATGCATATTTATTATAATTTGATATATATTTATAACAAATCACATCTATTATTATGTTACATATTGTGTTATATATAGATTAAAATAAATATCTATGCCTTAACAATGTTTCTACAGCAAATGAAGGGGATAGAATAAAATATTACTGGAGGAAAAAAAAAAGATTTACTCCTGTTTGTTACCTTTCTGAGCTCCAGTTCCTTAGTAAGGTTGGGGGGCTCAATTTAATCAATTAATCACCCTTCTCCCTTAAATTAACTAGCAGTATACTCTGTATTTCAAAAATTTTTAAGTGAGAACACTTCAATTGAATCAATGAATCAAAAGATTAAGCTAGAGTGGGAAGAAGGGACATTTACAGTATAATTGTCCTACCACCTCTGCAGAGAGAAAGTATGAGTGGTCACATTATTCCCATTTTATACATTATGCAACTGAGGTTCAGAGAAGCTGTCATTTGTCTAGACATTGTCTTTAAATTGAGCATCAAATTCAGGTCTTTTGAGGCCAAAATCAATGGACTTTTCTATACTATATCATATTATGATGCCCCAGAAGCAGCCACATTCTGTTCCCCAAATATTTCCATTTCTGGCCTTCTCTTACATCTGAAATTCCACCACTGTTTCTCCTGTGAGTAAGCACTGAAAATCTCTCGTAAAGAACACCTAGGTAGCACAGTGGATAAAGTGCTAAACCTGGAGTCAGGAGGACCTGGGTTCAAATCTGCCCTTGGACACTTCCTAGCTGTGTCAACCTCAGCAAAGTTGCTTAAACCCAAGTGTTTATCCCTTACTGTTCTTAAAACCGATAGATAAGAGTTCTTCTTAAAATAGATGAGTTTTTTTTAATTTCTATTAAAACACAAAAATTTCCTGCAAGATATGAAAATGTATTATGATTTCATGAATATCATGAATTTCAGTTCATGAATATTCATGAATATCAGTTGCATTTAGCTATAATAAATCAGACAATACCATATAGAAGAAATAGAAACAGTCCAAGAATCAGCAGACTTGGGTTCTAGCCTCAGCCCTAACTAGTCTTTGTGATCTTGAACAAACTATTTACTATCCATGGGTCATTTGCAGTAGGGGGTCACTGTGGTCTATTTAAACCCTAAAATCCTCTGAGTCCAGTCCCAATTCTGGCATAATTAGTTTTATCACCATGGGCAAAGCACTTAATCCTTCTGAATCTTTGTAATCAGATGGATAGTGACAGAGTGGGGAAGAGGTAGGCAAAGGCATGAAAAGTAAGATGAAGGTATTGGTGCCAGATTACCAGCTATTGAAGACCCAAGAGGGGGGAGAGACAGACAGACAGACAGACAGACAGAGACAGAGAGACAGAGACAGAGACAGAGAGACAGACAGAGACAGACAGACAGACAGACAGACAGACAGAGACAGAGAGAGAGAGAGAGAGAGAGACAGAGAGGAAGAGAGAGAGAGAGAGGGGAAGATGAAGTTGGGAAGCCAGAATTCTCCAAGAGACTGTGGGGTCAGCCCTTTAAGAATGTCTCTCTTAGTTGTCAATAAAATCAAGTAGCCCTTTACCAGTCACTAATTGAGTAGATTCCTGCTGAGTCCAGCCAAGAAAACAAACCCAAGATTTGGTCTTTGGCCTCCTTGGCTGAGACAATTGTTTTGGTCTCTCCTGTAACTGCATTCCCCACTGGTGTTTAGTTAATCAGTAAGTCAGGTGCTTGTCACATGTGGTCTTAAAGGGAATGTAACCTCCAACACCTATTTATAGCTGCTTGCATTATCAGCATTAACGAAATGTAATAAGTAATCACAGGAAGCAAATATACACATACCTGCACACAGCATCCATAGTTTCTGGACAGTTGGGGTAGGACAGAGGCATGTGCTCTAAGCCATTGGCCATTTGAATGAGAACTTCAAATCCCCTGGCTCCTATGTGGGTCATGAAGTGGGAATGGGGAGTTTGAGGCCAGTTTTCCACTGGACAGCAGTACAGAAGCCCATGATTCCATAGGAAATGGAATGGGCCTCTTTTAATGTAAAGACAGTAATTGTGGGATGTGCCATTGATGCTCCCTATGATATTTGGGGGCTCCATGGGACTTCTCTCTCTGTCTCTTCTCTCATTGTTTTCCCCTTTCTCTCTCTCTCTCTCTCTCTCTCTCTCTCTCTCTCTCTCTCTCTCTCTCTCTCTCTCTCTCTCTCTCTCTCTCTCCTCTCCTCTCTCTCTCCTTTTCTTTCTCATTCTCTGTCTCTGTCTCTGTCCTCCTTCTCTCCTTCTTTCTCTGTTTCTCTCTCTCTGTCTCTGTCTCTGTTTCTCTGTTTCTCTCAGAGAGGCAGTGATGAACATCAAAAAAGAGCCCTAGAATAGACCTCAGGGCACCTGGGTTTGACCTAGTTCTGCTCTAAATTAACCGCATGATTTCTGGCAACTGAAATTCCCAATAATGAATAACATTTATATAACACTAAGGATTGGGATGTGCTTTACATGCATTTGAGTCTCCAAACAACTCAGTAAAGTAATTATTATAATAATCATTTTACAGTTAAGAAAACTGAGGATCACAGCAATATTAATTTAGAGCTAGAAGAATTCTTAGATTGCATCTAGACCAAGACCCTCACTTTAAAAAGAAGAAAAGTAATACAACAAAGGTTAAGGGATTCAATCGAAAGTAACAAAATTAGTGGAAGAGACAAGATTTGAATTCAGTTCCTGTGACTGAAAAAACTCTGTCATTCTTTTTAGTGTACAACCCTCTGGAAGATTAACTGGTTTGCACAGAAGAACATAGATGGGAAAGTCTCACTGGTGGGGTTTGAGCATAGGCTTCCATACTCTCCAAAGTCACTGGTGATCTTTTAATTGTCAAATCTGATGGTTTCTTCCCAGTCATCATTCTCTTTGATCTTTTCTGCTTCATCTGGCACTACTGACCATCCTGTCCTTCTGGACTCTCTCACTATTCCTTGGACTTTCATCACACTGCTTCCTTTTGATTTGTCTTTTTGTTAGAAGCTCTTTTGTCTCCTTGGCTGGATTTTCATCTATATTCCTTATTCTAACTCATTAAGGTTCTGCCCTCATCTCTCATCTCTTTTTCCTATAGTCTTCCTCTTAGTGACCTCTTTAACTTCAGTGGCTTCAATGATCATCTCCATGCATATGGTTTCCAAATCTATAGACTCAATTCTAGTCTCTCTCCTGAACAACAGTCTCATATTATCAACTGCAGTTGTACATTTTGAACTGGTTGTGCTATAGACTCATCAAACTCAACATGTCCAAAACAAAATTCTTTATCTTCCTAGCCATCTTCTGGAGAGTCCTATTTCTATCCAGGGAACCACCATCCTTATAGTCACCCAGCTTCTTATCTTTGCATTATTAATCTCACTCCACATGTCCAATCAATGGCCAAATCTTATTTCTACTTTAACACCTCTTTCATAATTCCATATCTATTTCTCTGATGAAAGATTATATTTCGAAATGCTCTTGAAAGAAGCCATGATTTGGATAGGAATTGGACTAAATGATCTTTGAGGTCCTGATTTAGAAAGGAAAAACAAGGATACTAAGTCTACGATTCTTTCTACAAGACAGACACCCACATCCAGCAACATAGAGGATCACAGACATAGAGTCACAGTCCCTGTCCTCAAGGGACTCACATTCTAATAGGGCATAACACTCCCCACAAGGGGTTGTTGTGGGGCTGCAATGCTGATACATGTAAACCACTATGGAATTCATTACAGTGTGAAAGCCTGTGCATCATCCTTGTATTTCAGCAAGTAGCACGCTTTCGATCAATACTTTTCATGTCCTGAACTATATCTATCTTCCCTTCCCTTTAATGTTCTGTTTCATTTCTGGTTTTTATATTTCTAACCCCTATCACTGTGTGGGGAATATAATAAATATTTGATAAATGTTGATTCATTGATTAACTAATGGCCCAAAGGGCCTCCAGCTCTCAATCAGGGAGCAACATTGAAAGCAGAGCATTAAAGGCAAGGTTAAGGGGTAGCTGAAAGTGGGTAGAGAAAATCTTATGGAGATGAGTTAGCAAAGTAGCCAAGAGAAGATGGAAGACATTTTGGCCTCCATCTCTTCTTTTAGTTGGAAATGTTGGGAGGAACCAGTTGGAAGGTAAGAACTTGGGGGCAAAAGGGCATTTCCATTGTGAGAAGGGGGACAGTATGAGCTTCTAAGGTAGGAGGTTGCTTCAGTATGAGAGGGAAGAGCCAGGTAAAGATGAGTCAGCAGTATAGTCCAGAGATGGATTTTCCTCCACCCAAGTCTCATATGGCCATAAACCACTTATCAATATTACTATAGAGAAAATTTCTAGTTAGGTACAGGTTGGACTCAATAACCTCTTTGGTTCTTTTTATGTCTGATATTGTATCAAAATCAACCCCTACTGCTATAAAAACAAGTCAAAGTACATGATCTAGTGACCAAGGATGGAGGTGCAGAGAGCAGAGATCATGGCGGTTTCATGCTGGAGTACAAAGTATTTCATGCATATCATTCTCTGGCTGTAAATCTCCTGAATTCTTCATTTCTATTTCCCAGTGACCCTTGAATCCTTGCCTTTTTTTACACTATTCATCACAGGTAACCTTATGAGGCACCCTTTATCTGTACTAGCATTTATTGGCAACCTCTTAGGCTTAAGGGGAGAAAAAGGACTCTCATGAGACATGAGAATTTTGGATTTGTCTCAAGACCTACAAAGAGTAGAGGAAGAGAACATGTTTCACAATAATAGGATGTTTGTCTCTGTTTTCACTACTTAACTCCTTAGTCAGGCAAGTTTCACTCTCTGAATGGAAGAATGTCAGTCCATAATATGCAAATTTTTCTCCTTTTTCCTCCCATAGTGTTTTAATGCTCAATTTGGTATTAAGAAGATAATAGATCTGCATTTCACTTCAAACACTTCATCGTTGTGTGACCATAGACAAATCACTTCACCTCACTGACACTCAGTTTCTTCATCTTTAAAATGGGGATAAGAATACCTATTTCATAAGGTTGCTGTGAGATTCAAATGAAATAAGGCATATGAAGTACCTTATATATTTTTAAGTATTGTATAAATGTTCATTGTTGTTATAACTATTATATTATTATTATAGGAAAATTATTCTCCTTTTCTTTTTTGATGGACTTCAGATAGAAATGGTCCCGGGACAATAGCTAAGAGGTAGAATTTATATTGGACAACAAGGTGGATAGAGTGCCAGGCCTGGAATCTGAAAAACTCATCTTCATGAGTTCAAATCTGGCCTTAGATGCTTACTAGTTATGTGACCCTTAAGCTATGTCGCTTAACCCTGTTTGCCTCAGTTTCCTCATCTGTAAAACAAGCTGGAGAAGGAAATGGCAAACCACTTCAAGATCTTTGCCAACACCCAAAATTGAGTCATGGGTCAGGCACAATTGAATACCATTTATATAGTATTTACCATGTTAGGCACTATGCTAGGTGCTATACAATTATTATCTCCCAACGACCCTGGGATGTATATGCTATTATTGCCCTCCATTTTATAGATGAGGAAAATTAGTTAAACAGAGGTTTAGTGATTTGCCCAGGGACACACAGCAAGTATGTGTCTGAGGTCT